>NC_090935.1:320127888-320430918 GCF_040938575.1 Ambystoma mexicanum
AGGCCCAGCGTAAAATCTACGTGATTTTGGTGATGGCCGGGTCCCTCTGGGCCCCTATGGTAGCCAGCGAGTGGAAAGCTAAAGAGGCGCCTACTAAGCACAAATGGGTGGGCAAAATATGGAGTCGGTGGCCATGGAAAAAGTAACACATGCAATCAGGCGAAAGCATCAAAAATTCCTAATGGACTGGGACATAGTTCTTGGATTTCTAATGAGTGACGCAAGGAAAGCATGGTGCCCAAGGAGGATGCATCTCTTGGGCCTGGTCCGAGGGACATCCCGTTCAGGACTCATGGAGACGCATCCATGAACAACTCTAAGGAACCATGAGAAAAGGAAGTTTGGCTTGATATACAGGAAAGTGGTTGGTGAGGAGAGGGGGGGGAGAAATTCAAGTTCATGTTTACATTTTAAAATGGCAATAAAAATGAATATGGAAAATAAATCCTGTATTGCGGAGTGCAGGCTAACAAAAGTGGACTTCCACAGCAGCGGAACGCTAGGGGAAGCGCCAGTGCAATTTTCGGCAGAAGAATCAGTCTCCCAACCAAGTTTGAGGTGAGGAGTGCAGCGCTACCGTAGAGAAAGGCGCGAACGGAGCCTTCCCTGATGGCCGCCGCCATCTAGGACAATGAGAGGAGGAGCGTACAATTCATCCCAACAGCCCTCCAGAGCGAGAGTGTTGGACCTGCGATCGGGTCGGCTGGGGACACAGGGGCCCGCATCCCACTGAGAGGCTGCTAAGAGGAGCACTTCAGCCAAGAGAATAATGGTGCTGGGCAGGCGCAGGGCAGAGCACACATGGGGTGAGTCACCGTGGGTGAGGGTCACCCGACCAGCAGAGAACACAAGGCGGCAGGTGGTGTGAGAGTGAAGGCAATGAGCCAACGCTAAGCATCCCGACTGCCACCCGTGTTAGAGACAGTCAAGAGAGCTCTGCTCCGGGCGGGGCAACACAGACTGGCTCTAACGGAACAGCAGGTGTGAGTGCCTGGAGAGTGGCACGAGAAACTAGGGAAGGCACGGCAACGTGGCATGTGGGGGAAGTCCGCCTGACACCTGGACTCGGGTGTGCATCTGTCAGTAGCCCGAGCCACCCGAAGGCTCAGATCAGCCAAGCAGGAAGTTCCACAGCAAGGAACCATGGTGAAGCTGGGGACTGCTGCTTAGGAGCCCGGCAGGAAGGGAGAGGCGCACAACCCGAGGACATGGCTGTATATTGGAGAGAGTAAGGAATCATCTGGCTAACCTGCAGAAGGAGCATAGAGAAAATATAGGAGCCCCATAATCCAGAGAGGCTTAGGATCAACGTGGATGCTGAGGGATCAGGGAAGAGTCCAAGTAACCAGCCCACTGCATGAACGAAGCAGGTAGGACACTGTGCTGCTTGATAACAGGCTCGAGGCGCATGAGCCTTGAGGCATCAGACCCAGGAGAATGACCCACACAGGGGAAAGCACCCACTGGAGCAGGCTACCATAATTTCCAGGACACATAGCAGTTATGAAAGAGAGGAGGGGGGAACCTCATGCTAATAGAGGGTCCCTGCCTGCTCCACCCCGGATAGGGTCTCAATTGAGTGGAGGCACGCCCCAGGAGAGACCCTACCTGACCAGAGATTCCCACAAGTGTGTGGAAGGTCTGACCTCCCCACATTAAAGAGGTGGCAGAGCAACAGAATTTAACACACACCCCCACAGTTCTCTTGAGGCGAGGGGAAACAAACAATGGGGGGAAAAGGGAGGCATCCAAGGATGGACTCCTTACACTACAGCGGCAACACGTCCACACATCTCGATGGCGAAGGTCCCCCAGAGTAAAAAGGAGATTAGGCAAAAACCATGCAGTTGCGGATATCAGAGGTGCTCCAGGCAGTGCAGGGCACCAGAACAGAGCTGGAACAGCAGATTGGAGGACATATCGGGGAAGGCCTGAACCTGCTGCGAGCGGACATCCACAAAGTAACCGAGAAACAGAAGGAGACAGAGGCAAAGTCAAAAGGGTGGAGCAGACATACAAGCACTCCAGGCGCAAGTCTCCCAGTTGCTACAAGCAACCAAAACACTGACAGCAAGGGCGCAGGATGCAGAAGGGTGCTCCTGCCGGAATAATATGTGCATTATAGGCCTGCTGGAAGGGGAAGAGGGCAAATCAATGGAATTATTCTCGGAGGACTAGCGGCAGCACAAATTGGGAACCAAGGGCCTCTCGAGATGGTTTTCAGCGGAACGGGCCCATCGGGTACCAGCGAGCAGACCCCCACCGGGCTCCCGGCCTGACCAGTGATTGCACAAATATTTAATTACTCCAGCTGACGAGAAGGCGATGCCCGATACCCACAGGTCAGGGGTCTGCCCTAATATTTCCAGACTATTATGATAGACTGTAAGTTAGGTGTGTCAGGGAATGCTTTCTGTAGCGGGTACCTTATTTTTGCTCAAATCTTATTAAAGGATGCTCCATCATGCATCATTTCCCAGAGTTATTCCTGGGTACCCTGCGTTTACCCACACATCGGCAGCCTGATCTCCGATAGTAGGTACTAATAGGCTTTTGATGTCCCCGACTGCTAGGGACACTCCTGCTTACTGTTTCTCAAATACATAGATCCACTTACCCAAACCCACCGTAAGGGTCGGGAGCACTTTCATTAGGTTGTTTTTGTCCATCTGTGCCTATGGCACATAATGAGGCCTACCGGCCCCTTTATGTATGAGAGGCATTTGCATTTGTACCTTGATCCCCTCAGCCTTCTTCCCACTTCCCTTTTTCCTTGCTACTGCCATCCGGCTGAACCTGCTCCTTAACCGCCCAACCCATACACTTTCAACCCGAGGAGTTTGTTCAGGTGTTTGTTCTGCCTCTGCATCCTCTTCACCCTCAGACTAGTCAAATGTACTCCACCCGTCAATATTTTTATATCCTAGGCTGTCCGCCCCTTCACTTCCTTCCCCCTTTTTTTCTACCTGCACATTTTCTATGGGTGCATCAGCTATGCTAAATAGAAAATCTCCTGCTTTCCATCCATCTGTGCCTGCTTTTCCTGTCTCTCAGCTTTCCCTTCTTTGTACACTGTTCTGCAGTCTATTTTATTCTGCTCTTGCTGAGGTCAATGCCACCTCTAAATCTCTCGTATTGACATCGGCATGTGCTGGGGTGTTCGGAGCGGACACATATGGGGGCGGTGGGGCTGTCGCTGCTGTGGATACATATGTTCGGTTAGTATATCCCACTGCGGGGCAGGCTGTCAGTGGGCATATCCCTCTGTGCTCTATCACTGCCCGCCCTCTCTCCCTGGGCAATCGCCACTACTACCCTCCTGTCTGTCCACTCCCTTACACTCTTCCATATCTTCGAACATTTTGCAAAGACCTCATATTTCCTTCCTTCTCTGTAATTGTTTCCTCTTATATTTAGCTGGCAGGAATATGGACATATGCTCTAGCATACCCTGATTACGGGAGCGTTGCTCTGGTCATGAGTGGGGTATCCCCCCTCCTCTTGTTTCCGTCACCCACTGTTTATGGTATTTCTCAGGTCTGTCTCAATACAGCAGTAGGGCCTTACACATATACTCTACAGGGGTTTCTTCTCTCATGGTAGTGATGGGCGTGCCCTTACTGTCCTCCCACCTGTGCTAAGGCACTGCACACACTATTACTGTGAAAAGACAACTTTTCATCCTCTCCCTCCTGTCAAAAAATCAAAAAGGTACTGTTCCTCTACTCCCCCCCCCTTTTTCTTCCCACACTCCTAGTCTCGCACTCCACACACTCAAACCATACAGCTAATTAAACAGTGTCCCTCCTTGGGCTTCACCCTACACAATAAAAACACAAATAAAACAAGCTAAAATAACAAGCTAAAATAATAACAACTACTATTCCCAAGTCCTCTAATTATACAGGGCTCCTATTAATTTCTTTTCCCTCCGATATGCGATGCTAGTGGTACCACTTTCTGCCCTCCCTCGGGGAGGCTGCCTATCATTCCCATTTCCTTTCCTTAATATTCTCCTTAAAAAATGAATACCAAAAATAAAACAAGCCACACCCACAATACACCAACAATTCCACTCTCCGCACACTCACGCTCTTCACACTCTCCCATGCATCTTATCACTTGCAAGGCTATACTCATGTGTGCGTGTTCACCCGAACTCCTCCATCACAGGGTTTCAACAACATCGGCCTGCACTCACCTCGGAGCTGCACTCCGCTCCAAAGAGAAGGCAGGAATTCTGCAAAAATGGCTCTGCACGGCCACTGGGGAATATGCGTTTTTGGACCTGGTCGCTGTAGGTGGGCGTGGCCCCCCCAGAGAAGCTGCCTGGACACCTCTGCAGGTAAGGGGCACACAGGCATCACGTCGGGGTCACCAATTGAAGGCACGCCCCTAAATGCTCACATCAGAAAACATGACAACCGCTAGGGAAAAAAGGCCAAGAGATTCTTGCAAGGATAACACGTTTTAATGATACAAAACATAGGTGTGCCAGCAAAGAATTCTGCTGCTCAGGAACGTTCTGAGCGAAGAAAAATGCAAGCAAGAGCTTAAAAGGGGGCACAACGTCATCAGTATACAGTAAAAACCTGTGTGGCTGGTTGGTGTGACCCTATGCATGGTCAGCCTACTCCATAGGGGATGCCAGGCCATTGACCCCAGCCCTGCCCGTCCGTCTTCCATAATGTGGGGTAAGCTGGTCACACTGTCTCCAGGGAATCAAGATCAAAAATACAATTAAATGTGTTATTATAAAAATTCTACTCTATCACTACACAGGCCACCTGGCTAGTAAAGGGGGAGGCTCGAAGTCACTGTGATCCGCACACATTTCACTCATCCAAGTTGGGTTATCTGGCATCCAAGGCTTCCACCCTCACTTTTGAACTATAATGTATCCCTCCCCGCACCTTATATTACAAATCATGCCATTGTAAAGTACAGATAGGGGGACCATTCTTTTAGATCTTTTATGGTTGTCGGGTTTATGGACGGTGGTCTGGGGACATCTGCTATCTTGGAATTCTGGGATCCTGGGACTCGGACAGTTGTAGGGGCTATAACTTGTAGTTGGCTGGGTGGGGGTCGGAGGTTTGGTCTGGCCTGGTTGTGATAACAGATGCAGAAAGGCGCCTAGCACTGTCTCATGGCCTTGCAGTACACATTCTTTCTCTGGATAAAATGTATTGGCAACAGTTGTAGAACAAAGGAGGGTTTTGATGGAAATTAACAGTGCAGGTCTCTCTCTCATTAGCGCTTGGGCCGATTCAGGTTTCTTCATTAGGTTTGCGACCTGTGTCTACCACGCTGCCATGCAACTGCAATAAATACAAAATGGTGCCTGTTTATATGTGCGCACTAAGTCTAAACATCTATAGTTTGCGTAATATCATGTCCGTGCAGGGTCTTTTAGCACCCCCCTCCCTGGCATATCAGAGTTGTCTTCATGGGATTCGCCTCACCCTAAAGTGCCTACTGGGTGGAATAGGTTCATTTCCTTCCCAAAAAAAAGCATTCCATTGGAAGAATTATTGTGGTGTGCTAAGATTTACTTTGTAAGTCTGAGAAAGACATTGGGCCTCATTAGGAGAATCGCGGTAAAAATACAGTCATTACCGGCATGGTAGTAGTAGGACGTCCGTGCCCCCGTCAACGCTGCAAATAGCGGCTGATTACGAGAGCGCAAGCACGCGCGAACCCCCATGCGGGTAATGGCTGCACCGCCATGCCGCTAACGACCCCCCCAAACCCTGATAGAGGCATCACAAAACCCACTGTTACCGCCTCCGCGCTGGAGCAATCCCTAAACAACGGACCCGGCAATACCATCATGTTAATACCGGGCTCGTAATACCGGACCCAGAAGTAACGTTATCGCGCCGGAATAGGAAATGCGCCGGTGGCCATCTTAAAAACACAATCCATTGCAATCCTCTGAACACAGCACTGGTACAGAGTCGAGAGCAGGCCGAATCACCAGAAAATGCCCAAAGCAACTAGGAAATACACCCCCCGCCTGCGCAAGAAGAGTGTTACGCTCACCTGGTTCCACGGGGACGCCACCCAGCAGTTGAGACTCAGGTATCCTTCTCTGAGGTTCCCAGGTGTGACCAGCGGGAGGGTTCTGCCTGGAATACAAGTGGGCAATGTTCAAGACTGGGCAACTGGGGTAAACAGTCCCCCACCACCCCGTATACCCGCAGCCTCACTGGACCTCTCCTCACCTTGTTTTTTATGCAGGTGTGCTCTCCGTCCTGCCTTCTTGGCAGGGGCGCGTTGTGCTTGGTGCGCGTTTGCGATCGAGTTACTTACCGATGCCGGCCCGCTTTGAGACTTTCAGGTAGGTCTTATTGCTGTGCTATATTATTGTCCTTGCATGCCTTTTTGGTTTAAATAATGTCTTTTCTCTTCCTTAGGTGCACGGAAGTCCAATATGTGGCATAAACTGAATTGGGTCTCGCGGTAAGTAATGGCGTTTTTAAAGCGCCTTGATGCGGTGAATAGGGTTGCCTCTTGCTAACCTGTTGTCTTGTTTTCCCACAGGTTGCGGTTGTTTCCCCGGGCATGGAATTCCTGAGGCGATGCTGGTCGAGGAGTGGCTTGCGAGGTAAGCTTTTCGGCACCGTTCATTAAATTGTAAAAATGTCTAATGCCTTGTTTCTTCTTTTTTTCAGATCCGTCAGTTCGGGAGGAGCGATGGTTCCAGGATGCTGATCTGAAGAGCCGTGGACAGCTAACGATGAAATAACAGGTAAGCTGCTGCTGCTAACGATGTCTTTTTTCTCCTTTACAGATGCTGTTCTTCCAAGGTTTGCGGGTGCAGCTGAACACGGTGAGCGTCACGTTGCAGAATTGCAAAGTAACACGAAGCGTGTTATCCCAGTCGGGTGTGGTTTAAATAGCTTCAAGAAAGTAGTCCAGGGAGACCACCAGGGGGCGCAGAGGCAATGGCTGCCTAGTGCCGAGCTCCCGTCTGGACAGGGCCTTCTAGAGGGATTGAGCCCCCCCCCGGATCCACCTGGCGAAACAGCTACCCGGCCATCGGCGGGTGACCCCCCCGCGAGACTTCGGCTCGAAGGAGCGGACCTCGCCGCCCCCCGAAAACCGGAGTTCGGGCCGTGCTGGAGACGCGGCCGAGTGCGCGGGGAGAGGCCTGCAGATGGACAGAGCCCAGCTGAGGAGCCCGGCCGCCGGCCGGAATGCAGCGCCCCGTGGACCCAGGAGGAGTGGGCTGACGGAGCCGACGCCAACACCGGGCGGAGGAGGTAAGGGGGCCACGGCAGCAAAGCGGATCGCGGGCCAGTACACCCCCGGACGGGCTCCGGCGGTCCGCCTCGGAGGATCGGCCCGAGCCCGCCCCTGCCAGACCTCGGCGGCGGGAAGCGGCTCGGAAAGGCAGAGAGCCGGTCGGGCAGGAACGGCCCCTCCCGCCGGCGCACGCTTCAGTCTTCGGGCCCACCACGGGCAACAACCCCCGAGAGGGGATCCGGACCCCCAGCCTTGGCTCCCGCACCAGCTGGCGGCCCCGGGGCCAGCATCCGGGGCCTGAAAACGTTGCCCCCTGGGCCCACAGGAGGCAATCGCAGGACAAGGAGAGCACACCCGGGATTGGCGGGGGCCAAGGCAACCCCCGCAGCACACCCCACTCCAGCATCACAGACCTAGAGGGATCCTGGCCTGGCCTGGCCGCACAGCACGATACACGCCGGGGAGAGGGGATATCTCCCGCCAGCCCAACAAAGGAACCCAGCGAGGCCGGAAGGACAGAGACCAGGCCTAAACAGGTGGTGGCCCCCGGGGACAATCCTGGGGCGTGTGCCCGCCTGACTCTCCCCCCGAACAGCAAACGGAGGCTGGAACACGACGGAGGCAGCCTCCCACCCCCCACGAGACCGCACCAAGACGTGGGGTACCTGGACCAGCGGCGGACCCCAAGGGGGGCACTGAGGGGGATCGCATGAACGGGCTAGAATCGCTGCAGGCGTTCAGATATAAGAATCGCACCAGAAACCACACGGACCCCAGTGACCTGACCCACCCGGGAAGCATGACGGAGCCCTCGACAGCGATGGAGAGGGGCTTTGCCTCCATCCTCCAGGAAATCAGGGAAATGCGATCAGATATCGCCCAAAAATTCGAAAAAATGGAACAGAGGGTGGACAAAGTGGAGGAGAGGCTGCAACGGGTAGAAACCAACCAGTCCTCGTCAACGGCACAGGAGGTTCAATTTGATATGAGACTCTCGGCCTTGGAGAAGAGGGACGAGGAAAAGGCCAGACAGTTTGATGACTTCGAAAACAGGGAAAGGAGAAATAACTTAAGGTTTTTCGGGATCCCGGAAACTGAGGGGGGAGACAGAGAGAGACCTAACCCGAGTTGTGAAAGACATTATCACCCTCCTGTTCGCGGAGGAGATGACCACAGAACCCACGTTCGACAGGGTGCATAGAGCAGGGGGCAGGGCCGGGAACCCCCGATCAGTCCTAACCCGGTTCCACTACTATACGGAAAAAACCAAGGTCTTGGAAGAAGCGAGGAAGGCAGGGGTGATCACCTACAACAATGCCCAGGTCACCATTTTTCAGGACCTTTCCGCCTACACCTTGGCGAAGCGCAGAATGTGCCGTCCCCTGACGCAGCTACTCAAAGAAAAGGGGGTCCGCTACAGGTGGGGGTATCCTTTCTCCCTATCCTTCGAATATATGGGCCAACGCACCACGTTAATCACAGAAGAGGACATTAGAGGTGCCATACACGATTACGTAGTGGACCCTACCCCCCGAAGAAGCCCAATCGGCCCGGAGGCTCTGGCCAGGGGGGGGCCAGGTCAGTCGGGACCCAGGAGAAGGAAAACAGCCTCACGAAAATACAAGAAACTGAATACCCCGCCTCCCGCCCAGGAAGGAGAACAAATGGACTCGGAGGGCTGACGGCAGGGGAGCCCTGACAAGCTGTAGGACAGGCGTGGAAGTACGTGAGGTCCTAGCGATGACTCTACTCCCTGGAACAGCAAGTATACAGCGGGCAACCGACGGGGAAGAGGTTGGGGGGGAGAAGGGGGGCTCAAGGAGATGAGCATTGTTCAGCGGGCCTAGCCAGGGGAGGTCAGGCTGGTGGTCCGGCCACATGCCAGTGATGGCGGAACTTACTGGCTGGACGTCGGGTAGTGGGGTGGGAGGTTCTTTCAAGTTGGTGGGGGAGGCTTTTTCAGGGAGGGGGGAGGAGGGGTTGTTTGGGGCCAGTTTTAGGGCCCCAGGGGAAGGGGGTAGGGGGAATCCAAGCAATCCAGAAGCGAGACAAATGAAGCGAAACAGGGTTTTAGGCATGATGTGGGTGGCCAGCCGGGAGAGTAACATAGATAATGGCTGATGGCTTGCCGGCCCTGGGGGTGGGCACCTTGAATGTGCGAGGACTGAATACCCCCACAAAGAGGTCCCTGGTCTGCAGGGAGTTCAGAAGAGCTAAGCTAGACCTGCTTTTCCTGCAGGAGACACATTGGGCCCGGGGGAAGGAACCCAAGATGAGGGGAGGAGGGATTGGCGAGATCTTTTGTGCATCACATAAGTCAAAGAAGAGGGGAGTGGCGATTCTGCTAGCAGGGGGAGTAGGCTTTCAACAAGAGGCGTCCCTGAAGGACCCCGAGGGACGTTACCTAATGGTGAGGGGTTCTTTACAGGGGGCCCCCCTGACCCTCGTAGTTATATACGGCCCAAATGAAGGCCAGGCCCAGTTCTGGGAGGAAGTAAGGGACAGGCTCAAACTCTTTGTCCAAGGCAAAATAGTGGTAGGGGGGGACTTCAACATGGTCCTAGACCCGGCCCTTGATAGGAAGCGTCTTGGCCCTCCGAACGTTAGGCCGGTAGACGAGGCCATGGCACGCTGCTTCCAGAAGGGTCAACGCTGAGCTGGGCCTGGTCGACACGATTCCATTCCCCAGGTCGGACGGCCCCTCGTTCACGTACTATTCGGCCATCCATACCTCATTCTCTAGAATCAACTACATCCTGGTGGACGAAACGCTTCACCCACACGTCTCGGGCTACAGTGTGGACCCGGTCCCCTGGACAGATCATGACATGGCCCGCGTCACCATAGCTGAGGGTTGGCACGCGAAACACAGAGGCCGCTGGAAATGTAATGACTCCCTTCTCAAAGACGAGGTCATTGCACAGGAAGTGCTAGATGCCATCACGGAGTTCTTTGACTTGAACGACAACGGGGAAGTGGGCATACACACATTGTGGGATGCATTTAAGGCAACCCTACGCGGTGTGCTCATCAAAATAGGAGCCCAGAAGAAAAGAGAAAGGGAGACCCTGGAAAAGACCCTAAGGGATAAAATAGCCCAGCACCGGCCCGGCGGACTTCCGGATCGGCCACTGGAGCGTGACCTGGTGACTGCCCTGGAGGATTACAGACTTCAGCTTAAAAACCTCCTCCTGCACAGGACGGAGAGGAGCCTCCAGATGGTGAGGCAAAAATACTATGACAAAGGGGATAAGGCAGATAGTATCCTAGCCTGGAAACTAAGGGAGGTCCAAAGAAGTAGAATGGTCAAGGCAGTGAAGGACGCCCAGGGGACGATAGGCTATGACGCCCCCCACATAGGAGAGGCCTTCCGCCACTACTATGAGAAACTATATACCTCGGAATATGACGAGGGCGATGCCCAGATAGAAGGCTTCCTGGAGTCCATACAAGTTCCGGCCCTAACAAAAGAGATGTCGGAGGGGTTAGAGGGTCCGGTCACCGAGGAGGAGATAGACAAAGTGATAAGTGGGATGAAGGTGGGAACCTCCCCGGGGGAGGATGGCTATACAGTGTACTTCTACAAGAGGTTCCGCTCCAGTTTGGCCCCGCACCTGGCGAGGGTCTTCAATTCTGTCCTCGAGGGAGGCACTCTCCCCGACTCCATGATGGGAGCCATTATAGCAGTACTGCCCAAGGAGGGGAAAGACCCAGCAGAGTGCTCCTCGTACCGCCCAATATCATTATTGAACACGGACGTTAAGATTTTGGCCAAGGTGGTGGGGAGGCGGATGGAGGGGATAATGCCGAGGTTGGTTCACGGGGACCAGGTGGGCTTCATAAGAGGGAGACAGGGGGCGGACAATATCCGTAAAACGATAGATCTGCTCCACTACGCACAGGAATCTGACCTGGACGCATGCGTCCTTTCTTTGGACTCCGAAAAAGCCTTCGACAGGGTGGAGAGGAGATACATGGAACTCCTCCTCAAGAAAATGGGCTTTGGGTCCCACATTAGGAGCTGGGTGTCGGCACTCTATAGAGCCCCCACAGCGAGGGTTCAGGTGAATGGGAGGCTGACCGAGTCCTTCGCACTTTCGCGAGGGACTAGGCAGGGTTGTCCCCTCTCCCCCTTGATATATGTCCTAACGATAGAACCGTTAGCTATAGCGATCAGAGCGCATGCGGGCATCAGGGGGATTAGCAGAGGCGACGTGGAGTTCAAGCTCTCCCTCTTTGCAGACGACATCCTTGCCTATGTGGTGGATCCGACCACCTCGCTCCCCCATTTTTGTCCCTGGTGGCCACATTTGGTCGCTTCTCCGGACTGAGAATCAACACAGCCAAATCGGTCCTGCTCCCAATGAAAGTGCGAGACCTCGAACTGGACCCCCTGGACAGGTTCGAGGGAATTGCGGTGGGTAAGACCTCCATCCGATATCTGGGAGTCCTGCTAACTAGGGACCTATCAAAATTGGCCTCTACTAACTACGACCCCATAATCGCTGGGATCGGGTCGGACCTGAGGAGATGGGACAAGATGATCCTGTCCTGGTACGGCCGGATGACAGCAGTCAAGATGAATGTCCTGCCCAGGCTTTTGTACCTGTTCACAGCGCTCCCCACCATCATCCCAGAGCAGACCTTCAGGGTCCTACAAAATGCAGTCCAAGAATTTATATGGCAGGGGAAAACCCCAAAGATAGGGAAAGCGACCCTGACGTTGCCGAGGGAGGAGGGGGGATTTGGGCTCCCTGATTTCCGCCTGTACTTCCGGGCTGCACAATTGAGGGTACTCTTGGAACACATGAAAGAGGGGATGGGGACATACTGGTCTTACCTAGAGGACATGGACGCCCACCCCCTGAAGGTTAGGGATCTCCTGTGGGCCCCACGCAAATCTATTCCGGGGAAGTTAAGAGGGCACCCGACCCTGGGAGTCCTTTGGGAAATCTGGAGGGAGGGCCCACAGACATCCTACCTCACTTCATGGCCGTCCCCGATGTCCTCCCTTTGGGGGCTCCCACTTGACTTGGGCGGGAGGGGGTTTCGGAATTCCCAGACCTGGTCCGACATGGGGATGGAATGGGCTGGGCAGATGTTCAGGGAGGGAGAGTTTCTCCCATATGAGGACCTGAGGGAGGCCCTTGGCCGGGGATCCCTCACTATTTTCGAATACCTCCGCCTCAAGGGCATATTATGTGACCATTCATGGGGCCAAAACCTGAGGAGGCAGCTGACCCCCTTTGAAAAGTTCTTAGATACAGCAACCTCGAGAAAGGGTGCGGTGTCGAACATGTATAAAATCTTGAACACTTTCAACCTCCCCGGGAGAAGGGGTTTCCGCTCATTCTGGGACGATTTGGTGGGAGAGGTTATCACAGAAGACACCTGGTCGAGAATTTTCAAAATCGCTTTTCATGGGAACTTGTTCACTGCAGACATGGAACACAATTTCAAGATTTTGCAGGGGTGGCATAGGGACCCAGTAAAATTATCCAAAATGTTCCCGGGCGTTACTCCAATGTGCCCGAGGGGTTGTGGCCAGCGGGGATCCAGGAAGCACATGTGATGGCATTGCCCGAAAGCTCAGGTCTTCTGGGGCAAAGTACGGTCCTGGATCGCGGAGGTGTCGGACGAACCTCTCCCCCAGGACCCTTTGTCAATGTTGTTGGGGGTACCCCCGGAAGACTTGGAAATACATAGATATCCAAGGATGATGGAAACGATGCTGCGGGCGGGGAGGGTGGCCCTGGCACAGAAGTGGAAGAGCCCTGAACTCCCCTCCAAGGAGGATTGGCTGAAGAAAGTAAAGAACATGTTCTTGATGGACAAACTCACAGCAATGGTGAACAACGACTCAGGGCCTTTCATGGCACATTGGTATGGGGTGCAACAATCTTGGGGATGGGACGTTCACTGACTTGAGACAGTGGCCTGCACCGAGGGAGGGGAGGAGGACTTGGAGCCCAGTTGGGCCCGCCCTGAAAGCCCACGACCGGGGGAACGGCACCATCGACCACAGTCGGAAAGAATGGTCACCTACCACAGCATCTCCTGAACACAGGGGAGGATAAAACCGCTCATTGTCTCTTTGTTTGAAGTTATTGCTGGATTGTGGGGGGGAGGGGTACCGCCGGGAGGGGGGTGGAGGGTAGGGGGGGGGGTTAAGGGCTGAACGGGACAGTTAATCGCCTTGTGTACCTAATGGGTTATTCAGCCCGGTTTGTTAAAGTTTCAAAATGCCAATAAAACCAAAGTTTAAAAAAAAAAAAAAAAAAAAAAAGAAAGTAGTCCAGGTAAAATAGTTCCTATGGTACCACACCTAAAAATACTATACCGCATAGCTTGTCTCCGAGGAGCCAAGCTATGTGGATGCCTCCATGTTGATTTACACTGAAATAAAGTAGTTCCCAATACAAGTCCTTTATCAAGTATGAGCCTGGCGAGGAGGTGGCGAGGAAAGTCACTGTGGTTGGCACCACCACCCGCACAGTGAAGGATGTAAAGAAAAGGTGGGACGACCTATGTCTCTGCGTTCGAAACATCCTGTCTGCCAACCGCAGGGAGGGCCTGGCAACAAGCGGCGGGGACCACTCTCCCACCAAACTGACAATGTGGGAGGAGACTTCTAGCAGCACCATCAGCATGGAGTCGATAGAGGGATTTGGAGATGTGGAGTTGGGGGTGCCGTCATCAGCAGATGGAGGTGAGTGCCCCACAAACCTCAGATAACCAATGCATGACATAGCATAACTAATGTGATTTTGAACCAAGGCAATGCATGGACCATCATACACACATTAACAGATCCATGTCCAGATGGTGGCCCAAACACTGGCACATTGATATGCATGCTGCATGGCAATTCCATAACCAATACCCACCCAACACACAGCAAAACATCACATGTCACACACATCACACAAACCGCAATACAACGGTAGGCCACATAGCACACATCATTGCAAAAAGGAAAGTACTCGACGAGTACCAATATGCCCCCCTTATTGCAAGCA
The DNA here is from genome assembly GCF_040938575.1 of Ambystoma mexicanum. Classification (NCBI taxonomy): domain Eukaryota; kingdom Metazoa; phylum Chordata; class Amphibia; order Caudata; family Ambystomatidae; genus Ambystoma; species Ambystoma mexicanum. Next base: position 320,142,159 of record NC_090935.1, read on the forward strand.
CCCTGTGCATCACACCAAAAGTATGCAATGCATCAAATGTGAACAACTGAACAACACCAATGTATGCGTCATGCACGTACCACCATCACTGACGACCTGCCTCTCTTGGTACCCCACAAGCACAGATGGTGACAGTGAAGGCCAGGAGGCTGCCACACAGGCCACGACACCCTCCAAGGGATCCAGGCACACCCAAGAGGGCACAAGACCATCAACCTCCAGGGCAACATCAATGCCCAGACAGCCACACAGGCCAGCACCACCAACACAAGGCAGGCCACTGGAGAGGCAACAAACATCCGACACACCACCAGAGGACACAGCCACACCGGAGTTGACCACTGTGGTCAAAGCTGAAGCGGATGGCACACAGTCTGCTGCCACCAGCTCAATCGGGGAAGTAGCTGCTTCAGACCACCTCAGCGATGCAGAGGGCCACATGGAAGAACAAACTGACATGGACGGCAACCTCCATGTGGATTGTGCACATACCCCGAGCCCCCAGGCAACCCCCCAGGACACCCCCCCAGGACACCCCCCCAGGACAACCCCTGCACACCACACAGGGCACCCCAGTCAGCCCCATTCAACACCTGTCCGGATTACTGGGAAGTCCACATCTGTGGTCACCATCAGAGGGCAACCCAGCATTGGCCCGCCCTGCTAGTGCCCCGTCCACCTCCACAGCCACCAGTGAGGCCCGCATGACGGGGATTGAGGCCCACCAGGATCGGATGATAGAGCTGGTCAGGCAGTACGTAGCAGAGGGGGAATTGACCCGCCAGGAAATTTGTAATGCCAATGCTGCAAACATCCTTGCCATGAACAATAACACAATGGTGATACGTGACAGTCTTGCAGCAGTGACCCAGGTCCTGGGCAGGATTGCCAAACAACTGCATCAGCAATGTCCTGTACCGACTGATGCACAGGCAGGCACCTCTATTCCAACCACCACACCTGTCAGTTTGGCTCAAATCAGCCCTGTGCGCCTCACCAGGCGCAGCGCACGCCACACAGACATGTAGCCCACAGAGCAAAAGAGGGGCCGCCACTAGCAGGGCCACCCTGCATGTGATGACTGCATTTTGAGGATTGACATTAATAGCACATCATGTGTGGGATGTCAATGGGGGAGGGGGTATGGTGCATGGGGTGTTGGGGGTATCGGGAGGAGGGAGTATGGGATGTTGGGGTTGTAGGGGGGTGTGTGTGAGGTGGAGGGTTCAACCACATTAGTGTTTAATTGTAAATACACCGGTTGTGTGCAAAATCAAATCATGCTTGGACATTTATCATTTCGTGTGTGTTTATTCAATTCATGACAGTGCACAGTGTCCAACTGCCCACACACCCTGTGTCCATATGCACACAATCCCAGTGCCCAGTGTAGCACTGAACCAGGTCCATGAGCATCTTAGTGTCTTAGAAGAAATTGTCAATCACTGATTGGCACAGAGCACGGCCATCTTGTGCATCGTGAGCTGGCAGGGGTGCTGCTTCACCTCTATTGTCTTCTTCATCCTCACTCGGTGCATGCAGGTCAATGTCAGGTGGCAGTGGAACGTTTCTCTGGATGCACATGTTGTGCAGCATAGCACAGAAACCCTGAGGTGGAAAGGGCTGAGGACGCGGAGCTGTTTGGCTGTGGCGAGTGGAAAAGGAAAAGGAGCTGAGAGACTCTTAACTATCATTCTAACTCAAAGAAGCCCGTAGAAGAGGGTAGAGGTGCGTGTGCCTTTAACAACGTGCTGGTCAGCTGACTATTTAAGGCCGCCTCTGTGACCCTTGCGGCGTGAAGCCCTGAGGGCGAGTGGGCGCGTGGTGAAAAATGGCGGCGGCGCCGTCCCCCGTTCTAAGGACCTGGGCTCAGAGGCGACGAGATGGTGCCGGCATTACAGAGGACCCTGCTGCTGCACAGCGTACTCTATGTATTACGAAAGTAAGTCGCTATCATACTTGTTTCTCGGAGATAGCCGACTGTAATGCAGACTCAAATCTAATTCACGATCAGGTTCCTGACCCTGCAGCGGTTAATATTACATACACACATCCTCTTTGTGACACAGTATTCGAACCCCCAAGTGCCTCAAATGAACCCGCATTTCCGCGAAATGGAACTTGCCTGGCTGACGGCGACGCAGGGGAGAGCTATGTTGCTGCTGGTGGCGGCGCTTGTTGCACGGACGTTGTGGGCGCCGAGGTCGGCGTCTCTTCGGTGGTGCCTTGCCATGATGCCCAGGAAGTCGCTGGGGGTGGGCTTGCGGCTTGCTGCGGTGGTGCTCACACCTCGCCCTCGGCTGCCCAGCGGTCCTGGAGGGGCCGTTTCAGAGGTGGCGGGGAACAGAGGGATGAAGAGCTCGGTTCGGTGCGGCCAGAGCGCCGCTGGGTGCGAGATGGTGTCTGGCTGCGGTGGGGAGGGAGAGGCTCCCCCTGGTAGAGATTACCCTGCAGTAATTAAAGCTGAATTATCGCAAGATCATAACTCAGCTGGATTACGGAATGCAGCAGCATGTTTAAATGACTGTTCTCTCTCTAGCCTGGCCTGTGAGGTATCTGTGCTCATTGCAAAGGACGCAGATGCAGAGTTCACTGCGAGTTCTCCAGTGTGTATGAGGGCCAATTGGGACACTGTGTCCTGGCATGAAGTTAATGGTAATGATCTTAGTCACCAGCAAAGTAATTTAAATTCAGGAAGGCAATGTTGTGACCAGAGCTCGAAGCTTGACAATTTGTTTGTGTCGGATGCGAACCATATAAATACTGTAAGAAGAGACTCCCTAGGGGTTGTGAATAACGTTTTACAGAACCTAGTGCTCATGAACAAAGCGTGTGCAAATAAGAAGGCTATAGAGCAGAGGTTGCCTGTCGACACTAACGCTAAAACAGCTGTAAAACAAAGTACTAGCCAGTTGTCGGGGGCAACGGTTGATATATGATCAGAGGTTGCCTACAAACGGCTAAAGTCACTTGATCCCCTGCCAAAGGGAGAATCGAGGCATGAAATATCTGATATTCATCTGACTTCCCAAAAAAGACTTGCCACCGTCAACAGGAAAGCAAAGGGGGTTACTGATGAAACGTATTGTAATGAGCACTCCTCACACAACGACTCTATGGACTCATCATTAATGGAACGTCCGTTCCCTAAAATTCGCCGTGATGAGGAGCACTTTGCTGGAAGATCACCGAAGCTCCAGGTAAAAACCACAAGGGCAGAGATACCGGTCGTGTCGTCTTCAACGACCGTCATGGCAATGGTGAACTCCAAACTGATCCAACTGGAAAAAACCTGCAATCGCTCATATGTAGAGCAACATGAGAGCATTAAAAGACTGGATGCAGCCTTTAATTTGTTAAGTGAGAGCAGAAAAAGTGATTCATCCGATAAAAGGCTGTTTGCGGAAGTTGCCCGAGAGACACTTGCCCTATTCAAACACGACAAAAATCATTCAGCTCGGCAAAGGTCTCCTAAGTGTGCCATCTTCGATGGAAGACATACTAGTGCTAAGTCCAGACCCCAAGCTGAGCAAGAATACAACAAGTTAGGAAATCCCCAGCATCCTCATGCTGATGTCATGACTGTGCAAGAACACCAATGTCTTCAGTCTTCAATCCCAACGCAGATCATTCCGATGGGAGAGGAGTCTGCAACGGCGACTGCGAAGGAAGCTGCGACTCCTCTAGCCGTAGGAAACAAGGTCTCAGAGTCTTCGGCGAAGAATGGTCCTTGCTCATCGGTCATTTCGTTTTCACCGAACGTGGCTGACCTGTCTTTCCACACAGCATTCGAGCAGGCTAGATGTGCGGCCAACAAAACCTGCCTCGACCCTCAAATAGCTTCGACTACAGGCGTCAGTTTTCAAATGGAAACAACTGCAGAAGTTCGAATAACTCCTTCCATAGTGGGCCAATCTAAGGTTTTCTCCATTTTCACAGGAGGACACCATGCCTCGGGAAAATCGGTGATTTTGCCACTGAAAATCGAAATTTGCAGTATTCAGTAAGAAATCAAAGAATCAAAAAGCAAAGAAAAATAATGCTTTAAATGGTGCTCGGAAATTCCTGCGGAACATCAAAATGGTCCAGGCAGTGTCTACTGATTTGATCAAGACTTCTATGGGCCCTGCTCCAACTAAAAACCAAGCCAAAACTCAAGGCAACACTCAACACTGGTTAAACAGACCCAAATCAAGAGTAATACACCATCTGTGGATGTTGCTACGGAACTTCTGAGCCATAATATGTAGAGCTGGAAGCTACCTTACCAATAGGCGTTGATTTGCCTCACAATATAGGATCGCATCAAAGTGAGGCGCCTATTCAATGTAAGGAGAAACCTGTACAGCCGACGGCCAAAATTATTCTGGACATCCCTGCGATAGCGCAACCATGCATTGTTGAAGACGATTGCAGAAATTCCGTTACAAAACGCAGGTCAGATGAAAGATCCTGGGAAATCATTGAAGTACGTGATAGTAATAACTCATTGCCTCCCCCGGTTGCCAGCCCGCTGTTCCTCACACTGGACGAGAAGAGAAAACGTGCTTAGCCAATTCTCAAGCTGCCAGACCGTGGAGGTCACGGTCAATTTCAGGTCAAGTCAACAAAAGAACAAACGAAAACCATCCCCGTAGGCCGTTGAATGGAAGTACTGAGGTCGAGGATCTGGAAGAGAATCGAAGAAAGGTGAAAGGGTTGGTGGCTGATAGACGCCCACAAATTCCAAGGAAAAAAGTCAGTGCCGAATAAGGGCCTCACTTATAAGCTGATTATTGAGAGCTTAGAATCAATAGACAACTTGATTTTGAATCAAGGAACTGTACTTAAGCTACTTCATCTTGTACCAAGTCTTCGTGCCATAACTTCAAATGACATAAAAATCGTGGAGTTTCCAGCTGAAGGTACGAATGACATGGTGGTGCTCCATCTATCCTCGAACTTATTAATTACATCCATCTTGGTAGACCATCCTTCAATGGAACCTCGGATGACCTAAGGGAAGCGTCCCCGAGTGTACTTATAGCAACGGTTCCAACAAAAGACACGGCGACGAAGAACTCTCAAGGGCACTCGGCTTTGAAGCAAACCTGTGATCTTAAACGCATTAAACCACAGTGCCCGTTAAGGATAACTCACTCATCAATGAGTGATGGTAGAGTGAATTCTGATGGCCAAAATGCGCAAATAAGAATCACAATTAAAAGAAATGAACTTTCCAATGAAATCAGCAATGAGAATCATCAAACTTCGAAATTTGTATCGGGAAATCATGAATGGCATTGGCTAGCAGGGGCCTTAAACACAAAAAATGGCCAATAATGTCAGGATCCTGAAGCCCCCATGGTCTGCTGTTTAGCTTCCTGGAACACACGAGAGTTTACACACCTGTTTAATACAATCTGGCTAGACAATCTACACATCGTGTGTTTACAAGAAACATGGTTAAGCGAGATGCAAGTAAATTCGGACTTTGAGATTGCAAAAAATCCGGCCATAAAATCGAAGCATGGTCGCCCTATGTCAGGGTTACTAACGATGGTGAGAAGAGCATCGGGTTGGCGTATTACAAATTCTGTCAACCATTTCCCCTATATTCAGGAGACGGCTATTGAAAGAGTTGGTGGACATGAGCATACGCATGACAGGATTGTAATACTGAACTTGTATTGGAATCATCTACGGGCAGGAAAAATTGAGTTTATTGACCAGATAACAGGATTAATTGATCTTCGAGTGGAATCATTAGACTCGTCCAAGAGACTTATTTGTGGTGACCTAAACATCGACCTAATTAAGAAAGCAAACACAGATCTAGGCATATTGGCACAAGCATGGATAATCGAAATGGGTCTACGTAACTTCCAGATGTTGAATGGAAGCACCTGTGGTGACATACCATCTGTTCCCACATGGCATCGTGCGGATTCATCCTCTACCATAGACTACATGTACGTGTCCGAAACTTTTCATCCTAGGATCCATTCGCTGAGGATCTGTGAAAAAGCAAATAGTGATCATGACATGTTACTCATGAAATTTGTGATACTTGGATCAGCCCAAAGGCCAAAGTGGGCACACAAACTCCAGGTCGAATCCAATAGAGTTTGTTTAAGATTGGAGGAGAGTGAAGTCAACGTTGTGATGCTCCAGTACTGTCAACTGAATGCAGATCTAGAATACGATCAATTATTGACACAATTCAAAACTGTAAAGGTAGGCTTAAAAATCCCTAACATGGTTCGAGTTCATCACTTCGATCGCGAGATCCTCATCCAAAAACAAAGGATGCGTGCTGCACTTAGGAGACCTAAGTCCCTCGATGTTGCCACTCGAAAATTGGAAATAAAGGTGGTGAAACAAAAATATGAGAACTGGTTGAAGATGCACAAAAATACCCTAGTGCAAAACGATGCGGAGCAGATGCTAGCCATATTGAGCAACAAAAATTCGAGGGACTTCTGGAGACTTATCAATAACTTTCAAGCTCCTCAAATGACATTGCAGTCTTGCATGGTCTCGGAAGCTGCTTGGATAGCCCATTTTGAAGTCCTTTACAAAGCAGAGGATCATGAAATTATCCCACTGGAAACGTCTTTGAAATCGTGGGCTTTGTCGTTTTCAAGAGAGGAGATTGTGTCAATAATTAAGAAGGCTAAAAACTCCCGAGCGCCTGGCCCTGATGGTCTTACCAATTTCACGATCAAACAACATCCTGAGCTATGGGCATTCATATGCGTAGCTTTATTCGACAGAATAAGTAAGTGCCACAGGACCCCTAAATCCTGGAAATCTGCTGTTATTGTCCCTATATTTAAGAAGGGGGACAGAACATGCCCAAAAATTACCGCCCAGTGGCATTATTGGATACTCTGGGGAAAATGTATGCCACAGTGTTGCAGCAGAAATTGGTGGTATGGGCAATCGAGTCTAATCATGTAGACAAAAGACAATCTGGTTTTGTAAAACAAGTGGGCTGCTCGTTAAATCTGTTACTTCTGAACCTGATGAAGATGGAGGCGATAAAGTCGAACATAAAGGTATATTTGGCCTTCATTGACTTCTCATGTGCATTCGATACCATCGACAGGCCTCTTTTGTGGCTAAAACTACAAAGAGTTGGAGATGTCCAGCTGACTTAGTAGCAGCAATCCGAGAACTACACTCCGAAACCTCCATAAAAATCCGGCTGGATCGGTCTGGAAATCTAACAGCCCCAATCAAAACCTATAAATGGGTTAAACAAGGATGTCCCCTAGCTGCCGCAATATTCAGCTTATTCATATCTGATATAGGGTTAGCGATGGACTCAGTAAGTTATTTTCCACCAAAAGTAGCTAAGTCTCATCTAAGCTGGTTGTTATACGCCGACGATTTGGTCCTGATGGACCTAACACCTGTCGGCCTTCAGAGGAAGCTGAATGTGGTTGCCCAATATGTCGCATCTAACCATTTGGTGATAAACACAAAAAATGTGAAATTCTGGTGTTAAAGAACCTGAATAATGAAGGCCGAAAAAAATCGAGTCAACTAAAATGGCACCTGGGGCAGGAGGCCATTCAGATAGCCCAGAGCGTAAAATACCTCGGCATCTTAATAAATTCATCAATCAACAATGGTCCATGGATTGCTGAAAAGAAAAGGAATTGCAAGCAACTGGCAAGTCAAGCTGTCATCATGCATAAGAAATTTGGGAAATTTTCACTAAAACCAGTGCTAGCTTTTTACCAGCAAAAAGTAATCCCAGTTTTACTATATGGTGCTGAAAACGCTTTGGGTTGCAGTCACGAAACATGGTCATCGCTGGAGCATTGTTTCTGGTCTAAGGTCCTGTCTCTCCCAAGGGGAATTCTGACATCATGTGTGAGATATGAATTGTTGCTCATTTCGCTTCATGCTAGGGTATGCTGGTCTCTGGTGAGTTTGTTTCTGAAAACTCGCCAGCGCGAGCATATACCACAATTTGACATCTTTTACGATCTGACGCCAACAAATAAAAGCATGGTGTCACTTTGGTCTAAAAGATGCGAAGAGATCTTGTGTGAATATGGAATTAGTTTGGACATGCTGCATAATGACCCGAACGCTGCCAAACTAAAAATCTGGCGTGCGTATTGGGATCAAACTTGCTCACAACGAGCTGGAGCTAAAATGATGAGGGACGCACCGCTCGAAATATGGGCATTTAACGCTCCTCAACACTACATCGAGTTGTTTCCAGATTCTCAGGCTCGAAGAGTGTTCATGATGCTGCGTTTAAACGTATTTAAAACTAAAGATCGGTTGGCTTCATGGAAAAGCAATAAAGTCTCAAATCTAATGTGTAGACCAAGCACTAAGGATAAGGAAACCCTTAAACATTTGGTGCTATTCTGCACGGCTCTTCGATCAGAAAGGACAATCCACGTGTGGCCTTGGGGCCTAAAGTACCCCTCCTTTTGTGCCGACGATTGGTGGGCCAATATGTTTCAAGGTTTGGACATGAAATTGATATTACCATTGACTCGTTTCCTAATGTTAATCGAAAATCGCCTGAATGCATTGTCGGTTAATGAGTAATGAGGATAGTGACCGGACTGTTTGATAGAGAATATGGGAGGGATATTCCTAAAGGATGACGTTATTATGTGTTGTGTTTTGTGTTTCTGTTTGTAAACATTTTAAAGGTTTGTGATAAACCGATAAAATTAAAATAAAAAAAAATAGAAAATAGCACAGACCATGGTGATCTTACCCACCTTCTCAGGCCCGTAAAGGAGTGCTCCACCAGACCTGCTGAGGCAGCGGAACCATGCCTTCAACAGGTCAAAGGTCTGCTCAGTCACAACACGGGTACGGGTATCTGCCCGATTGTAGTCCTCTTCGTGTCTGTTCTGCGGGTTCCGAACAGGGGTAAGGAGCCGTGGCTTCAAGGGATAGCCAGCATCACCTGCATGGAAGCACAATGAGGTATGTGTGAGTCAATTACTGACATGACACCTGTACAAGTCACTGTCGTGCCTGCAGCAATTTGGTGTTGACATGCACATGTTCCTGGATGTATGCAAACAGGTTCATTTGTCACAATGTGTGCCGTACTATGATCTGCAGGTATGGATTGCGTTATCCAGATGATGCAGGGTGTTCACTTGCTGTCACGTCTCGGCTAAATTGGAAACTGCCTTGGCGATTGTCTGAGCGCTACCCGGCACGTAAAACCCTTTGAAACTACAACTCCCACAACTCTTGCTATTATAGCCACGTGACATACACGCATGACGTTGCTGTGTTTTCATTCGTGAACTGCATTTAACTCCCGTCTATCCGGAGATCGAGTGCTCCTAAACTGTTGTCGGTTACGAGCTCTGTTCCCGGACTCCTGTTTGAATCCTGGACTACCCGGCGCTCAAATCAAGTTGTTGTCTCTGCCTTGTCCTTGTCTGCCTCCCGACGCCTGCCTCCCTCGATTGTTCCCCTTGGATTATATGAACCCGGCTTGCTCATTATTGACCTCCCATTTCTGAATCCTTAAGTTTTGGTGACCTGATAACCCTAACATTTCCGTAAGGGAAATAGCGTGAGGTGATCATGATCCCTGATCATTTCATTTCTTTTCTTGTCCACTCCTGTTACTTTGAACACTTTTGGGACGCTCTGCTGTTTACACTTTGGATTGCTTTGAACCTTTTGGGACGCTCTGCTGTTTACACTTTGGATTGCTTTGAACTTTTTTGGGACGCTCTGCTGCATTAACTCTGGATTGCTTTGAACACTTTTTGGGACGCTCTGCTGCTTTCACCGTAGTGTTCCTAGGATACTGGCACACCTTCCCTTCATCAGACATCCTCCTTGTTTCTGCATTTCGATACTAGTAGGTTACTGGTATATTGTTCCTATGGAGCAGGTAAGAGGGGGTAATTGTGGGCAGTGTTGGCTGTTTGTTCTCCGGCACTACTTGGCTGCATTTCCTGAACAACTGTTTTGTTCTTTGTCCCTCTAGCTCTGACGATTCTGCTCCGGCCTTTTCACTCAAGCCCCCGGCCTGACAGGTGTATTGATCCCTGTAGGCTGAGCTCTTGGGAGGGAAGTCTTTGGCACATCACCATAAAGATTTCAGATTCCTTGAGTGAAAGGAACTTCCCCAGAAGAGTGGGGAAGTATTATCTGCAACGACCAGAAAACAATTTCTGAGTTGTGACACTTGCATGCTGTTGCAGATGTACTGAGGATGCCTACCAATGTATTTGCACCCATACTGGTGATGTATAGTACTCTGTATGTATTCCCACTAGCAGCATTGGCACAAATGTCAATCATGATTTGTCATTCATCGGTTGGCATTCCCATGGTGGCATGCAGCACGACTGTGGTGGTGGGCCAGTAGCAATCAGTGTATTCCCTTGGTGGGATTTATTTGTGACCACTCATGGGTGCATGTCCTGTTTTGTGCTTTGCTGCAGTCATGTCCGTTACGCATACTCACTGCATGTTGCTGGATTGTGTTGCAGAGGGTATGCTCAGATGATGTGCAGTCGATACGTTGAGGGATGTGGGCTGCCTGTAAGTCTGGCATATTGGCATTGGTGTGCAGCTTTGGTCTTATGTATGACATTGACGTGTCATGTTCATGTTGGGATGTTTAGGGCCACCGTGTTTTGCTGTATATGCATTGTCCACTCACCACCCAATCTCACCCAGGTGGAGTATGCATCCCCCCATTCTCACCCAGGTGGAGTATGCACCACCCCAATCTCTCCCAGGTGGAGTATGCATCCCCCCCAATCTCACCCAGATGAAGTATGCACCCCCCCCCAATCTCACCCAGATGGAGTATGCATCCCCCCCCAATCTCACCCAGGTGGAGTATGCATCCCCCCTCCCAATCTCACCCAGGTGGAGTATGCATCTCCCCCAATCTCACGCAAGTGGAGTATGCATCCTCCCCAACTGCACCTGAGCCTGTCAGGCGACTTACCGAGCAGCCAGGCACATCGTCCAGCATGTCGCTCCATGTAGCGGGGTAGCGAGGAGTTCCGCAGCACCATTGTATCATGAGTGGATCAGGGAAATCGGGCACAACAATGTGTGATGATCTTGCTGGAGTCACATACCATCTGCAAATTGATGGAGTGGTATAAGTTTACGATTGCGTTACACAACCTCCATAGCATGAGGGACCACCTATTCAACATGGGTGTAGTCGAGGGCACCAATGCAATTGGGCATGCCTGCCACTGCATGGAAGCCAACTTTAGTGTCAGCGAGCTCCTGGGCAGTCCATGGTAGGGATATGTGGTTGTTTGTGTGCTTCAGGAGGACATCCAGCACTTGGGTCAGCATGCGTGAAAAGAAAGGTGATATGCCATGTAGCTACCCCACTGTGTGCTGGTAGGTACCTGTGGCCGGGAAGTGGAGCACAGACACTAACTTCAGTAGAGGGGGGGTGGCAGTGCGGTTTTCAATCAGGCTGACAATGTCGTCGTGTATCATGTCCACAATGGTGATGATGGTGTCCCAGTCCAGCCGGTACAGGGTGTGGATCTGCACAGGGGTTAGGTTGTAAGGACTGGCTCTGATGCGCAGGATTAGTGGCTGCCTATGTGGTACCACTGCCTGCACTGGTGGTACTTGCTGGGCCTGTCTCACCCTCCTTCTCCTCCTGCGTCTCCTCTGCGGTGCCTGTTGTTGTTGTTGCTGGTGTAGCAATACAGGCATGTCCTCCAGCCCCATGATTGCAACAGCAAGTGGAATCATTTTGGTGTGGGAAGGGGTGTGGTGTGTGGGTGTGCTCCTTTTGTGCTGGGACAGGCTCCATTGCCTCCACCTGTGGTGATTGTGTGCATCTGTGGGAGTTGAGTACACAGCAGGTTACTATTTACGGGTGATCCGAGATGCCTGTAATACCGGCATCGTGCTCACCCTATTTACCGCCTTCGGGATGCCGGTAGGTGCATGCCCGTGTGACTTGTGATGTCTTCCTGTTAGCGGCGTCCCGGTATTGCCACCATGAAGGGTGCGTGTACACGCGCATGCCGGTAAGGAGGGGCACAGTACAGGCGGTGGCAGTAATGCCGGGTCGCCGCTGACAGGGGGACTCTTAATGGGCCGGACCGGTACTCAATGCCGGTATTACCATTCCGCCTTCTTTTTTTGCTTACCGCAAATCTTGTAATGAGGCCCATTGTGTGGAGAAAACATTTGCCTCAGTTTATGAACTGGTATTTTGGGAAAGAAACATTTGCCTTATCAAGAAGGATATTGTGGAAGAGAACTATTGTTTTGGTTTTCGAGCAAGTGTTTGTAGGGAAGATATTTGCTTTATCAAGTGCAAAGACACAACGGATGATAGAGACATTTTGTGTTGATCTGAAAAGATCTTTGTTGAATCAGAACTTGTTTAAGGTTACTCCTGAATTGATCAAGGGAAGGTCAACTTGGTCACAAGGAGTACCTTCGAAACATCTAAGTTTTAACTTTTGCATTGTTTTGTTGAACTGAAGTTAACCAACTATTCCTTGTACGTTTGTGTTGTATGTATTGGTGTGTGGGTCAGAAACTATTGAACATTAGGTCATCCTTCTTTAGTTTGCTAGGTGGGGATACTCTTGTTAAGAACAGGAAAGATAGGCGTTTATCTCACCCCTTTTATTTTACTAAAATGTCAAGCATTGATAAAACCATACCATTGTGTCCGTCTCACATTTCTGACCCCTCACAGTAGAGACTGAGAAGGGGTTTTTATGCGTCTTAAAAGGCAAGTCAGATTTTGACCATTTACATATAGATCTTGTGAAAAGGTCTTCAGTACCCATCCTAGTGGATGATGGAAGGAATAATAATATGCCATTAAGGCATTGGGCATGGATGGGGTATCCTCAAAAGATGAAGGGGGATACCATGTCTCGTTTGATGGTGGCATGGTATTGTACTGGAGGCTGTCTCCCCCCATGTGATCCTTCCCCAGAGAGCAGCCCCCAGGGTCAGGATTATGTAGCTTCTGCCGTCCCCTAGCCACATGGGAAGAGATCACTGCCAGGAAAGCAGTGATGACCCCATCGGATTCATCACATATATCATTAAAGAGAATGGAGACAATCATAGCAGTAGAAACCGATTGTTTCATGTATGTTTGGCATGAAGACCTTAATACCAGAGTTGGTGAGGTGTACACTACCGTGCTAGAAAATATGTGCTGTAATATGCCAGATATAGATGGCAAACAATGGTCACAGGGACAAGATGAAACTGCCTTATTGACATCAAACCTAGTTTTCTCCATTTGTGGTCCAAAGTCTGTACATTCTTTCCAAGATTGCCTTTAAGTAATGTTTACAAATACAGTGGTAGTGGTGGGATAAAGCTGCAGGAGAGCTGTGTATGTGTCTTTTATAGAAGACTGTGGAGTCATCCCAATTAAATTATCTAGGTTACTAGCCCCACAATATACAATAATGATGAGTATGTGCACCATGACCATGATTTCACACATTGGCAGCATTTCAAACCATTTTATCCCTCGAATATTATGCCATGAGTCTTCCAAATTTTGAAAATCAAGAGTTTTGTCAATAACACAGTTCCAAGCATAAACCTACAACCAGTACACTCAGGAATCTCCAATTAACCATACAGTGCCCATTCTGGAAACTCTGTCTGCTGTGTCCCTGCTACCGAGTATCATAAATAGTAAATCTGCGTGTGTGTTATATTATAACGTTCTGTTTTATTGGGTAAGCATGTTGATTGTATTAAGAGGTTACTGTTTTTTGTTCATAATCTGAGATCCACGGATAAAGAACAGGATCTGCAGATCCACCTCCATCTGGGAACCCTAAATCATCTACACTGTGCATGCAGTCCCGCAGATCCACAAATATCCACTATCAATGTGCAATCAACAAATAATGTATAATTACCAACAATATTTTTTCATGAATCATTCCAATAGGTTGTATGTACAAATGTTGATTTTAGCATTTGTAGTGTTTCATATTTCATATATGGTACCTTATTGGATGATTACAAGTATAGATGTGGTCAGCAACCAAACCTTGATTTAATGACCTGGCCTGTACACTGGACATCAAACGCTCATATGCAGTTCAGCATCTGCAGGAAAATACATGGCTTTGGTTTCTCAGAAAGAAAAGCTTCCAGTCTGCTTCTTTTAAAAAAAAACGTTTGAAAGACATTTAAACAATGTCCGATCAAGAATTATTTTGTTTATAGAGAATTAATGCATTTTATTAATTTGGTGGAGAAAGTTTATTTTTAATGGTAGTTGGTATTCTTTTCGGTCATTTTTGTTCTAAAGATTGAATCATACTGTGTCATTTTAAAAATGTGACATAAATGCTTTATTCGGTTACACAATGCTTTCGTAGTATTTTAAAGTGCTCACAGTATTTCACTGTATGTATGTGCGTCATTTACAAAGGTTTTTGATATCCTTTTTTCACCGTATAGTTCAAATATTTTACGGAGAGGATGTCATATTTTCTAACATATGAAAACACATGCTTTATTGGGTAGCTTAGTGTTTGTCATGAATTGTGAAGATATACTAATTGTTGTACTCTATATATGTGGCACATATAGTCTTGTACAGCAAACAAAAGGTAAGTTAAACAAAAATAGGAGATATTTCTTGTTTCATGAAATACTAAGTATGACAGGTTTAATTATGGGGGATTGGTGTAAAAGGGGGATGCTGTAAAGGCACATACAAGATTAAAATTAAAATAAAGGAAGAAAATTGTAGTACGTCATAATAATATGTTGCTATAGCGTGTTTGTTTGAAATGTCACAAAATGAGATCTAAAATGGACTGTGTTGCATTTAAAGCAGGGGTCTATTTTGGTATGTACTGTAACGAATCCTAGGTTATTGTCACAGGTCCCAGGGAAGTGAGGCCGCTACCGAATAGTCCCCCTGTGGGTGGTACTGAGCGGGTGGATCTCATGAAGCCATCAATGGGAACAGCAATGATAGCCTTGAGAGAACGTGTTATTCGCCCCTTCCATTTCTGTCCCCTCTTTCCTCACACCCCACTCAGTCCCCTGTGCTCCCACACCTCTGTATCTCTGTAGAGTAGAGGACTTAATTAATACAAATCATACTGGGACAAGGAGGAGTGAGGCTTACCTAGGAGGAGTGCATACAATCTCTGGCACAAAGAACATCAGGCCAGGAGGCAAAAGGCCACCATGGAACCAACATACGCGGTATAGTTTACACGAGTCAGCCCGACGATAAAAAGCAAGGAAGGACTGTGTACCTTGTCAAGCCAGCCCTGAAGGAGCAAAGAACCAGGTGCCGGTTCTGTGGCAAGAGACCCGAGGAGAAGGGAACAAGAGGCTGTCAAGGAGGGACGAGGGTGTATGGTAGGTTCATGCACCAAGGACCTGTCCAGTGGCGGGGAAAGAGGAAACATGACCTACAAAGCCAAAGCAAGGAGAAAGTATGCAGCCGAGGACACGAGAGAGAGCCTGCCACTGCAGAGCCACTGAGGACAGGATGCCGAATGCAGAAGCTGCACAGAAGCCAAGCTCTACTCCCAGGAAAGACCGGAGACAGCGACAATGTTTCCAGAAGGTAGAGAAAGGGTCGGGTCAGCTGGTGGAACACCAGGAGGGGGGCAAACGGATTAAAGAGGCACATACCAATATCCCGGGTGGCAGAAAGGGATAGTGAAAGAACTGTAAAAGTTGGAACGAACTTTATGAAGTATCCTATATGGATCAGTGCCTGGCAGGCGAGTACACCAGGTCTGTTCAATTGGGCATTAAGTGAAGCAAGGGCAGAGGTCCTACAAAAGTAACATACCAGGGTCTGGGATCCATATGAAGTCTGGTAAGCCCTGCCTGAATAGCTGTAACGCTCACCTGATTCTGGCAGAGGCGCCGGTCTTGACTGGGCGACTACCGTATCTTCAAAGGTGATGTGTAGCACCCGGTTGGCTCTTTGGGCTGGACCTCTGTGCACTGTATGCCTGACTTCAAGAGTAAGATGTCTGCAGACAGAAAATATGGGATTAATGAACTGGGGTTATTGGGGTGTCCCTATCTCTTCCCTTTTGTGCTCTCCAGTAGACCCCCAAAGGTTAACGCTCTCACCTCAGGTAAGTGAATGCCGAGCTCTCCATCTGCCTCGGGGCAGGGTGCTGTAACCAGTTTCTTCACTGGATCGGTAGCGCAGGCCTCTTGACTTCAGAGGACTGCTGTCCGTCGTTTACTGCACGAACGGTAAGTTTCGAGTAATTCTATTGTCTTTAAAGTCTTTAGCAATGATGTCTCTTGTTTTGCAGGTTCCGGCGATGGCGGATGACGGGCTGAAGTGAGTTGAAGATGGAGTCCGTATGATGAATAGAAGCGCCTGGAAGCACGTAAGTAAGCGCTTGTTGCATGCTTCACGATGCGCTCTAACTGTCTTTTATTTTGCAGGTACGAGTTCGGAGCGGCTGCAGGGTGCCCGAATACCCACTGGGGTTGATGTGGAAAGGAGTAATGGCACGTGAGTATCAAAGTTCCCCAATGTCTTTAAACGCACCTTGTTTTGTCTTTCAGATGCAGGATGCAGCGCCGAAGGCCTCCGGAGAGTGCGAAGAGTCGGTAAGCTTTTGTCTTTCAGATGCCGGAATGCAGTGTGAAGACCTCCGGAGCGCACGAAGAGTAGGTAAGCCTTTGTCTTTCAGATGCCGGAATGCTAACCTGTTCTTTCTTGTCTTTATAGGTGTTGCTGAAGACTGGATTCAGGATGGTAAGCCTTTTTCCTTAGGCCCAGGATCCGATGCAGAAGACACGATGAGCGTTCTGCTGCAGAGGATGCAGAATAACGCAAAGCAAGATTCATCCACCGGGTGTGGTTTAAATAGCCTCCTGTAGTGCTTAGGTGTCTCCTTCCACAGCCACGCCTAGGTAAGAAAAGAGCTCCTGCTTTCCAGAAGAGTTCCAGTGTTCTGAATCTAGGGAGTGGCTCCTGCCCCACCCAACAGGAAAAGTAGTTCCAAACAGAAGAGGATCAGAGGCTCAGCTGGCAGGCAAGTAAGCAGCATGGTCTGCTGCAGGTAAGTCCACCCATGCATTATGAGCCCGGCGCTTCCAGCGCTGGGACTGGGCACATTTATGAGCCTGGTACCACTGGCGCCAGGACTAGTTCCAAAAGGTCCCAATTGGGACTGGTTGGCCCTCGGAACCTGGGTTATGGATCTGCTTCCAAGGGAGTTGGGAAAACCCTGACCTTTTGGAAGCAGAGATCATGACAGTACCCCCCCTCAAGGCCCCTCCCAAACCGGGCTTCTCCGGGGGTTTTGGCTTGTCAGGAAATGTTCGGTGAAATCTTTTGATTAGGCGAGGAGCGTGGACATATTCAGCAGGTTCCCAGGATCTCTCTTGGGGGCCGTAGCCTTTCCAGTCAATTAGGTAAAATAGTTTAGATTTGGAGATCTTGGAGTCCAGAATGCTTTTGACTTCAAACTCGAGTTCTCCATCAACTAGGATGGGTTTTGGAGATTTAGTTAGTCGGGTTTGAGGTTGCACGGGTTTTAATAGAGAGACGTGGAAGACCGGATGTATCTTCATGTGAGGGGGCAAGTCCAACTTGACCGCTACTGGGTTTACTATGGTAGTGATGGAATAGGGACCAAGGTATCTTGGGTTGAATGTGCGTGGCCCTTTTAGAGGTAGATATTTGGTGGATAACCAGACTTGGTCCCCTACTTGATATTGAGGGGCTTCCTTCCGATGTTGATCTGCTCCTTTCTTGTATTGTTCTTTAGCCCTTTGAAGGTGAGAAACAGCTTCCTTAAAGGCTTGGGTGATTGTAGAATGCAGGTAGTCTACTGCTGGTGTTTCAAGATCTTGGAGGGGATCCAACTCCGAGGTTCGAGGGTGACTGCCATACAAAAGAAAAAACAGTGTTTTCCCAGTTCCCGAATGGACAGAGTTATTGTAGGCATATTCGGCTATCCAAAGGATGTCTTTCCAAGTTTTTTCAGTTTGTTGCAGCATGCAGCGTAAATACTGTTCCAGAGTTTGATTGGTCCTCTCGGTTTGTCCGTCGGTCTGAGGGTGGTGACTGGTCGATAGTCTCACATCAATTTGAGCCGACCGACAGCAACTTCGCCAAAAATGAGAAATAAATTGACTACCTCGATCTGAAATTAGAACCAAAGGAAAACCGTGTAGTCGGACGATGTTTTCGAGAAATTCTCGGGCCAGAGTTGCTGCTGTTGGCAAGCCTTTGAGCGGAATGAAATGCGCCATCTTGGAGAACAAGTCCACGATTACTAGAATCGTATTGTATCCGGAGCATGGAGGTAGATCGGTGATGAAGTCCATAGAAAGCGTATGCCAAGGGCGAGGTGGGATGTCAATAGGGCGTAAGAGGCCTGCTGGTCTTTCCTTTTGACTCTTGTTTTGGGCGCATACTCCACAAGACATTATAAAGTCTCTGATATCTTTTTTCCAAGACGGCCACCAGAAGTAGCGCTTGATCTTTTCTGAGGTCTTGGCCATACCGGGATGACCTTCCATTAAAGAATCGTGATAACAGGAGATTACTTTTTTCTGTAAATCTGTGCTGGGTAGGTATAATCGTTCTTGGAAATACAATAAGTTGTCCTTTACTGCAAAGTCCTTTCCCTGCAGATGCCAATTCTGTATGTCTGCTGGAGTTACAAGTTGCCTGGCTTTATCCTTAACTTCCTCTATGGATTCTGTGGCGATTACACCCAGAATTCTTTGTTCGGGAATGATTGGTACATGTTTAGGGTTGATCAAGTGTTCTTCCATTCCCATCCAAGAAAGGGCATCAGCTTTACCGTTCTTTGTACCAGGTCGATAGGTAATTATGAAGTCAAACTCGGCAAAGAATAATGCCCAACCGAGTTGTCTAGAGGATTGGGCTTTTGCGGTTTTCAAATATTGCAGGTTTCGGTGATCCGTAATCACAGTAACGGTGTGTCGGCCCCCAGCAGATAATGCCGCCAAGCCTTAAAGGCAGACTTGATAGCCAGAAGTTCCTTGTCAGTAATCGTGTAATTGATTTCAGGAGGCGAGAATTTGCGGGACCAAAATGCCACGGGATGCAACTGATTGGTTACCGGGTCCTTTTGTGATAGAACTGCCCCCATGGCAAGGCTTGAAGCATCAGTTTCCACGATGTAGGGGAGTTCGGGGCGAGGGTGTTTTAAGATTGGTGCAGAGATAAATTTAGTCTTCAAATCCTGGAAAGCTTGTTCCGCCTCGGTAGACCGTTCAAAACGTTTGTTTTTCTTTAACAAGGCAGTGATGGGCTGGACTATTCGAGAGAATTCGGGGATAAGCCTGCGGTAAAAGTTAGCGAAGCCTAACATGCTTTGCACACCTTTTACGGAGGATGGTGATGGCCATTTGAGAACTGCATCGACCTTCTTTGAATCCATACGTACTCCGCCAGGTGATAATATGAATCCCAAGACTTCAACTTCAGTCACGTTGAAAACACATTTTTCCAACTTAGCGAAAAGTTTGTGTTGACGCAATCTTTCGAAGACCATTTTCACGTGTTTCCGATGTTCAGATTCCGATGAAGAATAAACGAGGATGTCGTCAATGTAAACAACAACACACACATCTATGAGCTCTCTGAGGACATCGTTCATAAAATATTGAAAGGCGGCCGGGGCATTGCAAAGTCCGAAGGGCATGACCTGATATTCAAATAGCCCATACTTGGTGCGGAAGGCAGTCTTCCATTCATCGCCCTCTTTTACTCGTACCAAGTGGTAAGCTCCTCTAAGATCCAGCTTTGTATATATGCATGCTTTTCTGACTTGGTCCAGGAGTTCAGGGATCAAAGGTAACGGATATCTATTCTTAACGGTGATCTGGTTCAGGGAGCGATAATCGGTACAAGTTCTAAGGTCTCCTTCCTTTTTTTGAACGAAGAACAAAGCTGAAGAAGCAGGGGACTTGGAAGGACGAATAAACCCATTCGCCAGGTATTGATCCAGGTATTGTCGAAGGTGAAGGTTCTCAGGCTCGGTGAGGGCATAAATTCTGCTACAAGGAGGAGTAGATAAGAACAAAGGAAGAGGACCCAAGGTTGGAGTCCTCCCGTCCCCTGCACACTCTAAGTCTACGCAACAGGGGCGTAGATATTTTAAGGTAAAATTCAAAATATTTGTTTTTAGACTATCTATAGGAAAATGATTTGTCGAGACTATTAACTTAGAACAGAAGAACAATCGTTTTGGTTTATTAGGTGTTCAAAAGTGGAATGAGCACCTATTTATTAATACATAAAACAATGTGTAGTCAAGGCAGGAAAAACAAAACAACATTATAATGTCAACGTAAAGATGATTGATTGAGATTCCACTTTCTGTGGCTTGACGCGTTTCGAGGAGATTCCTCTTCTTCAGAAGCCTTTGTGGATCTACTGTCTAGTCATTGTGTACATAGAAATGAAGATCAAAAAGAAATCAATCAATCAAACGAGAGTATATGTCTATATAAGCTTCATTGATCAATAAAATAAAGTTTCATAACTACAATCAGATTGAATATATACACATATTGTGCTCTATATTGTTCAAATTCAGTTTAGTACACCCAGGGTTGCTATATTTTTAGTTGAAAACAACTCCAAAGAATATCAGTCTAGTGCATTCCCTAGCACCTCTAGTGGGAGTCTAGCAGACATAATGACCCAGAGGAGGACAATTTAATTGAGTCTGGTTGACGCGGGCTACTCACCCAACGAAGTTGTTTTGACAAGGAAAAACATTTTCTAGGTAAAGTGTACTAACCTATAGAGGTCTAATGTTGTGGCTGAGAAGCCACCCACAGTGAGCGGTGCGTCAAAAGGTTGCATATTAGAGGAGCCAAGTTCTCGATGTAAGTATTTTCCTGATGCCGGTTGGTGTTCCGACACTCTCGATATGACCTGTATGAAATAGTAATCACGTACAGGTCACCATGTGTGATTCGATGTAGCTATACAAGTGTGAAAACCAAAATACATTGGTCGGGATATGCCAAAATACCTTTCTGCGGCACGATTCAATGATGTGGTAGTCTCTGGGAAACGTGTAACATCTCAGGGGGAGCAGGTGAAAATTGATCGGCGAAGTCCTAAAGCCAGCCGTTGTCTGTGAAAAGACAATGGAGTGTAGGTAAGCCTGCAGAACTTAGTAAAGTATAGATAGCGTGAGTCAAGTGTGCAGAAAGTTAGAAGAACGCGTACCTAATCCATCGCGATGTTCTATTGAATCGGCAATGTTCTGCTCGTTGTTAGCACGATCTCCATGGGAACCAGGGACCGTGTAGAAGAAGTCTGGTATTTAGCGGGCTAGATTCAGTGGAGAGACATCAAAGACGGACTAACCCAATCGTAACAGAATGTGGCGGCCATCTTAAGCAGTCTGGGTAACACTAGTAAATCAATGAAGTAGCATGTAAACAATTCAGAGTGGCATCATCAAATAACTGAAACAGGATGATGATGCCAATAGCATGATTTTGAGAAATCCATGCTTCACCCATAGTGATCAAATATAGAAATCAGAATAATTTTCTCAAATGGTTTTTTTCGTGATAGTGCTAAACAATGTGGCATTACTAAGGCATTCAAGTATAGGTGAGTCCCCATAAACATTCATTTCTTTTATTACACTTCGCTGAAACATCTGATAAAAAATCTACCAGGTGTCCTCACATTCTTTGTGATTGGCTGAACCATCTGGTTACGAGTACCAGGTGTCCTCACATTCTAAGTTGTACATAACATATTCAATGTTTAGCCTTAGGGGATACCAATGTAGATTACATCTTATGACAAGGGTCTCAACTATGGATCCTTGCTTGCAACTGAGCATTTAAGAGTACAAACTGTGTAACATGACGTAGATACTCTACTTAAATGGTGGTGTCCCCATAGTTGGTGCTATCTGTGCAACAGATGGCTATTGTTCAATCGGGAGCCATTATGTTACTGATCATCTCATATATCAGGTGGGTAATTATTGGATCGTTGCTGACAACCCATGTCCCAAGACTTAGTAAATATGTTGGTGTATACTATAGGGTGCAGGGTCTACAGGACAAAAATATCTAGACTGTTAAAAAATGCTCAGATAAAGCAGTTAAGGGATGTTTCCTCATTGAGTCCCCTTGGATATTTAGTGTCTAGAAGGTATATCCAGAATTTTTCTCTTTGTGACAACAATCTTGTATAGTTACCACCTCGCTGTGGTTTGCTAACAACTTCAACGACCTGAAATCTCAATTGGCTGATGTTATGTTTAGCTTCCATGAAATGTCTGGCTACCGGTGATTTCTGATTTAGGCAACGGATGGTAGACTTGTGCTCTGAAATTCGTTCTCTTAGGGACCTCGTGGTCTGTCCAATATACAATTTACCACACGGGCATTTCAAAGCATATATGACGCCTGCTGTTAAACAGGTGGCGAAGCTTCTGATCTTTATCTTCCTGCCAGTCGATGGATGAGAGATGGTGTTTCCCTTAATTACATTATTGCAATTGGTGCAGTTAAGACATGGGAAAGTACCCATTTTTTTAGTCTGTAGGAATGTTTGTTTCTCCTTGTCAGGTCTTTCAGCTTTCACGAGTCTATCCCTAAGGTTACGACCCCTTTTAAAAGCCATCATTGGTGCTCTTGGAAATAGTTCTTTCAGATGTTCATCACTCTGTAGTAGTGACCAGTGTTTTCTTATTGACTTTCCAATTTGGAAACTTTGACGTGAATATTTAGAAATATACATCAATGGAGTGGAACTAGTTTTAGATTTAGGTGCTAACAGATCTTTCTGTGTTAGATGATTTGATCTAACGTTGGCATCTTGTAAAATATCATGGGGATAACCCCGTTTCTCAAAGCGTTCAATCAATTGAGTACATTCAATGTCGAAGCCCGCTGGGTCTGTTATAATCCTTTTCAGTCTCAGCATCTGACTGTAGGGGAGACTTTTTAGCATCGGTTTGGGATGAAAACTGGTGAAATGTAGGAGATTATTAGCGTCTGTAGGTTTATGATAAATGGTGGTCACTATCTTGCCTTCATAGATCTTCAAGCTTACATCCAAAAAGTGGAGATCTGGTTCCCCCACATCCATTGTGAATTTGATTTTGGAATGTACTGTGTTCATGTAGAGCAGAAAATTGTCCAATTCCCTTCTTGTGCCGCACCAGATTCCAAATATGTCGTCTATGAATCGTTTCCATAATATGATCTTACTCGACCATATTTGGTTCTCTAGGACATGTTCTGTTTCAAATCTATGCATAAAAGAGTTTGCATAGACCGGTGCCATAGCAGAGCCCATGGATGTGCCGGATATTTGATTGTAAAAGGTCTTTTGA
This sequence comes from Ambystoma mexicanum, assembly GCF_040938575.1. NCBI lineage: Eukaryota > Metazoa > Chordata > Amphibia > Caudata > Ambystomatidae > Ambystoma > Ambystoma mexicanum. Next base: position 320,165,504 of record NC_090935.1, read on the forward strand.
AATCTGAAGTAACTATTATGTAGAATGAGTTTCAGTAATTCTATAATGAACTCTGGGTTACCTCGTATTTGTTCCGAGTTGAGGAGCAACCATTCCACAGCGTTAATACCTTCCTCATGGGGTATGGAAGTATATAGGCTGCATACATCCATGCTGAATATGATGCAGTCACTACTGATAGCTGAAATTTCTGCTAAGCAGTTGAGAAAATCAGTAGTATCCTTGAGATAGGTAGGAATTACCTGGATCAGAGGCTGGAGAAGGCGGTCTACATAGATAGCCAGGGGATCGAATATACTCTCCGTCCCTGCAACTATGGGTCTTAGTGGAGGTTTCTGACTGTCCTTATGGATTTTGGGGAGTCCATAAAATACTGGTGTTATAGGATATTTATTGATAAGGAATTGACTGGTTTTAACACTAATCCAATCATTTTCGAGTGCATTATTGATTAGGGTCTCGATGTTAGTTTTTAGGCCCTGAAGGGGGTCTCCGTTCAATCTGTTGTATGTTGTCTGGTCGTTGAGTTGTTCAAGACATTGAGTGGTGTAGTAACTCGTATCCATAACTACTATGGCTCCGCCCTTGTCTGCAGGTTTGATGGTGATATCTTCATCTTTAGCCAAGGTTTCAATGTGCTCAAGTTGACTATTCTTGATATTAATCGGAGATGAATTACGGTAGTTAATCTGTTTCAGATCATTAAGTACCTTTTTCTCAAATAAATCAAGTATAGGGTTTTGAATGGGTGGGTCGAACAAGCTCTTAGGTCGTAGCTCTAAATTGTCTTCAGGAGTGTCATCTTGTCCAGGGTCATTTTCAAAAAACATCTTGAGTCTAATCTTTCTCATGAGACGGTGTAGGCACACTTGTTCATCAAACATTGATGTATTGTTCGTGGGTACAAATGATAGACCCCGATTCAGGATAAAGAGTTGGTCGCTTGATAAATGTTTGCTTGAAATATTCATCACGATATTCTCAACTACTTGTTCTTTGTTTTTGGAGGTCTTTTTCCCTCTTCGGGTCTTTCTCTTAACCGGTCTCTCAGGCCTAAAAAAACCCCAGCTGTTGTTGCTGCTCGTCCCGTATGTTGATCTATTGATGATTCTATTCTGGCGCTTTCTATCTCGCTCTGGGATACTGTTGATTGTTGTCCTGAAATTTGACCAATCGGGTCCCCTAAGCTCCCACTGCTGCTGTCGCTACCCGAGTTAGGGGAATTCGGGTGTGGTGGTCTATTTCTGTTCTGGTTTCGATGGTGGTGGAACTCTTGCCAAGAGTAGACGATGTCGTTCAAATAATCGAAGGTATCACGTTTGAACTTCCTTAATTTTCTTTGTTCAATGTCAACCTTATAATGATTTAATTTCACGTTGATGTCCTCCAACAGACTTTTGAGCTCCTCCGCTGTTTTAAACTCTGATAATTGTGTTTTAAGCGTATCGATGTCTGTATCTAAACTTGTCAATGATTTCGAAAGTTCTTCAATCGTTAGTAAAATAAGGTCAAGTGAGCATTTATTCAAAATTTGGTCCCATTTAGCAATAAATGCTTTACTTTCGCTGCACAGGGTCGGTCTCAGATATACCCTAAGGCCTCTGGGGATCCTCTGGGATTTATAGTATTCAACTAATGTAGTAGCGTGAAGTTTTTGAGATATTTCACGCCTGATCAATTTTTCCAACTGAGAGACTAGTTTCTCCGGGTTTGATGTGGATTGTAAACTATGTTCTGTATTCTTGATAAGGGACAAAATGCGTTTTGCTTCCTCCGTGCCAAATGCGAAGGTTGTAGCGTGTTTATCAGTCAATTCGTTGATACGTGAAAATGACATGTTAGTTAAATGTTATGGAAAAAGGGTGCTACCACCGGTTGTGCCACACTGGAAAGGAACCAATGAACAAACAACAAGGTATAGTAGTAAGGTAAATGCACACCTAATTGGAGAAAATATTGCGAAGTATTGTTTAGACACCCACAAGGAGTGATCTCTATATTCTTATGAGGTGCAGAGGAGGAATAGAGGGTTTTGGCACAACAACCCTATAGTAAATAAGAACAAAGGAAGAGGACCCAAGGTTGGAGTCCTCCCGTCCCCTGCACACTCTAAGTCTACGCAACAGGGGCGTAGATATTTTAAGGTAAAATTCAAAATATTTGTTTTTAGACTATCTATAGGAAAATGATTTGTCGAGACTATTAACTTAGAACAGAAGAACAATCGTTTTGGTTTATTAGGTGTTCAAAAGTGGAATGAGCACCTATTTATTAATACATAAAACAATGTGTAGTCAAGGCAGGAAAAACAAAACAACATTATAATGTCAACGTAAAGATGATTGATTGAGATTCCACTTTCTGTGGCTTGACGCGTTTCGAGGAGATTCCTCTTCTTCAGAAGCCTTTGTGGATCTACTGTCTAGTCATTGTGTACATAGAAATGAAGATCAAAAAGAAATCAATCAATCAAACGAGAGTATATGTCTATATAAGCTTCATTGATCAATAAAATAAAGTTTCATAACTACAATCAGATTGAATATATACACATATTGTGCTCTATATTGTTCAAATTCAGTTTAGTACACCCAGGGTTGCTATATTTTTAGTTGAAAACAACTCCAAAGAATATCAGTCTAGTGCATTCCCTAGCACCTCTAGTGGGAGTCTAGCAGACATAATGACCCAGAGGAGGACAATTTAATTGAGTCTGGTTGACGCGGGCTACTCACCCAACGAAGTTGTTTTGACAAGGAAAAACATTTTCTAGGTAAAGTGTACTAACCTATAGAGGTCTAATGTTGTGGCTGAGAAGCCACCCACAGTGAGCGGTGCGTCAAAAGGTTGCATATTAGAGGAGCCAAGTTCTCGATGTAAGTATTTTCCTGATGCCGGTTGGTGTTCCGACACTCTCGATATGACCTGTATGAAATAGTAATCACGTACAGGTCACCATGTGTGATTCGATGTAGCTATACAAGTGTGAAAACCAAAATACATTGGTCGGGATATGCCAAAATACCTTTCTGCGGCACGATTCAATGATGTGGTAGTCTCTGGGAAACGTGTAACATCTCAGGGGGAGCAGGTGAAAATTGATCGGCGAAGTCCTAAAGCCAGCCGTTGTCTGTGAAAAGACAATGGAGTGTAGGTAAGCCTGCAGAACTTAGTAAAGTATAGATAGCGTGAGTCAAGTGTGCAGAAAGTTAGAAGAACGCGTACCTAATCCATCGCGATGTTCTATTGAATCGGCAATGTTCTGCTCGTTGTTAGCACGATCTCCATGGGAACCAGGGACCGTGTAGAAGAAGTCTGGTATTTAGCGGGCTAGATTCAGTGGAGAGACATCAAAGACGGACTAACCCAATCGTAACAGAATGTGGCGGCCATCTTAAGCAGTCTGGGTAACACTAGTAAATCAATGAAGTAGCATGTAAACAATTCAGAGTGGCATCATCAAATAACTGAAACAGGATGATGATGCCAATAGCATGATTTTGAGAAATCCATGCTTCACCCATAGTGATCAAATATAGAAATCAGAATAATTTTCTCAAATGGTTTTTTTCGTGATAGTGCTAAACAATGTGGCATTACTAAGGCATTCAAGTATAGGTGAGTCCCCATAAACATTCATTTCTTTTATTACACTTCGCTGAAACATCTGATAAAAAATCTACCAGGTGTCCTCACATTCTTTGTGATTGGCTGAACCATCTGGTTACGAGTACCAGGTGTCCTCACATTCTAAGTTGTACATAACATATTCAATGTTTAGCCTTAGGGGATACCAATGTAGATTACATCTTATGACAAGGGTCTCAACTATGGATCCTTGCTTGCAACTGAGCATTTAAGAGTACAAACTGTGTAACATGACGTAGATACTCTACTTAAATGGTGGTGTCCCCATAGTTGGTGCTATCTGTGCAACAGATGGCTATTGTTCAATCGGGAGCCATTATGTTACTGATCATCTCATATATCAGGTGGGTAATTATTGGATCGTTGCTGACAACCCATGTCCCAAGACTTAGTAAATATGTTGGTGTATTCGGGGATAAACCTGCGGTAAAAGTTAGCGAAGCCTAACATGCTTTGAACACCTTTTACGGAGGATGGCGATGGCCATTTGAGAATTGCATCGACCTTCTTTGAATCCATACGCACTCCGCTAGGTGATAATATGAATCCCAAGAATTCAACTTCAGTCACGTTGAAAACACATTTTTCCAACTTAGCGAAAAGTTTGTGTTGACGCAATCTCTCGAGGACCATTTTCACGTGTTTCCGATGTTCAGTTTCCGATGAAGAATAAACAAGGGTGTCGTCAATGTAAACAACAACACACACATCTTTGAGCTCTCTGAGGACATCGTTCATAAAATATTGAAAGGCGGCCGGGGCATTGCAAAGTCCGAAGGGCATGACCTGATATTCAAATAGCCCATACTTGGTGCGGAAGGCCGTCTTCCATTCATCGCCCTCTTTTACTCGTACCAAGTGGTAGGCTCCTCTAAGATCCAGCTTTGTATATATGCATGCTTTTATGACTTGGTCCAGGAGTTCAGGGATCAAAGGTAACGGATATCTATTCTTAACGGTGATCTGGGTCAGGGCGCGATAATCTATACAAGTTCTAAGGTCCCCTTCTTTTTTTGGAACAAAGAACAAAGCTGAGGAAGCAGGGGACTTGGAAGGACGAATAAACCCATTCGCTAGGTATTGATCCAGGTATTGTCGGAGGTGAAGATTCTCAGGCTCGGTGAGGGCATAAATTCTACTACAAGGAGGAGTAGATCCAGGTATCAGGTCTATCTGGCAGTCATAAGACCTATGAGGAGGTAGAGTGTTAGCCTGATCCTTCCGGAAAACATCTTGGTATTCAAGGTATTCGGGAGGTAACTGGGGAGTCTCGGGAGGTAACTGGGGAGTCTCTGAAGAAATTGCTGCCAGTGCAACACCAGGTGGAGGGTGACAAGTAGAGACACATTCTGGAAACTGGACCGTTCTTGCTCGCCAATCGATCAGAGGATTGTGTTTCTCTAACCAAGGTATTCCTAGAATAATCTGAAACTGAGGGGCCTTGATCACATCGAACACGATCTTCTCATGCTGTCCATCTTGACTTACTAGCGTCACCTCTTGAGTGGTATGCGTTACTGGCCTGGAGGCTATCTCTGTACCATCCACTGTAGTAATGACGTCCTTTACAGCCTTGGGACAAAGAGTTAGATTCATCCTCAAAACCATTTCATGATCCACATAATTGCCGATGGCACCGCTGTCGACGTAAGCTTCAATTGCATGTAATCGATCCGGATTATCAGGGCTAATGAGGACCATAGGTATCACGAAATGCGAGGTCACGGAACTGGTTTTCACGCTCGGCAAGAGGACCTCTATTCTTGTCGGGCGAGGTCGTTTCCCTGCTCAGAGTTTGTAACTTTGGTAACTGCAGCTCCTACTGCCTTCTTGGCAGGTTTCACCGGACAGTCTCGAAGAAAGTGCCCTGAGTTACCGCAATATAGGCATAATTGCAACTGTTTTCTCCTTTCCCGCTCCTTTTGTGTTAGAGGACCTTTCAGACCCCCGATTTGCATGGGTTCCCCAGAGTCTACTCCTTTGGAAGGAGTTGGCGGTTTGGAAAATACTCGAGCATCAAACTTGGAACGGTCGGCCTTCCTGTTCTGCAGTCTATGATCTATTTGAACGACCAAGTCTATATAATCCGAACAGTCTTGTGGGGGATTCGCTACTTGGGCTAAAACGTCTTTGAGCTCTCCACGTAGACCTCTGTAAAACAGCGTAATCCTTTTGTCCTCAGGCCATTGAGTTTCCACTATTAGTCTATTGAAAGATGCAATGTAAGCCAAAAGGTCTTGATTACCCTGTGTGGGATGTATTTACCCATGCATCCGAGCCCTACCTCAAAACTGTGCAGTACTGACATGGAAAACATCATGATGGCCAGAGCTTCCCAGAAAATGCACAGGGAAATGCATGAAGAATAGGCTGCCACTCATTTTTGCCGATGTTATGGGCACAGAAGGACACTGCCTAAAACCACCATTGGACTACCCACACAGTAGTCTGAAACCATTGGGAATGGCAATGCTGATAGCCAAAAGCAAACCCATAACTGTGGAGAATTCATTTTCTTAAATCCCAAAAAGGGGTGCAGTACCAGTACTCACCACTATCCAAAAGCCGGCGTTTTAAAACCACCAGATTTTACTTTTTTGTAGAAAACTGAATAGATGAACCCAAAGCAAGCCAAAGAAAGACTTACTGAGAGGTGGATACAATCTAAAGTTATATTCTGAAGTGACTTGAAGGTTTATAACAAGACTGGCTGAGCTGTGATTTCAGCAGTTTAAGTAAATTTGGACTGAAAGACATTAAAAATCTCAAGGTTTAAGAGAAATGAGTGACCTACTTTTGAGTGTCACATAGGTTGAAATTGTTTAAATGTCATAGTTTTAAACTTAGAATCAGCATTCTAGCTGCATATGTAAAAATGTTTAGTTTTATTTGAATGCAGAAACTGGGGAACAAAAAGTGACATTTTATCTGAAACTTGGCTTAAGGAACTGAATTCTGCCTGGCAACTACCCCCATCAGGAGTGAAACTTGAGTCACAGCTGTGTTCCCAGGCCTAGCTGCCCTTTTGCTGCTCACACCAAAAGGGATATGACACTTCCCTGATTGAATTACCTGGGCTCTGCAGGAAATTGAACAAAGCCCTGTCCTGACTCAGGCAAATGTTTTATTGGCGGGAGTCGTAAATGGAGCTTCCTCTTGGCAGAAGCTGGGAGTGGCAGGGTCTCTGAGCTTGGCAGAAACTGGAAAGACTGGTTTCTGTACCATGTGACCTGAAAAGACACACCTCTATAGCCAGAATATGGTTTTAGAAAAAGATGAATAACTCATAGAGCGGACATGTGAAAATTGTATAAATGACACCATAATTCTTGTGATTTTTCTGCCCACATTTTAAGAGGTTTTTAGAACCGGTGGCATGTTCAGGGGGGTTTTAGCGGAAAAGAGGATATTACTCAAAATGTGTGCATGTGAAAAATCTGACACTTCATCAACTAATGTCCATACTCCTTGCGCACATGTGTGTAAATTTGGGTCAATGTCCGGAATTGCAAAATCAGTTAAAAAGTGAAATATGTGCCATTTCTGAATGCAAGCCCCCAGGAAGAGCAAAGTTTGGACAGGGTATATCTCCTGTGATATGTGATGTGTGCATGTAATTTTAAACCAATGTTTACCTGTGCAAATATGTCTTTTGTTATCAAATATAGAATGTGTGCAATTTGACTGGGGAGTGTCCTCTCTGCAAGCCATAAAATGACATCACTCTGACACAACTTAGCTCCCCCAATCAGGGGAGAAATGAAAGCTGGACCAATGGCAAGTGGAGAGGGGTAGGGTCTAGTGATGCTGCATACACACCCACTCTCAAAACCCATAAAAGCAGACAGTCAGGACAGATAGGGACCTTCAAATCCATTTGCTGCGGGACGCTCTGCCGGGAAAATCCATACTTTACCTCCATCAATCTCCAGAGAAAGCTGTGCAGAAAGATCCAGACTTTAAATCCCTCAATCTTCAGAATCCAGAGAGAGAGCAGACCCAGATCACTGTGAAGTGCAGAGACCAGAGGCGAGTCTAAAACCTGACCAGATCCGTGGCGTGGCCCATTTCATTCAAGAATATAGTGTGAGTACCTAGAAAACTGTGCAGAACCAATCTCTTAGTTAAAATAATATAATTCAATCCTATTTTAATCTAAGTAGAACTGTCTCCTAACTGTCACCTGTCATTTGTAAAGCTGTCACTTGTCATTTTCTATTTGCAAGCTGCACTTGTCTTTTGAACTTTAAAATTTCAAATCTGAAAAACGACCTTTATTTAATCGCTCATATCTCCGTGACGGTTTGTGCTAGAGACTTGCAGTAACTTTCATCTGGAAGCTGAGATCCTAGGCATTCCTAGGACCCCAAAACAATAGTGATAGTCCTTGTAGTTCCTCTGTAATAGCGCCCGGCGCATTCGCGAATTTTACCGCGATTTGCAAATTTCTCCACTTGCAAAAAGATAGCTGCTTTTGCTTTCCTCTGAAAAAAATCGTTTGCCTCATAAAAACTATCCCTGCATCCTTGCTAAAGTGAGCCTGGACTAATATTAACTTGATTTCACTCACCCTGAACCTCCTAGAGGGAATTAAAAGCATTTTAACATATTTTCACTCCATTGCCAGCACATATCAAAGCATTTTGCCTGTGTTTTCAACTTCTGTAGTCTAAGTTGCTGGGGTGAACTGAATCACATTTGATTGCATTTCTGAGAACTGTGTGCTTCCTTCCATTTCCTTGCATTGCATAAAAGGGGGGGTAAATTGTACAAGAAAGTGATTACATTGTCTTTTGCTGAAATCCTATCAAGTTATTTTCTTTACTGCATTTCATTCCACATTGCATCCATTTGAAACCATAAAAGTATTGTTGCTACCTTATCCATTTCATGTCAACTCCTTAGTGATTATCAAGAAGTGTGCTAGTGCCAGATTCTCCGTTGTTAATCTTTATCATATCAGATTAAGTGTGCTATTCAATTATTAATTTATTATAAGGTGTGACATATATATATCTATTGTTTAAATTATCAAATAAACCTTTTAACTTGCAAAACAGAACTACTTCTTGGCTCAGTGGGGTCAGGGGGATTCTGAGAGAGGGGTGTTATATAGGGGTAGTCATCCAGAACGCATGAACTGGACATAAAGATATATCAATAAGGGTTTTCATTCAGTATTCTAGACTAGGCGTTGACTTAGCTGTAGTGCTGAATTGAATCCTCTTACAAATTGGGGGCTCGTGCCGGACGTCTGGGTTAGAATACCACTTGTGCAGCTTAATACAGTGTGCTAACTGACGGGATACATACATCCAGTCGGATCACCACGCTGCATTACGCTGTGAAGCATTCCTCAAAAGGGACACTCCAAGAAAAGTTCTGTTCTGCAAAAATAAAATACTAACTTCTGTAAGTCAGGACAGAGACCAATCTCTAGAATGACGACCTTGGTAGATATGAAAATAGCCAGAGAGCACTTCTTACATAAACTATTTGTGAGAGGTGAATGGGCTGAGCAGGGCCAGGATGCCTGGTTGCAGGCCATCACGCGACAGGCCACTGAAACAGGGTCAGACTTATGGAGAGATCAGGGTCCATTACATGTGGCCCTGAGTGAACTATATATGGCTCCTAAGGCCAAAGATGAACACGACAAGATTGTTAGGATAGCGGCATATTTATATTTATATATGGGAGCCATACAGAATAAATGTGCTGAAGGCCATGATTTGGCAAAAAGGCAACAGATGGCGTTAGAGAAGGCCCAATCCGATCTGGACTCTTCTGAGCAAAGGCTGCACAGAAGCCAGGAGTCAGAAAATGAGACCAGACAGTACATCACTAAAATAAAGGAGGATATGGATGTGCTGCAAAAGGAAAAGTCAGAACAGGATACCAGATTTCTGGCCTTGCAGAAGGAACACCAAGGAGGTTTGGACTCCCTACTGCAAAGCCAGAAAAAGCTGGAGCAACAGCTAGACTTCAATAGGGCATGTGCTGAGCAGGTAGTCACCCTGCAAAGCCACCTAGATAGGGAGAAGGCAGAGAGCAATAAACTGATTCTGAAAGACCTGGATACCCAGGCAGAGTTTGATCAGGAGCGCCAGAAAGCTGGTGCCTTCCTAAGGCAAAGGGACAACCTGACGGTACAGATGCAGACTCTTAGTCAGGAAAGGGACACCTTAGGCCAGGAAGTCTGCCACTTAAAAAGAAAAATGGAAGAAAATCACCTGGCCCACCAGGGACTGGGTGACCTCCAAAAAGAACACCAGAACTTGCTAGAGCACACCAGGAGGGTGGAGGATGCTCTAGCAAGAAAGGAGCAGGCCAATAGGGACACAGCTCAGGAGGTAACCCTCCTGCAGCAAAGACTGGCCCAGTTCTCCAGGACCAACCAGGAAGCACGGAGGGAAAATGAGGCTCTCTGCCAGCACAATGAGAGGCTCCAGCAACAGGGAGCGATGCAGGAGAAACTGATAGAGTCGAGTAAGGCCTTAACAGAGGAACTGAAAGCACAAATGCAGGCTCTTGCATTGCAACAGGGAGCAGGGGCGGATAGAGATGAGGTCCGCTGGGAAAGAGAGATTCCTGACCATAACCGCAGGAGCCCTAACACCAGGGGCCTTCATCTCCCCCAGTCCCTGGACTCTACCACCCCCAGGTCCCCTGGCGCACATGAGCACAGGGCCACAGGGATGGCAGATTACTATCCAGCTAAGAGTATGGGGCTCATAGGCCAGTACCACTCAGGAATGGAGGGGTGGGCATCCGGGTATGGGCACCCAAGTACAGTACAGTTCAATGGGGAACCCCAGGAGAGTAGGCCCATTAAGGGCATCCTGAAAACCTCTGCCCAGTTAGGTCAGTGGAGGGGGTACCCATCAAATCCTGGCAGCAAGGAGGAATCTGAAGACTCCTCTGAACTGCGCAGGACACCGGAGACCAGGTCCCCACATTCTGCCAGCCATTCCCAGGCTCGCAGAATCCGGGAAAACCTGGAAGAACAGACGGGAACCTCTGGGAGCAGTGCCTCTGAGTCCGAGGACGAATGGACAAGGGTTACCCGAACCAAAAAGGCCAATAAGGCAAAAAGGGCCTTGCTTAAGGACCCCTTAAAGCAGATTAAGGCGATCAGGAGCGTCATCACGCCTTACCATAAGAACGCTAAGTATTCTGTTTGGGAGCACTTAGAGTTGTTTGAACAAATGATGGAGACTTTCCATTTGAAGGACAGCCAAAGCTGTATTCAATATGTAAAGTGGACCTTCTCCCCGGAATACTCCAGTTTCTTTGCGGGGCTGGAGGACCAAAATCATTTAAGATGGTCCACCTATAAGGCGGCCATCTTGAAACATTTTTCTGTTCACAGAAATCCTCAAGAGGCTCGCAAGGCAGCCTACAATTTGCAATGTGGGGAGGATCAGGCCCCACAAGAATTTGTGCAGGAGTTAAAGCGTGCTTTTTGTCAGGATTAGTCAGGCGAGTACAAAGGCAGCGAATATGGCAAGGGAAATGTGCACCCAGGAACAACGACTCAGGTATGCTAGAACCCAGGAGTGCAAATAGAGAGTGACGTCAAAACCAATATATGAAAAGGGATGTGGGGTAAGCACCTGACCGCGAGGAAAGTCGGCAAGCGCCTTACCCCCAATTGCTGTTACAGGTACTGACAGCGCTAAACCCACGTGGAGGGCAAGCAATGACAGGATCTGTGTACTAACACTCTTGATGGTATTACATAAGGGAATTTAAGAACTGTACTCACGAGGACGGGATACACCTCTTGAATGTCAGCTAGCCCACGAATCCTGTTGGTGAATCTGGGACCCAGAAAGGCTATAACAGCAATGGGAGAAGTAGGGAGGTCCAGAGGACAAGGGCTGAAGGCAGTCGGAGTGAGGCAGGCTGCCGGGCAGGGAGCCCAGAGGACAAGGGCTGAGGCTGGGAATCAGCAGAGTGAGATCCGCTGCAATGTGGAGAGCCCGGCAGGGCAAGGGCGGAGACTGGAAGGCAGCGTAGCGTGATCCGCTGCAGAAAACTAAATACCTAAGTTGGAATAGGGATTACAACTTAGAGGGGAAAACATAAGCATTCACACAGGAGCTAGCTACCACCACACACCACACCTAATGATCAAATGGGAAATGGATGCAGAAGTGCAATGGAAAACATGGAATGGATCCTCTAGAAAGTAAGGATCAGGAGCAGGGAAAAATGAAATAACCTATGCAAACTTTTCCCTACCCCTCCAAGGAAAAGACAGGAAACTAAACTAAGAGGAAGGCTAAGGCAAATGGGTATCAGCAGCAAAGGACAGAGTCAAAGAAATATAGAACACAGACAAACTGGGCTGCATCTGAAAGGGGAAAGCACTGAGAATTGCTGCCTGCAAACAGGGAAAGACAAAAAGGGAAATCAAGGGAGCAGAAATCAATTAGCGCATGAATCAGAAATTCAGGGCGGAGGAAACAAGAAAACAGGAACAAGGAAGTAGGTACAAAGGCAAGGACCCAGGAACCAGGGACTAGTCAAAAACAGGAACACTGCAATCGATGACCAGCGCTGGACTGAAGTGAGACTGAGGCTTTTAAAGCTGTTAAACGAGCACACGCCTCTGGTGTGCTGACTGCTGCACCTGCAGCCACAGGTGTTGCCTATCCTCCACCCAACCTTGTCCTGCAAGGGTGGAGGTGGAGCAGTGGGCCAGGCATTCTGGGAAGCACAGTCATTTGGTTAAAGAAGCATGCTGGCTGCCAAAAACCTGGAATGGATCCGGAAGGGAAGTAGTTTGGAAAATAGGGATTTAGCGCTCCCAATTCATTACAGCACTGTGGCATTAGGTTCGGAGGAAATGTCCAGAAAAGAATAAGCCCCAAAACATGCCCCCAAGTGGCGGGAACGGGAGCAAAGGGAGCGAGTCGTGACAGTATACCCCCTCCTACGGCCCTCTTCGGGTGCCCGCCACCCGTACGAGACTTCTTCTTTCCATGATGGGAGTGCTTTTTCTTTGGAGGTGGCACTGATGGAAATGGTGGCTTGTGGGCAAAGGCAGATGGGCTTCCATGATAGGAGTGTGTTGTCTTTGGAGGTGATACTGATGGAAACGGTGACTTCTGGTGAGGAAGAGACTCATGGTTCGAAGAAAGGCATGAAGAACTTGCAGGACCTGGAGCAGAGTTGGAAGGTCCAGGAAGCTCAGTCACTGGGAGTGGACCCTTGTAAGTCTTTGAGGAGGGAGGCAGGCTGGTGCAACTTGCCTTAGACGATGGTAGAAGTTCTGTTAACCTTTCTGCCGAGAGCGGACATGCGGGAGGTGAGGAAGTTGCTGGCTTCAGGAAATGTTCATGTTCAGCCATTAGAGAAGGTGGCGGCTGAGGTAGAGGTTCAGATCTTTTTCTGTCATCCATCTGGGAATAGGCTTGTGGTTGAAAATGATTAAGGTTTGACTGCACATATTCTACGCCTTGGATGCCTGGAAGTCCCATGGGTTGTACGAGGCTGGTACTCCTGGTGACAGTCGTGTAGTCACTTTGTTGCACGTTGGATACAACAGCAGGGACGTTTGGCATACTGATAGGAGTGATAGACACAGTACTTGGTATTTCAGGCACACTCGCAGAAGGAGCAATAACAGACACATCTTGAACTGCAGCAGTCATTCCCTTCCTTTGGCTACTAGCACCCAACTGGTGCTTCTTGGCGGAGTTCTGTTGCACAAGTTCTGTAGGTAATACGCCGGTCTGCACCACCCCCTGTGCACACCCAGGTGAGTGGTTCTGACTCACCACTTGGTCCAGCTTGATGACTCTGAAGCGGGAGCTGGCAAAAGTCTCAAACTCTGATGCTGCATTTTTAGGAGGCTCTGATGCTAAAGTGAAGCAGTTGGGAGAATCGTCTTGTGGAAAAGGCAGGCATTCTGGTGCTCCTCCTGAAGCAAAAGAAAGGCAATCTAAACGTTCATCGACAGTAAATGTTTGGGATTCAGGAGGACTGTCTGGAGCAGTAGACAATATAGCAGGATCTGATGGTGTAGACAGGTATACCTCTGATGTTGGAAGCGAAGCTAAGCAGGATACCGGTGTATCATGAACTGAAGGCAAACAAGCAATAAACTGTGGAACTGAAGACATGCACATATGATGGACTACCGGAGGCTCTCTGGCTGAAGGATGATCTTCTGGATGAGTCACTGTAGCTGAAGACAGGCAGGCCAGAGGAAACTTTGAAGCTGAAGGCATGCGAGTTGGAGCCATCTCGGTAGCTGAATCCAAACATGTCAGGGTCTTTGGGACTAACCCCGTGCATGGTGGAGGCTCTTGATTAAATGGCAGACATGGCAGCGGTTCATTGATTGAAGACACGTGTACCAAAGATGACTGCAGGGCTGTGGATTGGATCATAGAAGAGTCAATGGTTGTAGGAGGACACACAGAAGTCTCAGAAGTTGATAGACACATTAGTGGCTCAGGAATGGAGGGCACCTTTAGGGCATTAGACTCCTTGGCTCCAGTAACCAAGGACTGAACTGTACCCTTGCAGTCCTTTTCTTTAGTGGGTGACACAGAGTCTCTTTCTTTGTGGAAGTCAAAATCAACCAGTGGAATCACCATAGTAAAGTCTCTGTTAATCAGGATTTCGTCAATTGTCCATTCCTCTGTCTTAGCTTCTGAAAGAGGCAGATTAACAATCAACAGTTCAGGAATCGCCTGCTGGTCTTTTGGTTCTGTATACTGTGGAATGAGTTCATCAGAACATGAAATCTGTACTGTCTCTGACTGTTCGTATTGATCAGAATTGGCAGAAGGAAGAGTGAACCCAGAGGTAAGATCGTCTTCCACATCAGCTTTAACATCTACTTCAGTCTCAGCAGCTGTATCAAGAGCAGGACCTAAGCCTACTGTAGTGACTGAATCTGTGTATGCCACCTTTGTGTATTGTGTTTGGAGATCAGAAGCTTGTATGTGTGCTAGCTCAGAATTATGACAGACTGCTACACAGGAAACTTTAGGTAAAGGAGTGGCTTGTAAATCTTCAGCTAACTGCAATCCCTGACAGTCAGCAGAACAATTGTTAGAAACTGTGCCCGGATTGAGCGCTGTGCTAGACGAAAGACCTTCACTCCCAATAGATCTAACATATCGACAAATATCATGGTTTACCAAAGTCTCTACCCTCAGGGGCTGAACAGTGTTCACTTCCTCCACATCAACAGATAAAGTCTGAGGTGTATTCAGTAAAGAGTGTAAGGTTTTATTTTCCTCTTGTGCAGAAATGAGTTTTTGTCTTAACTCCTCAAGTTTAGCTCTTAGCATGCCCTGCATTAACGGTACATCACTATCAGTAGGCACAGGGGGAAGCATAGTGGCATCAGGGCTGGATCCTGCACTAGCAATCTGGATGTGCATCGATTGTACATTGTCCTCTACTGCTGGCAGGTTCTGTGATTTATAGTTCCTCTTACCAACTTGGTCTGTGTTTCCCTTAAACAAACTATTGACATTAGACCTCTTGGCATTAGGGACTACAGTATGTACCTGTGCAACGGAGTATGCGTTAGACTGAGGGTAGAAAACAGAAGTTATGCAAGAAACCCCTCTATTCTTTATGTTGGTATCATGAAACTGTTCCATCTGAGGTGAAGCACAACTGGAATCATGGGGTTCAACAACCGAGGTACTCTCGTATAATAAGTCTAACAGTGTGTTGTTTTCTGCGGCTAAGGCTTTTGCTGACATAGAATCGGGATCAAAACCAAAGATAGAACTAGGATCAGGCCATGTAGGGTGTGCCATCCTATGGGAAAAATACTTTGCACGTAAATGCCCATTCGTGACAAGGAGTTCATTGGAGTCAGGCCTAGTGATTTGA
Source organism: Ambystoma mexicanum (assembly GCF_040938575.1). Lineage (NCBI taxonomy): Eukaryota > Metazoa > Chordata > Amphibia > Caudata > Ambystomatidae > Ambystoma > Ambystoma mexicanum. The sequence continues at coordinate 320,181,023 of NC_090935.1, forward strand.
TTGTCACAGGTAAATGTAGGGGAGGCCTTCTGTACAAACTTGTTAGAGGCCTTGCTGCCTTTCTTTCTTAAACTTGCCATATTCAATGGGAATTTTAGGCTGGTCATTCTGTCAGGATTAGTCAGGCGAGTACAAAGGCAGCGAATATGGCAAGGGAAATGTGCACCCAGGAACAACGACTCAGGTATGCTAGAACCCAGGAGTGCAAATAGAGAGTGACGTCAAAACCAATATATGAAAAGGGATGTGGGGTAAGCACCTGACCGCGAGGAAAGTCGGCAAGCGCCTTACCCCCAATTGCTGTTACAGGTACTGACAGCGCTAAACCCACGTGGAGGGCAAGCAATGACAGGATCTGTGTACTAACACTCTTGATGGTATTACATAAGGGAATTTAAGAACTGTACTCACGAGGACGGGATACACCTCTTGAATGTCAGCTAGCCCACGAATCCTGTTGGTGAATCTGAGACCCAGAAAGGCTATAACAGCAATGGGAGAAGTAGGGAGGTCCAGAGGACAAGGGCTGAAGGCAGTCGGAGTGAGGCAGGCTGCCGGGCAGGGAGCCCAGAGGACAAGGGCTGAGGCTGGGAATCAGCAGAGCGAGATCCGCTGCAATGTGGAGAGCCCGGCAGGGCAAGGGCGGAGACTGGAAGGCAGCGTAGCGTGATCCGCTGCAGAAAACTAAATACCTAAGTTGGAATAGGGATTACAATTTAGAGGGGAAAACATAAGCATTCACACAGGAGCTAGCTACCACCACACACCACACCTAATGATCAAATGGGAAATGGATGCAGAAGTGCAATGGAAAACATGGAATGGATCCTCTAGAAAGTAAGGATCAGGAGCAGGGAAAAACGAAATAACCTATGCAAACTTTTCCCTACCCCTCCAAGGAAAAGACAGGAAACTAAACTAAGAGGAAGGCTAAGGCAAATGGGTATCAGCAGCAAAGGACAGAGTCAAAGAAATATAGAACACAGACAAACTGGGCTGCATCTGAAAGGGGAAAGCACTGAGAATTGCTGCCTGCAAACAGGGAAAGACAAAAAGGGAAATCAAGGGAGCAGAAATCAATTAGCGCATGAATCAGAAATTCAGGGCGGAGGAAACAAGAAAACAGGAACAAGGAAGTAGGTACAAAGGCAAGGACCCAGGAACCAGGGACTAGTCAAAAACAGGAACACTGCAATCGATGACCAGCGCTGGACTGAAGTGAGACTGAGGCTTTTAAAGCTGTTAAACGAGCACACGCCTCTGGTGTGCTGACTGCTGCACCTGCAGCCACAGGTGTTGCCTATCCTCCACCCAACCTTGTCCTGCAAGGGTGGAGGTGGAGCAGTGGGCCAGGCATTCTGGGAAGCACAGTCATTTGGTTAAAGAAGCATGCTGGCTGCCAAAAACCTGGAATGGATCCGGAAGGGAAGTAGTTTGGAAAATAGGGATTTAGCGCTCCCAATTCATTACAGCACTGTGGCATTAGGTTCGGAGGAAATGTCCAGAAAAGAATAAGCCCCAAAACATGCCCCCAAGTGGCGGGAACGGGAGCGAAGGGAGCGAGTCGTGACACTTTTGCACAGACCACAAGAAGGGTGCGCACGGATAGCAGAGAATTTATAAATACGTTTTTCCATGCCTTGCCCAAATATATCATGACCCAGCTCGTGAGGGATTTTCACGAGAAAAGATCTTTAGACTGGGTCATTGAACAGGCTACCCGGATCTATGAGGTGCAGAAACCGATAGATAGCAAAAGTAATGCCCAGAAAAACCCCAAAGCCAACAGCACCCCTGCTGCTGCCAAGGTGGCAGAGGTAAAGGTCACCCCCGTTTTGGATTTGGAGATGCGGGAGCCTAAAAACCTACCTGCACCTAATAATGCTAGGCCCAGGAGGTCCTCGGGTCAGTCACAGACAGGGAGCCAAGGAGGCAGCCCCACAAATGGGGTTCCTCGCTCTCCTGATTATGTAAGTCCCCGTTACAAGGGAAATCGACCCATCCTGGGTTATGTGTGGACTCCTCCAGCCCAAGGGGGGGATCCAGCCAAGCACCTAACCCAGGGAACTTCCCTCCAAACTTCCCACAGGAGGGCAGAAATTTACCAAACCCTGGGCAGAACTTTTTCCCCAGATATCCACCCGACTTTCAGCCCCAAAACCATCCATCCTTCTTTCCCCAATTCCCTGAGCCCAGACCACTGAATCCGGGAGAGGGGAGGCCAAGGGTGGAGGGGTACCCAAATCTTCCCAACCCGGGGTATTACCAGAGGAGGGACAGCTACCCTTCCCGGGATCAGCCCAGGGGAGAAAACAGGGCCCCGTATCAGCCTGAGCGGGTTTCCCAGTTAGAGCGCCAGGTTCAAAACATGGCGCGGGATCTGGGTCACATACTGAGGGCTCAGCAGAACCCTCAGATGGGCGTGCCGGCGCAGAACGCACCCAACTCTGGACCTGGTGCTCCAGAACAATGACGGGGGCAGCACCCCGATAACTCACCGGTTCCCAGGGAGGAGGCACAAAGGGAAGGGGGGTGTAAAGCCTTTGAGGAAGCTTCCTTCCTCACTTGTAAACAGCCCCTGGAAACCCAGGAACCGGAAACAAAATCTCTTGCCCCTGAAAGTCTGCCTCCTAAGGAGCAGAGGGGGGGTAGGAGAAACAAAAGACCCAAACAGACTCAGTTTGAGGAGGAGGTACAGGTCTTCCAATTTGAGGGAGAGGGATCCTCAGAGGATCCTGGGAAAAGGATCTTCTCCTTCAGAGAGGGGGGAACTCCTCCCAAAGAAAAATGGGTCCCTAGGGATGCAAATCCAGACTGGGGAGATGTGGAGACTGAGCTACCGCCGCCCACCATCTCATCCCAGAACCAACCACAAGAAAATCCCCTGGTTCAAACCCATCCTGGTGACTGCCTCCAAAAAGGGGGGGGCGGCCCGGAACCGGAGCCAGGGGAACCCACAATGGCTCTGATCTCCAGTTGCCAACTTTTTCTTTCAGATTCCCAAGGCTCTCCACAGAATTCTGCCCAAATCTCTTCGCTAGCGATGTCCAAAACCAGAAAGTTAGCCCACCAGTTGTCCAAAAATGTGCATTATCTGTGCCCCCTTGAGGAGAAGGAGGGAAGATACTATGCCCCGGTACAAGTACAGGGGCAGGGTACAATTTCGGCGCTGGTGGACACGGGATCTCAAGCTACCCTTCTGTCCAGAAGGGCCTTTGATGAACTGAATGCAGGAAGGGGAGAGAATTACCAAATTCCTCTCACCTCACTTCCTGGACAACTCCAGAACTTTGACGGGAAGGAAATTCCCGTCGAGGGGACGGCAGACTTGGACATAAAAATTGGGCGACACAAGTTGAAACACCCGGTCATAGTTGTAACCCCAGAGGGCACCCCTTGTTTACTAGGGAATGACCTCCTGAGAAGGTTGTCACCCCTAATAGATTGCGTAAACAAGGTCCTCTGGACCCAGACTAGCCGACCAATAAAATTAAAACAGAGTGTCAACCATGTTAGTTTAAACGGCACCTGCCACATGGTTGAACAAAAATCTGACCAAGTAGAATTTCACTTCCAGAATAGCCAAATTCCAGACGTGACAGTAATAGCAGTAGGACAACAGACTGGTGATGGAGGGTCCTCTCTATTTCTGAAAATCAACCTTCCTTCCAGTTTAAGGTGGTATTCCACACTGGAAGGAAACACCCTGAAATTCTATACTAATCCACAATCAGAAACTCCCACTCCTATAGTCCAGAAAGATGTGAAATCAGCTCAGAGCCTGGCTGATATTCAGCAAATTGGAGAGCAGTTGTTCATCCCCGTTCAGTTAAATGATGGGAAGGACTCTGTTCTCGCTCGAGTGTGTGTGAACAACGGTAAGAGCTTCATCAGCGAAGCCATGTTCCGCCAACTCCCAAAAGATCCAGCCATTCCCACATTCAAACTGATAGACAAATGGGAAATGGACCTGGAAGCGCCTAATTCCAAACATCTCCTGCCAAGCAGGTGTATGCTCAAAATCTCCATTGGCAACAAGAGCATAGTCCATAATTGTTGGGTCGTGCGAGACGTCACTGCCGCCTTTTACTTAGGCAGTGACATTCTCAATCGCTTTGCCATTAGTTTGGACCTAATAAACTTCAAAGCTTGGTCCCGATTAGCGGATAATCCCATGGGCTTTGATGATCCAGAAAAAGCATTTAGGTCAGCTCAATTGCTACCTTATGCAGTTGAAATTCAGGTTAAAGAGGAAGTCACCATCCCAGAAAGGACCCGACAATTCTCCCTGGAAGTGAAAGTTAAAAGGGGACAAGAGTTGAAAAACCCTGATGCTTACATACATCTAAATGCTTCTCTCCAACAGCAAGGGTTGGGGGTAAACCCAACACCATTAATCAACATAGAACATGACACCATTCCAATAGAGGTGGATAACAGCGACTTGAAGAGTATTACTCTAGCCGCAGGCACCATTATTGGAATGGCGGTTGATGACCGACATTTCTCCATTGATCTTGGAAATGAACTGTTAGGGCCAATCCCCAAGGACTGCTTTGACAGTGATGACAATACAACACCAGACAGGATTTTTACCCGGCATGGGGGGAACTTCCTGGTGTACACTTCCTGCCCCTATGGTAAGGAAGATGTGACTTGTGACTTCAGGAGGGATGAGGTGATTTTCCAGGTCCATGAGGGCTGCCTTTCCCACCTGAAGCCTCCAGTCCAAATCAGCACTCTGACCAGGGACTTCTCCACCCAGCTGGAGGAGGCCGCTGAAATAGCCAAACCAGAAGTCTTTCCAGGCTTCAGGCAGATGGTGGAAGAGAGAGTCAACCTAGCTGATGCCTGTGTGACTCTGGAACAAAAGCAAAAGTTGAAACAAGTTTTCTTGGATTTCCAAGATCTCTTTGCGGTAGACTCATATGACTGTGGTCGCACCGACATCCACACCACAACAATCCCCACGGACCCTGGCATGACTCCTGTGTTTGTGAAGCAATATCGCTTGCCTCTCGCATCAATGGAGTCCCTCACTGAAATAATCAAGAACCTTGAGTCCCGGGGAATAATCTGTCCAGTCCACAGCACCTTCAATAATCCAGTGCTGGGAATATTGAAGCCAAGCGGCCAGTGGAGACTCTGCGCCGACCTCAGGGAGCTCAACAAACGGGTCCATACTTCCCGATGGCCTCTGCCCTACATTGACCAAGGGCTGGCCCAGATTCAGGGGTCACAGGTATTCACTGCAATATACCTGACCAATGGATACTGGACCGTGCCTGTCAGCAGGGAGGACCAATACAAACTGGCTTTTACCTTTGGGGGCCAGCAGTACACATGGACCCGGACTCCCTTCGGATACCTCAACTCCGGCAATGAATTCAACATTTTCCTACATAAGGCCATGCCCGACCTGGGTGCGAGGGGTAACCTGGCTTATGTAGATGATGTCCTCATCAAAAGTTCATCTGTGGAGGAACACATAGCGGAGATCCGTTATGTTCTGACACAGTTGAGGGCCGCCGGAGCAAAACTTTCCTTTCAGAAAGCACAGTGGTGTAGAACCCGTGTTAATTTCTTGGGGCATGAGATTACTCCTCAGGGCCTCTGTCCCCAGGAAAAGAAAGTGGAAGCACTTCAGAAACTGAAAGACCCCACAACTCTGCGGGAACTAAGGAGCCTCCTTGGACTGACTAATTACAGCAGAAAGTTCATTGAGGGCTACGCAGAGATTTCCAGACCCCTGATTCATCTCCTGAAGTGGGGGGTCAAGTGGGAATGGGGTCCAGAACAAGCCGAGGCGGTAAAACAACTCAAAAGAAGCCTCTCACAAGCGCCTTGCCTAGCTTACCCTGTCAGAAACAAGGAGTTCTTCCTGGAGACAGGGTTCTCTAATACATGCTTGACGGCAGTATTATACCAAAAGCATGACAAGGTCAATAAAGTAATCTCCTATGCGAGCAAAACTTTATCCTCTGTGGAGGAGAAATTCAACGATTGTGAGAAGGCACTCCTGGCGACGGTGTGGGCATTGAAGAATTACCGCCCGTTTATCCAGGGGGAGCACATCATAGTGGAGACTCCACACCAGCCTCTGCAATATCTCCAAAGTGACAGAATCCGGGCCGGAAATGTGAGTAATTCCCGAATTACTTCCTGGATTCTGTCAATGCAAGGCTTTCCTGTGGAGGTCAGATATGGCCAAAACAAGAAGAGTCCCCTCGCGCAAGGTCTGGCTGACTTGCATGATTGCGCCAGAGAAAACTGTCTCGAGGACGAAAGTCTAAAAATAAAGGACAACACGGAGGCATACCTTAATTCCCCACACAAAGTCTTTGAAGAAGACAAGTGTGAGGGAATGCCCACTGTGTATGTGGATGGATGCTCTTACCATGTTGACAACAACGGGGAGAGAGAACTGGTGGCCGGCGTAGGGAATGCATGGGTGAATGAGTCCCCAGAACCCTCCGCTGGATACAAAATTGGTCCCCGAAGTAGTCAGGTGGCAGAATTGATGGCTGTGCATCAGGCCATCCTCACTGCTGTCCAGCATCAACTCTACGAACTGGTCATAATCACAGATTCGGATTATGTACGGAACGGGTTCGTGGAGCAACTGGTTAATTGGAAAACCAGAGGCATGTTATGTGCTAACAACAAACCCTTGAAACATGGGAAGTTGATCCAAAACATTGATGATCTGGTCACCTCGAATGAGATGACCATCTATTGGAAAAAGATCAAGGGTCATTCCAAAGTAGAGGGACCAGACAAAACTGGAAATGACTTAGCTGATCAGCTGGCCAAAACCGGGGCCATCCAAGGGGATCTAATTGAGATGGAGTCCCTGTTGGGGGAAATCCAGGTCACTGCTATCACTAGGTCCCAGACAAATGCTCACAACGACCTTTCAATTGCACAATGGAGTAAGGAGACCCCTGATGCTGATTTGATTACAGCTCAGAAGGGGGATCCAGTTATTGGTAAGTTTTACCAACACCTTGAGGACCCTGAGAACTTTCCCCTGACGGATGCCGATTACATTGGGAAAGAGGACCTAAGAGTGTTGATGAAATGTCCAAAAATGTTCCGGATCCAAGACGGTTTGTTGGTAAGGAAATCCAAAGCTGGCCACGATCAGTGGGTGGTTCCTACCTCATTCCGAAGCCTGATGTTAAGTCACGCCCATGATGCGGCCACCGCCGGTCATAGGGGGTTTCACACAACATTGGAAAACTTAAGAGAGGTTGCATACTGGCCACACATGGGGCAGGACCTCGACCAATACTTGAAGGGGTGTCTCGTGTGTGCACAATTTCAGCCATCATCCCTCACGCACCGCGCGCCTCTCCAAAAGCGGGGGATGACACTGCCATGGTCAGATTTACAAATCGACTTTGTAGGCCCCGTGATTCGCTCTGCTAGGGGGAATAAGTACATGTTGACTGTGACATGCTTGTTTACCAAGTGGGTGGAATGTCTCCCAGCCCCAAATTGCAAGGCAGAAACGGCAGCTGCCTTGATGATTAACCACATCTTTTCCCGTTTTGGTCTACCTCAAAGGATTGAGTCAGACAGAGGTAGCCACTTCACCAGTGAAGTAATGACAAAGATGTGGGAGATACTGGGGGTCAAGAGAAAGCTGCATATTGCTTACAGGCCAGCTTCTTCTGGGACAGTAGAGAGATATAACCGGACAATTGTGAGCATATTAAAGAAGTTTGTGGCAGATTCTGGGCCAAGTTGGGATATCCGATTACCTCTGGTCCTAATGGCCATCAGATCTACCCCTTCATCTGCAACCAAAATGTCACCATTTGAGTTGATGACTGGGCGCAAGATGGTGCTTCCGCAGCATTTGCTCTACAGGACCCAAGAGCAGACACTGATAAATGCCTCCACTACTCATGAGTATGTGGAGAATTTAAGGAAACACCTCCAACATGCTTTTGCTTATGCTCAGCGGAATCTAGAAAGATCAGCTGATAGCATGAAGACCCATTATGACCTGAAAACTTCCAGGAAGGAATATCAGGTGGGAGACCGGGTCTATCTATACAACTTCGAAAGGAACCAGGCCAAGCAGCGCAAATTTTTGCCTACATGGAAAGGACCCTTTGAGATCATCGACAAGATCTCTCCTGTGGCCTACAAAATCCACATCCCCAAAGGTCCTTTGGCAGCGGGGGAAGACAAGTGGGTCCACATAAACCAGTTGAAATGTTGCCATCCCAGGCACACTCTGCAACAACTGGAGGAATCCTCTGGAATCCTAGCGGGCACTGTCTCAGACTAATTCAGTTCCAACCATAAAACATACCACATCTAGTCTCTAAAATATTGTGATTTGCATGAAACTGTCTCTTAGTTATACTGTTTTTTTTTTTCAAAATAAGAATGTAATGTTTTGTTATGATGAAATGCATATGCTGCCCCACTATCTCAACAGTGGTGGAAAAACGTCTATGAGTAGGTATTGCCGCTCTTCCTTTGTCGCCCTAGGAGAAAGAAAACCTGGAGACGGGCCAAGGAGGACGATCCGGAGACCGGGAGCAGAGACGCAACGGGCCCGGGGTACCGCCCAATATTCCCATCAGGACCGGCGAGGAGAACCGATCGACCAGTACCGGATGGAGGAAGAGATGCTGAACTGGCCATCCACCGGAAGAAGATGAGAACTACATCCCAGATCTTGCGGTTCTCACCAGTGAAGGATCAGATGGCCACCGCAAGAAGGGGGGCTTGTGGGATGTATTTACCCATGCATCCGAGCCCTACCTCAAAACTGTGCAGTACTGACATGGAAAACATCATGATGGCCAGAGCTTCCCAGAAAATGCACAGGGAAATGCATGAAGAATAGGCTGCCACTCATTTTTGCCGATGTTATGGGCACAGAAGGACACTGCCTAAAACCACCATTGGACTACCCACACAGTAGTCTGAAACCATTGGGAATGGCAATGCTGATTGCCAAAAGCAAACCCATAACTGTGGAGAATTCATTTTCTTAAATCCCAAAAAGGGGTGCAGTACCAGTACTCACCACTATCCAAAAGCCGGCGTTTTAAAACCACCAGATTTTACTTTTTTGTAGAAAACTGAATAGATGAACCCAAAGCAAGCCAAAGAAAGACTTACTGAGAGGTGGATACAATCTAAAGTTATATTCTGAAGTGACTTGAAGGTTTATAACAAGACTGGCTGAGCTGTGATTTCAGCAGTTTAAGTAAATTTGGACTGAAAGACATTAAAAATCTCAAGGTTTAAGAGAAATGAGTGACCTACTTTTGAGTGTCACATAGGTTGAAATTGTTTAAATGTCATAGTTTTAAACTTAGAATCAGCATTCTAGCTGCATATGTAAAAATGTTTAGTTTTATTTGAATGCAGAAACTGGGGAACAAAAAGTGACATTTTATCTGAAACTTTGCTTAAGGAACTGAATTCTGCCTGGCAACTACCCCCATCAGGAGTGAAACTTGAGTCACAGCTGTGTTCCCAGGCCTAGCTGCCCTTTTGCTGCTCACACCAAAAGGGATATGACACTTCCCTGATTGAATTACCTGGGCTCTGCAGGAAATTGAACAAAGCCCTGTCCTGACTCAGGCAAATGTTTTATTGGCGGGAGTCGTAAATGGAGCTTCCTCTTGGCAGAAGCTGGGAGTGGCAGGGTCTCTGAGCTTGGCAGAAACTGGAAAGACTGGTTTCTGTACCATGTGACCTGAAAAGACACACCTCTATAGCCAGAATATGGTTTTAGAAAAAGATGAATAACTCATAGAGCGGACATGTGAAAATTGTATAAATGACACCATAATTCTTGTGATTTTTCTGCCCACATTTTAAGAGGTTTTTAGAACCGGTGGCATGTTCAGGGGGGTTTTAGCGGAAAAGAGGATATTACTCAAAATGTGTGCATGTGAAAAATCTGACACTTCATCAACTAATGTCCATACTCCTTGCGCACATGTGTGTAAATTTGGGTCAATGTCCGGAATTGCAAAATCAGTTAAAAAGTGAAATATGTGCCATTTCTGAATGCAAGCCCCCAGGAAGAGCAAAGTTTGGACAGGGTATATCTCCTGTGATATGTGATGTGTGCATGTAATTTTAAACCAATGTTTACCTGTGCAAATATGTCTTTTGTTATCAAATATAGAATGTGTGCAATTTGACTGGGGAGTGTCCTCTCTGCAAGCCATAAAATGACATCACTCTGACACAACTTAGCTCCCCCAATCAGGGGAGAAATGAAAGCTGGACCAATGGCAAGTGGAGAGGGGTAGGGTCTAGTGATGCTGCATACACACCCACTCTCAAAACCCATAAAAGCAGACAGTCAGGACAGATAGGGACCTTCAAATCCATTTGCTGCGGGACGCTCTACCGGGAAAATCCATACTTTACCTCCATCAATCTCCAGAGAAAGCTGTGCAGAAAGATCCAGACTTTAAATCCCTCAATCTTCAGAATCCAGAGAGAGAGCAGACCCAGATCACTGTGAAGTGCAGAGACCAGAGGCGAGTCTAAAACCTGACCAGATCCGTGGCGTGGCCAATTTCATTCAAGAATATAGTGTGAGTACCTAGAAAACTGTGCAGAACCAATCTCTTAGTTAAAATAATATAATTCAATCCTATTTTAATCTAAGTAGAACTGTCTCCTAACTGTCACCTGTCATTTGTAAAGCTGTCACTTGTCATTTTCTATTTGCAAGCTGCACTTGTCTTTTGAACTTTAAAATTTCAAATCTGAAAAACGACCTTTATTTAATCGCTCAAATCTCCGTGACCGTTTGTGCTAGAGACTTGCAGTAACTTTGATCTGGAAGCTGAGATCCTAGGCTTTCCTAGGACCCCAAAACGATAGTGATAGTCCTTGTAGTTCCTCTGTAATAGCGCCCGGCGCATTCACGAATTTTACCGCGATTTGCAAATTTCTCCACTTGCAAAAAGATAGCTGCTTTTGCTTTCCTCTGAAAAAAATCGTTTGCCTCATAAAAACTATCCCTGTATCCTTGCTAAAGTGAGCCTGGACTAATATTAACTTGATTTCACTCACCCTGAACCTCCTAGAGGGAATTAAAAGCATTTTAACATATTTTCACTCCATTGCCAGCACATATCAAAGCATTTTGCCTGTGTTTTCAACTTCTGTAGTCTAAGTTGCTGGGGTGAACTGAATCACATTTGATTGCATTTCTGAGAACTGTGTGCTTCCTTCCATTTCCTTGCATTGCATAAAAGGGGGGGTAAATTGTACAAGAAAGTGATTACATTGTCTTTTGCTGAAATCCTATCAAGTTATTTTCTTTACTGCATTTCATTCCACATTGCATCCATTTGAAACCATAAAAGTATTGTTGCTACCTTATCCATTTCATGTCAACTCCTTAGTGATTATCAAGAAGTGTGCTAGTGCCAGATTCTCCGTTGTTAATCTTTATCATATCAGATTAAGTGTGCTATTCAATTATTAATTTATTATAAGGTGTGACATATATATATCTATTGTTTAAATTATCAAATAAACCTTTTAACTTGCAAAACAGAACTACTTCTTGGCTCAGCGGGGTCAGGGGGATTCTGAGAGAGGGGTGTTATATAGGGGTAGTCATCCAGAACGCATGAACTGGACATAAAGATATATCAATAAGGGTTTTCATTCAGTATTCTAGACTAGGCGTTGACTTAGCTGTAGTGCTGAATTGAATCCTCTTACACCTGTCGCAACGAAAGAAGCTCATTGTCCAAGGCCTGCCCCTGTGAATGTCTTGCGAACAGTTTTTCCATACTAAGCTGAAAGGCTTGAAAATCATGGAGAACCGGATCATCTTGATTAACTAGAGGGATCGACCAGTCTGCCGCATTGCCACTAAGGTACGAAAGTACAAAAGCTACTTTAGCTTGATCAGTTGGAAAGGCTGCTGGCCGGCATAAGAAGTGCAACCGGCACTGATTGATAAATACTGCAAACCTCTTTGGGTCACCAGAAAATCATTCGGGCGGAGCCCGAGGTACATTCCCAGGTAGGTTGATCTGCACTGGATTCATAGAGGATGTTGAAGGAAGATTTGCCCCTAATGCGGGTAACGGGGTTTGTCCGGCTTGTGACTGTAGCAATTGTCTAGCAAGACCGTCTGTTCTCTCCTTGGAAATAATTAGTTCCCTTCTTAGAGCATTCGTTTCCTGACGAGCTGCATGCACTTCTGCCCTTAGTTCTCCAAGTAACCGGGCTAGGTGGTCAGTATCCGAGGTTTCCATAGCGCCTGGGCGAGAGTTTTGCGGTAGGCTTTGCGTTCTGTAACGCTCACCTGATTCTCGCAGAGGCGCCGGTCTTGACTGGGCGACTACCGTATCTTCAAAGGTGACGTGTAGCACCCGGTTGGCTCTTTGGGCTGGACCTCTGTGCACTGTATGCCTGACTTCAAGAGTAAGATGTCTGCAGACAGAAAATATGGGATTAATGAACTGGGGTTATTGGGGTGTCCCCATCTCTTCCCTTTTGTGCTCTCCAGTAGACCCCCAAAGGTTAACGCTCTCAACTTAGGTAAGTGAATGCCGAGCTCTCCATCTGCCTCGGGGCAGGGTGCTGTAACCAGTTTCTTCACTGGATCGGTAGCGCAGGCCTCTTGACTTCAGAGGACTGCTGTCTGTCGTTTACTGCACGAACGGTAAGTTTCGAGTAATTCTATTGTCTTTAAAGTCTTTAGCAATGATGTCTCTTGTTTTGCAGGTTCCGGCGATGGCGGATGACGGGCTGAAGTGAGTTGAAGATGGAGTCCGTATGATGAATAGAAGCGCCTGGAAGCACGTAAGTAAGCGCTTGTTGCCTGCTTCACGATGCGCTCTAACTGTCTTTTATTTTGCAGGTACGAGTTCAGAGCGGCTGCAGGGTGCCGGAATACCCACTGGGGTTGATGTGGAAAGGAGTAATGGCACGTGAGTATCAAAGTTCCCCAATGTCTTTAAACGCACCTTGTTTTGTCTTTCAGATGCAGGATGCAGCGCCGAAGGCCTCCGGAGAGTGCGAAGAGTCGGTAAGCTTTTGTCTTTCAGATGCCGGAATGCAGTGTGAAGACCTCCGGAGCGCACGAAGAGTAGGTAAGCCTTTGTCTTTCAGATGCCGGAATGCTAACCTGTTCTTTCTTGTCTTTATAGGTGTTGCTGAAGACTGGATTCAGGATGGTAAGCCTTTTTCCTTAGGCCCAGGATCCGATGCAGAAGACACGATGAGCGTTCTGCTGCAGAGGATGCAGAATAACGCAAAGCAAGATTCATCCACCGGGTGTGGTTTAAATAGCCTCCTGTAGTGCTTAGGTGTCTCCTTCCACAGCCACGCCTAGGTAAGAAAAGAGTTCCTGCTTTCCAGAAGAGTTCCAGTGTTCTGAATCTAGGGAGTGGCTCCTGCCCCACCCAACAGGAAAAGTAGTTCCAAACAGAAGAGGATCAGAGGCTCAGCTGGCAGGCAAGTAAGCAGCATGGTCTGCTGCAGGTAAGTCCACCCAAGCATTATGAGCCCGGCGCTTCCAGCGCTGGGACAGGGCACATTTATGAGCCTGGTGCCACTGGCGCCAGGACTGGGTCCAAAAGGTCCCAATTGGGACTGGTTGGCCCTCGGAACCTGGGTTATGGATCTGCTTCCAAGGGAGTTGGGAAAACCCTGACCTTTTGGAAGCAGAGATCATGACAATAGCACACCAGGGTCTGGGACCCATATAAAGTCGTACTGAGCCTTCAAAATCAGCACACAGGGGTCAAGGACCCACACAAGCCCGAAGAAGTACACAGTCAGGGGGCTGGGGCCCAAAGCAGGTAGGGAGATCCAGAGACAGCCCAGAGGGGTTTTGGATCCATGTAAGAGAGAAAGAGAGATACAAGAAGCTAAAACAAGTGGCTGAGGAGCCATTGTCAAAAGAAGAGAAACTTTCTGGAATTATAAGATCTACAGTCAACTCTGGCAGGATAGTGAACCAGACTTGACACTACGTTTGTGAACTGGAGAAAGAACAGGGGAAGAGACTCACCCCAGTCCCCTGATACATGGGTACTGTATCTTGTGATCAGAAGGTTTACAGTCTAGTATGGGAGGACAGTGAACCAGACTTGTAGCTACATTTGCGAGCTGCAGAAAGAACAGGGGTAGAGACCCTCCCCCCTAATGCTTGAGAACTGTGTATTGTGGTCAGAAGGTATACAGTCAAGCCTGGCAGGACATTGAACCAGACTTGATGCTCCATTTGCGATCTGGAGAAAGAACAGGGGAAGAGACTTCTCCGGATACTTGGGAACTGTGTTTTGTGATCAACAGGTCTACAGCCAAGTCTAGCAGGATAGTGAACCAGATGTGATGCTATATTTGTGAGCTGGACAGAGCACAGCGGAAGCTCCTGCCCACTAATATTTAGAAACTGTGTTTTGTTGTAAGAAGACCTACAATCAAGTTTGGCAGGACAGTAAACCAGACTTGATGTTTTATTGGTGAACGAAGAGGGGAAGAGATCTCCCCTCCCCCTGATATTTGGAAATTGTGTTTTTTGTTGTTGTAATAAATAGAGACTGGGAAAGAAAGAAGAAGGAGACAATTCCCAGTTAAACCCTGTTGTGTTTTGTATACATGTGGAAGAGCATCCATGTCAAGAACTTTAAAGTTAAAGAGTCACCTCCTTCTGGATTAAGAAGACACCCAATTTTAGTTAGTCTGGACTGGAGTGTAACGGACGGAAATAGGTTTGGACACAGGACGTTGACATTTTTCTTTACTGGACATCCTGACAGATTCTTTAGTATTTTTCTTGAGACAGGGCAACCCCTCATAGAAATGGGGTAAGCTAAGTTATCCTTTTCTTTATTTACATATATAAATAAAAGTCTATGCCAACAAACATGTCACCACTGTGTCAGACTTGTACTTCTCCACCCTTACAGTACAATATCAATTTTACACAGGATTGGGCTCCTGCCCCACCCAACAGGAAAAGTAGTTCCAAACAGAAGAGGATCAGAGGCTCAGCTGGCAGGCAAGTAAGCAGCATGGTCTGCTGCAGGTAAGTCCACCCAAGCATTATGAGCCCGGCGCTTCCAGCGCTGGGACAGGGCACATTTATGAGCCTGGTGCCAATGGCGCCAGGACTGGGTCCAAAAGGTCCCAATTGGGACTGGTTAGCCCTCGGAACCTGGGTTATGGATCTGCTTCCAAGGGAGTTGGGAAAACCCTGACCTTTTGGAAGCAGAGATCATGACAATAGCACACCAGGGTCTGGGACCCATATAAAGTCGTACTGAGCCTTCAAAATCAGCACACAGGGGTCAAGGACCCACACAAGCCCGAAGAAGTACACAGTCAGGGGGCTGGGGCCCAAAGCAGGTAGGGAGATCCAGAGACAGCCCAGAGGGGTTTTGGATCCATGTAAGAGAGAAAGAGAGATACAAGAAGCTAAAACAAGTGGCTGAGGAGCCATTGTCAAAAGAAGAGAAACTTTCTGGAATTATAAGATCTACAGTCAACTCTGGCAGGATAGTGAACCAGACTTGACACTACGTTTGTGAACTGGAGAAAGAACAGGGGAAGAGACTCACCCCAGTCCCCTGATACATGGGTACTGTATCTTGTGATCAGAAGGTTTACAGTCTAGTATGGGAGGACAGTGAATCAGACTTGTAGCTACATTTGCGAGCTGCAGAAAGAACAGGGGTAGAGACCCTCCCCCCTAATGCTTGAGAACTGTGTATTGTGGTCAGAAGGTATACAGTCAAGCCTGGCAGGACATTGAACCAGACTTGATGCTCCATTTGCGATCTGGAGAAAGAACAGGGGAAGAGACTTCTCCGGATACTTGGGAACTGTGTTTTGTGATCAACAGGTCTATAGCCAAGTCTAGCAGGATAGTGAACCAGATGTGATGCTATATTTGTGAGCTGGACAGAGCACAGCGGAAGCTCCTGCCCACTAATATTTAGAAACTGTGTTTTGTTGTAAGAAGACCTACAATCAAGTTTGGCAGGACAGTAAACCAGACTTGATGTTTTATTGGTGAACGAAGAGGGGAAGAGATCTCCCCTCCCCCTGATATTTGGAAATTGTGTTTTTTGTTGTTGTAATAAATAGAGACTGGGAAAGAAAGAAGAAGGAGACAATTCCCAGTTAAACCCTGTTGTGTTTTGTATACATGTGGAAGAGCATCCATGTCAAGAACTTTAAAGTTAAAGAGTCACCTCCTTCTGGATTAAGAAGACACCCAATTTTAGTTAGTCTGGACTGGAGTGTAACGGACGGAAATAGGTTTGGACACAGGACGTTGACATTTTTCTTTACTGGACATCCTGACAGATTCTTTAGTATTTTTCTTGAGACAGGGCAACCCCTCATAGAAATGGGGTAAGCTAAGTTATCCTTTTCTTTATTTACATATATAAATAAAAGTCTATGCCAACAAACATGTCACCACTGTGTCAGACTTGTACTTCTCCACCCTTACAGTACAATATCAATTTTACACAGGATGTTGAGTATTAACTATTTTATTTGAAAACCTTTACTTTTGGTAGTACTGTTAAACTTATATTATTTACTCATGGTAAAAAAATATAATTTTTGGTTAATGAAAGGAGAAAGTGAAATAAAATGTGCAAAGCAATTTAACTGCTGCTGCATGTTTCTTAAATAAGGGAAAAAACAAAGAGGTGATGGCTGGAAGGTTTAGAATTAATCTTAACCACTGGCAACGCTCTGGGCAACCCTCCAGACCACCGTTCTTCGCCTGCCAAGCCATTACAGAAGGGAAAGACCATATGCAAATCAGGCTTGGCCCCACCCCAAAAGGGGCAGTCCAGCCCGAACTGCTAGGCCACATCCCCTCTGCACGAGACCACAAGCATCCCCAAACATGTTTCGCCCTTGTTGGGGCTCATCAGTGAGGAGTAGCTTGGGTCTCTAGGCCCAGCAGGCACGGGACCCACGTCTGGGCATACCCGTCCCACTCGGGGTGACATAGCAAAAACAAAGAGGTGATGGCTGGAAGGTTTAGAATTAATCTTAACCACTGGCAACGCTCTGGGCAACCCTCCAGACCACCGTTCTTCGCCTGCCAAGCCATTACAGAAGGGAAAGACCATATGCAAATCAGGCTTGGCCCCACCCCAAAAGGGGCAGTCCAGCCCGAACTGCTAGGCCACATCCCCTCTGCACGAGACCACAAGCATCCCCAAACATGTTTCGCCCTTGTTGGGGCTCATCAGTGAGGAGTAGCTTGGGTCTCTAGGCCCAGCAGGCACGGGACCCACGTCTGGGCATACCCGTCCCACTCGGGGTGACATAGCAAAAACAAAGAGGTGATGGCTGGAAGGTTTAGAATTAATCTTAACCACTGGCAACGCTCTGGGCAACCCTCCAGACCACCGTTCTTCGCCTGCCAAGCCATTACAGAAGGGAAAGACCATATGCAAATCAGGCTTGGCCCCACCCCAAAAGGGGCAGTCCAGCCCGAACTGCTAGGCCACATCCCCTCTGCACGAGACCACAAGCATCCCCAAACATGTTTCGCCCTTGTTGGGGCTCATCAGTGAGGAGTAGCTTGGGTCTCTAGGCCCAGCAGGCACGGGACCCACGTCTGGGCATACCCGTCCCACTCGGGGTGACATAGCAAAAACAAAGAGGTGATGGCTGGAAGGTTTAGAATTAATCTTAACCACTGGCAACGCTCTGGGCAACCCTCCAGACCACCGTTCTTCGCCTGCCAAGCCATTACAGAAGGGAAAGACCATATGCAAATCAGGCTTGGCCCCACCCCAAAAGGGGCAGTCCAGCCCGAACTGCTAGGCCACATCCCCTCTGCACGAGACCACAAGCATCCCCAAACATGTTTCGCCCTTGTTGGGGCTCATCAGTGAGGAGTAGCTTGGGTCTCTAGGCCCAGCAGGCACGGGACCCACGTCTGGGCATACCCGTCCCACTCGGGGTGACATAGCAAAAACAAAGAGGTGATGGCTGGAAGGTTTAGAATTAATCTTAACCACTGGCAACGCTCTGGGCAACCCTCCAGACCACCGTTCTTCGCCTGCCAAGCCATTACAGAAGGGAAAGACCATATGCAAATCAGGCTTGGCCCCACCCCAAAAGGGGCAGTCCAGCCCGAACTGCTAGGCCACATCCCCTCTGCACGAGACCACAAGCATCCCCAAACATGTTTCGCCCTTGTTGGGGCTCATCAGTGAGGAGTAGCTTGGGTCTCTAGGCCCAGCAGGCACGGGACCCACGTCTGGGCATACCCGTCCCACTCGGGGTGACATAGCAAAAACAAAGAGGTGATGGCTGGAAGGTTTAGAATTAATCTTAACCACTGGCAACGCTCTGGGCAACCCTCCAGACCACCGTTCTTCGCCTGCCAAGCCATTACAGAAGGGAAAGACCATATGCAAATCAGGCTTGGCCCCACCCCAAAAGGGGCAGTCCAGCCCGAACTGCTAGGCCACATCCCCTCTGCACGAGACCACAAGCATCCCCAAACATGTTTCGCCCTTGTTGGGGCTCATCAGTGAGGAGTAGCTTGGGTCTCTAGGCCCAGCAGGCACGGGACCCACGTCTGGGCATACCCGTCCCACTCGGGGTGACATAGCAAAAACAAAGAGGTGATGGCTGGAAGGTTTAGAATTAATCTTAACCACTGGCAACGCTCTGGGCAACCCTCCAGACCACCGTTCTTCGCCTGCCAAGCCATTACAGAAGGGAAAGACCATATGCAAATCAGGCTTGGCCCCACCCCAAAAGGGGCAGTCCAGCCCGAACTGCTAGGCCACATCCCCTCTGCACGAGACCACAAGCATCCCCAAACATGTTTCGCCCTTGTTGGGGCTCATCAGTGAGGAGTAGCTTGGGTCTCTAGGCCCAGCAGGCACGGGACCCACGTCTGGGCATACCCGTCCCACTCGGGGTGACATAGCAAAAACAAAGAGGTGATGGCTGGAAGGTTTAGAATTAATCTTAACCACTGGCAACGCTCTGGGCAACCCTCCAGACCACCGTTCTTCGCCTGCCAAGCCATTACAGAAGGGAAAGACCATATGCAAATCAGGCTTGGCCCCACCCCAAAAGGGGCAGTCCAGCCCGAACTGCTAGGCCACATCCCCTCTGCACGAGACCACAAGCATCCCCAAACATGTTTCGCCCTTGTTGGGGCTCATCAGTGAGGAGTAGCTTGGGTCTCTAGGCCCAGCAGGCACGGGACCCACGTCTGGGCATACCCGTCCCACTCGGGGTGACATAGCAAAAACAAAGAGGTGATGGCTGGAAGGTTTAGAATTAATCTTAACCACTGGCAACGCTCTGGGCAACCCTCCAGACCACCGTTCTTCGCCTGCCAAGCCATTACAGAAGGGAAAGACCATATGCAAATCAGGCTTGGCCCCACCCCAAAAGGGGCAGTCCAGCCCGAACTGCTAGGCCACATCCCCTCTGCACGAGACCACAAGCATCCCCAAACATGTTTCGCCCTTGTTGGGGCTCATCAGTGAGGAGTAGCTTGGGTCTCTAGGCCCAGCAGGCACGGGACCCACGTCTGGGCATACCCGTCCCACTCGGGGTGACATAGCAAAAACAAAGAGGTGATGGCTGGAAGGTTTAGAATTAATCTTAACCACTGGCAACGCTCTGGGCAACCCTCCAGACCACCGTTCTTCGCCTGCCAAGCCATTACAGAAGGGAAAGACCATATGCAAATCAGGCTTGGCCCCACCCCAAAAGGGGCAGTCCAGCCCGAACTGCTAGGCCACATCCCCTCTGCACGAGACCACAAGCATCCCCAAACATGTTTCGCCCTTGTTGGGGCTCATCAGTGAGGAGTAGCTTGGGTCTCTAGGCCCAGCAGGCACGGGACCCACGTCTGGGCATACCCGTCCCACTCGGGGTGACATAGCAAAAACAAAGAGGTGATGGCTGGAAGGTTTAGAATTAATCTTAACCACTGGCAACGCTCTGGGCAACCCTCCAGACCACCGTTCTTCGCCTGCCAAGCCATTACAGAAGGGAAAGACCATATGCAAATCAGGCTTGGCCCCACCCCAAAAGGGGCAGTCCAGCCCGAACTGCTAGGCCACATCCCCTCTGCACGAGACCACAAGCATCCCCAAACATGTTTCGCCCTTGTTGGGGCTCATCAGTGAGGAGTAGCTTGGGTCTCTAGGCCCAGCAGGCACGGGACCCACGTCTGGGCATACCCGTCCCACTCGGGGTGACATAGCAAAAACAAAGAGGTGATGGCTGGAAGGTTTAGAATTAATCTTAACCACTGGCAACGCTCTGGGCAACCCTCCAGACCACCGTTCTTCGCCTGCCAAGCCATTACAGAAGGGAAAGACCATATGCAAATCAGGCTTGGCCCCACCCCAAAAGGGGCAGTCCAGCCCGAACTGCTAGGCCACATCCCCTCTGCACGAGACCACAAGCATCCCCAAACATGTTTCGCCCTTGTTGGGGCTCATCAGTGAGGAGTAGCTTGGGTCTCTAGGCCCAGCAGGCACGGGACCCACGTCTGGGCATACCCGTCCCACTCGGGGTGACATAGCAAAAACAAAGAGGTGATGGCTGGAAGGTTTAGAATTAATCTTAACCACTGGCAACGCTCTGGGCAACCCTCCAGACCACCGTTCTTCGCCTGCCAAGCCATTACAGAAGGGAAAGACCATATGCAAATCAGGCTTGGCCCACCCCAAAAGGGGCAGTCCAGCCCGAACTGCTAGGCCACATCCCCTCTGCACGAGACCACAAGCATCCCCAAACATGTTTCGCCCTTGTTGGGGCTCATCAGTGAGGAGTAGCTTGGGTCTCTAGGCCCAGCAGGCACGGGACCCACGTCTGGGCATACCCGTCCCACTCGGGGTGACATAGCAAAAACAAAGAGGTGATGGCTGGAAGGTTTAGAATTAATCTTAACCACTGGCAACGCTCTGGGCAACCCTCCAGACCACCGTTCTTCGCCTGCCAAGCCATTACAGAAGGGAAAGACCATATGCAAATCAGGCTTGGCCCCACCCCAAAAGGGGCAGTCCAGCCCGAACTGCTAGGCCACATCCCCTCTGCACGAGACCACAAGCATCCCCAAACATGTTTCGCCCTTGTTGGGGCTCATCAGTGAGGAGTAGCTTGGGTCTCTAGGCCCAGCAGGCACGGGACCCACGTCTGGGCATACCCGTCCCACTCGGGGTGACATAGCAAAAACAAAGAGGTGATGGCTGGAAGGTTTAGAATTAATCTTAACCACTGGCAACGCTCTGGGCAACCCTCCAGACCACCGTTCTTCGCCTGCCAAGCCATTACAGAAGGGAAAGACCATATGCAAATCAGGCTTGGCCCCACCCCAAAAGGGGCAGTCCAGCCCGAACTGCTAGGCCACATCCCCTCTGCACGAGACCACAAGCATCCCCAAACATGTTTCGCCCTTGTTGGGGCTCATCAGTGAGGAGTAGCTTGGGTCTCTAGGCCCAGCAGGCACGGGACCCACGTCTGGGCATACCCGTCCCACTCGGGGTGACATAGCAAAAACAAAGAGGTGATGGCTGGAAGGTTTAGAATTAATCTTAACCACTGGCAACGCTCTGGGCAACCCTCCAGACCACCGTTCTTCGCCTGCCAAGCCATTACAGAAGGGAAAGACCATATGCAAATCAGGCTTGGCCCCACCCCAAAAGGGGCAGTCCAGCCCGAACTGCTAGGCCACATCCCCTCTGCACGAGACCACAAGCATCCCCAAACATGTTTCGCCCTTGTTGGGGCTCATCAGTGAGGAGTAGCTTGGGTCTCTAGGCCCAGCAGGCACGGGACCCACGTCTGGGCATACCCGTCCCACTCGGGGTGACATAGCAAAAACAAAGAGGTGATGGCTGGAAGGTTTAGAATTAATCTTAACCACTGGCAACGCTCTGGGCAACCCTCCAGACCACCGTTCTTCGCCTGCCAAGCCATTACAGAAGGGAAAGACCATATGCAAATCAGGCTTGGCCCCACCCCAAAAGGGGCAGTCCAGCCCGAACTGCTAGGCCACATCCCCTCTGCACGAGACCACAAGCATCCCCAAACATGTTTCGCCCTTGTTGGGGCTCATCAGTGAGGAGTAGCTTGGGTCTCTAGGCCCAGCAGGCACGGGACCCACGTCTGGGCATACCCGTCCCACTCGGGGTGACATAGCAAAAACAAAGAGGTGATGGCTGGAAGGTTTAGAATTAATCTTAACCACTGGCAACGCTCTGGGCAACCCTCCAGACCACCGTTCTTCGCCTGCCAAGCCATTACAGAAGGGAAAGACCATATGCAAATCAGGCTTGGCCCCACCCCAAAAGGGGCAGTCCAGCCCGAACTGCTAGGCCACATCCCCTCTGCACGAGACCACAAGCATCCCCAAACATGTTTCGCCCTTGTTGGGGCTCATCAGTGAGGAGTAGCTTGGGTCTCTAGGCCCAGCAGGCACGGGACCCACGTCTGGGCATACCCGTCCCACTCGGGGTGACATAGCAAAAACAAAGAGGTGATGGCTGGAAGGTTTAGAATTAATCTTAACCACTGGCAACGCTCTGGGCAACCCTCCAGACCACCGTTCTTCGCCTGCCAAGCCATTACAGAAGGGAAAGACCATATGCAAATCAGGCTTGGCCCCACCCCAAAAGGGGCAGTCCAGCCCGAACTGCTAGGCCACATCCCCTCTGCACGAGACCACAAGCATCCCCAAACATGTTTCGCCCTTGTTGGGGCTCATCAGTGAGGAGTAGCTTGGGTCTCTAGGCCCAGCAGGCACGGGACCCACGTCTGGGCATACCCGTCCCACTCGGGGTGACATAGCAAAAACAAAGAGGTGATGGCTGGAAGGTTTAGAATTAATCTTAACCACTGGCAACGCTCTGGGCAACCCTCCAGACCACCGTTCTTCGCCTGCCAAGCCATTACAGAAGGGAAAGACCATATGCAAATCAGGCTTGGCCCCACCCCAAAAGGGGCAGTCCAGCCCGAACTGCTAGGCCACATCCCCTCTGCACGAGACCACAAGCATCCCCAAACATGTTTCGCCCTTGTTGGGGCTCATCAGTGAGGAGTAGCTTGGGTCTCTAGGCCCAGCAGGCACGGGACCCACGTCTGGGCATACCCGTCCCACTCGGGGTGACATAGCAAAAACAAAGAGGTGATGGCTGGAAGGTTTAGAATTAATCTTAACCACTGGCAACGCTCTGGGCAACCCTCCAGACCACCGTTCTTCGCCTGCCAAGCCATTACAGAAGGGAAAGACCATATGCAAATCAGGCTTGGCCCCACCCCAAAAGGGGCAGTCCAGCCCGAACTGCTAGGCCACATCCCCTCTGCACGAGACCACAAGCATCCCCAAACATGTTTCGCCCTTGTTGGGGCTCATCAGTGAGGAGTAGCTTGGGTCTCTAGGCCCAGCAGGCACGGGACCCACGTCTGGGCATACCCGTCCCACTCGGGGTGACATAGCAAAAACAAAGAGGTGATGGCTGGAAGGTTTAGAATTAATCTTAACCACTGGCAACGCTCTGGGCAACCCTCCAGACCACCGTTCTTCGCCTGCCAAGCCATTACAGAAGGGAAAGACCATATGCAAATCAGGCTTGGCCCCACCCCAAAAGGGGCAGTCCAGCCCGAACTGCTAGGCCACATCCCCTCTGCACGAGACCACAAGCATCCCCAAACATGTTTCGCCCTTGTTGGGGCTCATCAGTGAGGAGTAGCTTGGGTCTCTAGGCCCAGCAGGCACGGGACCCACGTCTGGGCATACCCGTCCCACTCGGGGTGACATAGCAAAAACAAAGAGGTGATGGCTGGAAGGTTTAGAATTAATCTTAACCACTGGCAACGCTCTGGGCAACCCTCCAGACCACCGTTCTTCGCCTGCCAAGCCATTACAGAAGGGAAAGACCATATGCAAATCAGGCTTGGCCCCACCCCAAAAGGGGCAGTCCAGCCCGAACTGCTAGGCCACATCCCCTCTGCACGAGACCACAAGCATCCCCAAACATGTTTCGCCCTTGTTGGGGCTCATCAGTGAGGAGTAGCTTGGGTCTCTAGGCCCAGCAGGCACGGGACCCACGTCTGGGCATACCCGTCCCACTCGGGGTGACATAGCAAAAACAAAGAGGTGATGGCTGGAAGGTTTAGAATTAATCTTAACCACTGGCAACGCTCTGGGCAACCCTCCAGACCACCGTTCTTCGCCTGCCAAGCCATTACAGAAGGGAAAGACCATATGCAAATCAGGCTTGGCCCCACCCCAAAAGGGGCAGTCCAGCCCGAACTGCTAGGCAATAAATAAGGGGCAATGTGCCTTTGAAGAAAGGTATAAGGAAAATTGTTATCTTTGAGTTTTCTTCTATTAAGAGAATTTATGTCAGATGTCCGCGTAGAATGTTCAGTAGGATATGGTATAGTAGTCAGTATAAAGTAGGATACAGAGTAATACAATTCATTTGTTTCAGTTTCCAAACTGGTGTTTTTTGTTGCTTCAAGCTTGTGTACAGGAGAAACCAGTGAATCCTGAGGAGGCACATTTGAACATTAAGTCTGTTCTAAATAGAAGGGTAAACGTAATTTCCTTTTGAAAATACTGTACTCAGTATGACATCTGTTTCGAAATTGCAGTTATGGTTACTTTTAGAAGTGTACTCTGACTTTATTTACATATATAGGAGATAAAAAGTACTTGTAACTGCAACCAGTTATCAACAATTTGTTGGTGAATCAAATTAGTGATGTAGGTTAGTTTGTGGAAGAAAACTAGTGTGGATTGCGTGCATTCAAAATTGATTATTATTGCTCATGCAGTAAGGTACATTGGGTATCACTTAGATGGGTCATCCAGTATGTGCCAGCTTTCTGTAGTTTTGAAAAGAATGGACACTTTCAATCTTTAGGGTGATTACAAATCAATTTAATAAAAGTCTGCTCAATTTGGTCTTGGATTTCAATTATAAATTGCTTGGTCTTTATAGGTATCAGCTTCAATGTGTGACCTTTATCAAGAGTTGGTAGTCACCGTGCAACAGTAGCAACAGTTTGTCCGTAGTGTCAATGCGTTCTTTTCAAAAACATTTTTACAATGGAGTCTATTCTGTGACTAAGTCTTTATGGGACTTTTTTTGCAGTGAAGTCTTTTCAAAACCTCTATATGTGTTTCTCCACTTTAAAGTCAGTGGATCATCAAGAGGGATTACTTTAGTTGGATACTTTGTCTGTAGGAAAATTATAAAAGAAAAAAAGAAAAGCTACCTAAAATCTAAATTGAGTATAGTCAGTTCCGGCTAAAATATCTCGAGTGTACTAGTTTGGGCTCTCAAATATTGTCAGATTCTCTAAAATACAATTGCTTAAATTTTATACGGGTAAGGTAATCCCAACCCTGGCATATGGGATGGAAGTGGAATGCCAGGCTTGGGAGGTGGATTGGGACTGTCTAGAGGGCAGGCACTGGAAAAAGGTTCTGGGACTTCCTTCTTATCATCCTATAGCAGCCCTCCAGTACAAGTTAGGTCTCCACTCCCTCAGGGCTAGCAATGAGTGGAGACTTTTGAAGCTGTATAGGATGATAAAAATGCAATGGGCTGAGTTCCTCTACTTAGACTTCTAATAGAAGAGGAGAGACAAACCAACCTTTTCTTGAGAGGGCTGACTCGAAAAGTGAATTATATGTTGGCAGACATCCCAAGAAAAGTGGAGGACCTGATCCAAGAGCCGATACAAACTAAAAGACGTTTAAATGAAAAAGACTGGATCAGGACCATTGATGAAATGCGATCATCAAAATGGCACTGTTACTTTTCTTGGTTGGATAAATCAAGTGACCGAAGTACCTGATTAAATTCCCAGATCATCAAGGTAGATAGGGTCTTGTAAGGGTCCGGTTAAATGTTCTCCATACGGGAGAAATCTTGGCTTGTAGATCTAGTATAAGACCTATCAAGGAATGATGCTCTCTCTGTTTGAATGAAATGAGCTCCTCGTTGGTCCATGTTTTAATTAAATGTCATGGTATGAGAAACATAATGAATTGTGCCTTTGATTGCTTTGTGAATGCTGAGGGGTGACTGCAGACAGTGGATTGATTTCTGGCACAGACTATCCTCAGGGCATGAGACACCGTTATCTTTGGAACTTATCAAAGTTTTGAAATTGTTAGATCTGTATAAGGAATTTCCCTGAAGATAGGTTGGAACTGGTGCTTAGCTCAATTTTTATTTTGTTAATAGTTTTCTTCTCTTACCGTTCATATTTCAGTGATATACTTATGTATGTAGCAACTGTGAATGAAGTTTGTTTTATGTGATATGAAAAGTCAATGTTTTGACTATAACATATTAATAATAAAACATGTTCTAAAAAACATGCCACCATTGTGTCTGAGCCTTACTTCTGCACCCTGACAAGCCCCACATACCATGATGAGGCATTATACACTGAGTGTAGTTTCTTATGTGCAGTGCGATGAATCCAATGGAGTCGTCATGGAATCTCCGGCAGGAAACTCCTCCCATGTGTCCAGGGGATGGCAGCCGGTGCCTGATCCTGGCCCAGTGGGTGGTAATATGATGGAGGATCACATGGGAGGAGACAACTACCGGAGAGATGTCATGACTTCATTGGAGGAGTCACAATGTTCCTCCCTTTCCCATGAGGAGTCACAATGTTCCCCACTTAATGGTATATTGTCAGCTAACGTTTCTCCCTTGTAGAGGAAGTCAGGAAACTTTTTTTCTACGTCATTCCATTCAGGCCCCCACCTTTCACCCAAAAACCCACAACACACATATTGCACCTTTTGGTTTAAATGTACCTTGATGTGAAATCTGTGAGAAAAAACAATTTGAAAGTGAAAAGTACAAAGACAGTCATGCATTCAACTGACATATCTACCCAGGTACTGAGACGAGAAGGACAAGAGGGTTTGTGTAAAGTGACAGATTCTCAAAGCACAACATGCATACTGGTTGTTTTTTCAAATCCTTTAGTGTGCGGGACATTTAAAGATGGCAGCCACGATATGGAGACAAGCAGTGCAGGAGAGAGCAGTGCAGGAGGAGATATTGCATCCACGCTGAGGCTCCTGAATGTGAGACCCGCCAACAAGGCTGCAGAAGCAGAACAGGCTGATGGGACAGGAAGGAGATGCTGCATGTAACCCAGATAGGCCATGGAGATGCCGGGAGCCACGTAGGAGCTCCTGGAGGTGGGCCCGCTTGACGAGACAGCATTCTCCAGAACAGGCCTAGGGAGAAAGCTGGCGTGTGACCCCAGAGCCGTGCAGGATGCTGGAGGAACAACTGCACACTCCAAACTTGAAGGCGGGTGAAGAAGTGACACCACAGATGCGTAAGCAGCATCGGAGATGCTGGGAAAAGCCAGTGAGTCTACCCAAGCAGCTGGGGATGCCAGTGCATTCCAACAAGTGCCCCAACAAGTGATTGAATGGTGCAAGAGTGCTAATGCAGAAAATACACAATACACTGGAAGGCTTTCACTGCTACTTTCTCTACGCCTTCTGCACCTTTGGCTGACTCACACCCTGACACAGCTCTTTCCAACCTTCATCTTTCTATCTCTTTCTACCCACCAACAAGGCTGCAGAAGCAGAACAGGCTGATGGGACAGGAAGGAGATGCTGCATGTAACCCAGATAGGCCATGGCCTGACACTCTTGATGTACTTGCCCCTGTCATGAGGACCCGCTTGAAGCCCAAATCCAAGTGCAACTCTTGGTATGACTCGACCTTGTCACCCTTAAATGCAAGTGCAGGGTGGCGAAGAGGAAGTGGAGGGCAACAGGTGTACCCTCTGACAAATTGACCTGCTGCCTGCTCCAAAGGCAGTACAGACTCTCTGTCCTC
This sequence comes from Ambystoma mexicanum, assembly GCF_040938575.1. Taxonomy (NCBI): domain Eukaryota; kingdom Metazoa; phylum Chordata; class Amphibia; order Caudata; family Ambystomatidae; genus Ambystoma; species Ambystoma mexicanum. The sequence continues at coordinate 320,208,904 of NC_090935.1, forward strand.
GCCAAGAAGAGAGCTCACATCCAAAGCCACATCTCTGCATCATCTAACAACTCGACTGAACTCTTCAAAATCTGCATCGAGTTGGCCAATCCTGCTGCGGTCTCTACCTCTCCTGTTCCCTTCCTGGCCCTCTGTACGGCCTTTGCTTCTCATTTTATAACTAAAAGTAGGGACATCCTGTCCACCTCTCTTCCTCTTCTTCCTCATCCACTCCTGGCCTTCCTGTGGCCACCTATCCTCCTCCCTTCTCTTCCTTTCCCTTGTTCAACCCTGACAACATTTCTAGACAAGTCCGATCTATGAAAGTTTCATCAAAACAGGGTCTCCCCTGTTCTTCCAGAACCATCAAGGACCACATCGACACCCTTGCTCCAGCTTTGGCCGATCTCTGCAATCACTCATTTGCCAATGGAACCTTCCCCTCCCCTCTGAAGCACTCCCTTGTGCACCCCCCTTAAAGAAGCCCTCTGCCAATCCGTCCTCTTTGGCTGTCACCCAATCTCTATCACTCCTTTCCTGGGCAAACGCTTGGAAAAGCTGCCCATCTCCCAGCTTAACCTTCACACCGAATATGTTGGTTGTCTCCATGACAATCAGCCTGGCTTCAAAGCAGCCAGAAGCATTTAAACTGCTCTCCTGAACATCCTTGATTCTAAACTTACTTCTGTCCTCATTCTCCTCAATCTTTCTTCTGCATTTGGTATGGTCAACCATGCCATCCTGCTCAATTGCCTCAGTGATAACCTGGCCTGACTGACTTCCTTTCTCACAGACCTACCCTCTCAGGTCCAACTGGGGTCTTTCCTCTCTTCTCTCTCTCTCTCTCTCTCTCTACCTGTGGTTTTCCGCAGGGGTCTAACCTTTCTCCCTGGCTGTTCAACCAATACCTGGCACCTCTTGCCCACCGCATCACTGCTCTCTGCTCCAACTTTTAGTTATATGCAGATGACACCCATCTCTCTTTCAGCCTCCCCTCGGACTCCTCTACTCCTTCTCTCATTCCAAACTGTCTGTCCGCTATTCAGGAGTGGTGTGCTGCCAATGATCTCTGCCTTAATGCCAGTAAAACAAAGTTCCTCCTCATCGGAACACCAGCTCCTTCCTTTGCTCTCTCTCTGGCCGCCCACTCTGGGGCCTCTTCCTGCTCCTACCTGTGAGGCTATGAACCTTGAGGTCATCTTGATGTCTCAAAGAAGTCAAACTTTCAGCGGCACCTCCTCAGAGGTATTCTTTCTTTCCTCACTTTCCCCCAGAAGCTCACTGTCTCCAGATCTCTGGTTCTCACAAGGCTGGACTACTTCAAAAGTCTCTTTCTAACTCTTCCTGCCTCTACTCTCCGTCCTCTAGAACTTATCCAGAACATGACTGCAAGACTTGTCCTTGGCCTCAAGCCCAGGGATCTTATCTATCCAGCTCTGAAATCTCTTCATTGTCTCCCAAATGCGTCAAGGATCAAGTTTAAGACCCTCTGCATTGTGCACAAGGCTTTCCAGGGCCTGGGAAAGCACTACCTCCAACTCTCTCTTCCTAATCCCATCTCCCATCTTGCGCTCTCCGCTCATCCACCTCCAACTTTCTGAGGGTCAGTTGCTTTTCGAAGCAGAGAGTTGGGGGCAAATGTCTTTCTTTGGCTAGGGCCTCCCTCTGAACAGCCTCCATGCTTCTCTCAAACTTGAGCAGAACCATCTCCAGTTCTGGAATCAACTCAAGACGTGTTCCCTTTCGCTTCCGCTTTCTCTCTTCCTCTCCCCTGCTGATGACCCTTCTGTTCCACGCACTGGTCACCTGGCCACCCTCTGAACTTGGGTCTAGGTCCCTGCCTGTCCAGTTGCACCTTGAACTGCCTCTTGGCTCCCCCAGCACTTGTGGTCTGTATCTGTAACCCTACAGTTGCCTCTCTCTGCACTTATGAGCCACCGGTTGGCTGCACTTTCTGATTACCTGCACTGAGCCATCCGCTGGCTGCACTTTTGATTACCTGCACTTTTCCATCCCCCCCTTTGCACTTCTCGCCTTCCCATTCACTGTGCTTTTGTGATCTGAATGGCACAAGGCCTAGGAAGATCGTTGTTTTATCCTCCCTCCATTTCCCCCTCCTTGTCTTGTCCCAACCAGAAACACTTGTGTACAGGCGCGTTATAAATGCAGGATCATATCATATCAAAGTTTATTTAAATGCAGTCAGGGCAAAGTACAAATTCAACACCCAATAAGAAGGATGTTTGAATGCAGTCAAGGCAAACTACAAACTCAAAGCTTAATAAGAGGGAATGTTTGAATGTAAACAAGACTCAGTACAAAGACAAACTCCAAAAAAGTTCAGATGCATGAGATGGCAATGTAGGGGAGAGGTTTGAGTAAATATGTTTGAGCAAATATTACCACAGATGCATATAGCAAGCACCTTATGGTGTATGCTATTATGGTGTAGCAAGGAAATATGAAACGCATGCGAAGTCCTGGCAGGCGAATACACCAGCCAGTTTAAGCTATATCAAAGAACTGTGCAATACATAAGAAGTCCTGGCAGGCGAGTACACCAGGCAGCTGAAATTGTATACAGATTCCTGGCAGGGCAGTATACCAGATGATCTGTAAAGTTACAAGAACTGCTACAGAAAGACTGTTACAAAACATTTTGCTTGTACAAGAACTTTGCGAGTCTGGTGAAGACACAAAGGAACTGCTAGCTAAACTTTCATCGCAGTCATTCTTATCCTTTTGGTTTTGAATACTTTTGCTAACATCAAGTTAAAGACATTTCCTTGCACCCTTTTGTTGTTTGTTTATAGTGGGTCAGGATAGGATGCCTTGGACAGAAGGAAGGCTTTTCAGTTACTGACATAGGGCCTCATCACGACCCTGGCGGAAAGGGGTTTGCGGCAGCGTTAGCTGCGCCAACCCCTTTCCGCCAATTACGAGGTCCCTTTCCGCCATGGCGGTTTTTACACCTGCTTTTAGCAGGTGTAAAGAACCATGGCGGTAAGGGACCATGGAGTTAATTACGCCACCGTAATTTACGGTGGCGTAATTAACGCCTTCCCCACTCCCATTATGCCCTATGGGGCAAAAATGGGAATGGGGAAGGGTAAATGGGGATTGGGGATTTACCGCCCCGCCAAGGTCGGAATGGGGCGGTAAATCCCCTTACCGCCATGGCGTAAACGTAGTTTGCGCCATGGCGGTAAAGTCACGGCCCTGGCGGTAACTTACCGCCAGGGTCGTGATGAGGCCCATAGACAGATCCTTAGTTTTAGTTTCTAGGTTGGGAAGTTCCTCTTTAGAATAGGGCTAGAGAGGATTTTTTTCCAACCCATTTTTATTTAATAAAAATATCTTTGAGCAAGGATATGAGAACCTTGCATACACCTCTCATTTTTGACCCTTCACAGTAGGTTCTGCCAATGTCTTCCAGTTACAGAGTCACGTGCCACATATAGTGTAGTCAAAATATGCAAAGGACAGCCCCATATATCCAGGTGATACCAGAATATGCCAACTGCAGTCTTAATGACTTAGTAATGCTGTATAGTTCCAGTTAATTGCTTGTATGCTTTATATAGTCACTGTATTTAAAAGAAAGCTTTGCATGTCTAGGTGCTGTTAATACTTTCTAATGTGAGAAACCTGAAGGTGTCTCCCTGGCTAGTCCCCGGGGGTCTGTCATCCAGGTGGCCAGGACACGGCCGTCGTTATTGCATCCAGTTCCTGGGGGTGGACCAGTGAGGGTGGATCACCTGGATAGGGGGTCCTCGGAGAGTGGGACACCAACAGGGGAGATGCGGCATCCCCCTTCATTCGACACCTTTTCCCCCATCTTACCACGTAGGACATTCAAAACCACTGCTCCCCCTTTCCGTCATGAACACTTTCACACGACACACCAGAGAACGGACTAGCACCGGAGCAGTTGACCTGACATGTCCCAATACAAGGGTCAGGCATTTGATCAGAATCCGACACACCTGACAGCCCTTTCACTTCCCCACATGGATAAAATGTGGAGCAAGAGAGCACAGTACGAGCAAGGCGAGCACGGCAGACAGCACAACGGCTCAGCTAACCAGGCTCAGCAATTCAAAAGACGGAGAAAGGTGGCGGGAATCGAGAGGGTGGCGAGGAAAGAAACAACCTTGCCATTTTCATCCTAGGCCCGCTGAACCTTTGTGGAAGATGACATAAGACCGCAAACAATAGCACAAGTGTCTTGCAGCAGATGGCAACGGTACACGGGGCAAGCCTACGCCGATAAGCAGAAGCGAGGGAAGCTCCCACGACCGTGGTACCGGCCTTGACTCCAGGGAAGCCGAAAAGCCAAGCGGTTCATCACAGCCAGTGAGTCGAGGGGAGAGCCGATAACTACCGGGCTGTGTTGAATGAGAATCGCAAATTGGCAAGTTTGTACCAAGTCCCAAGATGAACTGTAGCAAGTGTATAGGGGAAACCAGCTAAAGAGGGAAACCGGCACCACGTGGGTGGTAACTCAAGAGATTCTGGTTGATCCCCATTTGAGCAAAACTACAAGTACTAGAAGGCCGTAGGAGAGCTGCCAAAAGAGGTCAAAGTGGTCATACGGGACGTCTAGTAAAATCCCTGTACAATCGAATGACTTTGATCTACAAACTGTATGAAAGTAAGGGAAGTAAATCCTGCATTCAGAGAAAGCAAGGGACGTGAATCCAGCAAAACTTGAAAGTAAATTGAATGTGAAGTTAGCAAACGTGAACAAGACTGAGGGATGCTGACGAAGAGGGGGCAAGTCTAAAGTCCCAAAGTCCCAAGAAACAGTGTGTTGGCAAGTGTGAACCTGGCCGAGGGATGTCCACTATGAACTGTTCAAAAACATAATGACATTTGAAAAGGGTTCGAGCTCCAACAAGGGAGATCCAGGGGTGAATCTATCGCCTGGGAAAAGCCAGAATGAACCTGGCAGAGGGATGCTGAAAGTAGAGAAAGGGTCTGCACCCAGAAGAGGGAGACCCAGGGGTTAGCCATTATCACCCTGATCAAGTGAACCCGAGAAGGTGAGGTTCACAGTGAACTCACAGAGAAAGGCAGAGAAAGGCAAGAGGAAGTAAACTATCCCGCTTGTCATTTGGGGTCCGAGCCCGCCGAGGGAGATCCAGGGGTGAGAAGCCATCACCCAAAGTTTATGAAAGAATTGTTACTTGATTTGTGGATTACAATACGTGAGGGGTCAGCACCTGGAAGAGGGGAATCCAGGGGGGAAGTCATCACCCAACGCGAACTGTGGGAAAGAAAATTCATTTTGTTAAAAGAACTTTTGTTTTTGGTTACTTGAAAACATCAGGCCCTCGAAGGCAAGAGACTTTCCAGGGAAATGAGACTGGCCATCAAGGCTCCTGATAGACTGGAACACAACTGTCAACTCGTGTTGGGAAAGCTCAAGTGTGTGCTGTGTTCCAAAATCCCACCTTTCCCTGTGCTCAAACGTGGGGAAGGGAGACCCAAGCTACTGCATCCTGACACATTGAGAACACTTCTTTCTTTTCTTGAAAATCATCCCACACCCTTTTTCTATTAGTTGTAAAGTATGGCGATAGGTTTCTTAGTATAGGCCCTTTTTATTTTGACTCTATGCCACTAGGACTGCCTTATTTTCATTTGATGGTTGACGCTTGCTCCCATCTTAGAATTAGGTTTATATTAGGCATTTTTCCATTCCACATACAGTTTAATAAACACCCTGGAACTGAGATCACTTGTGTCTGTCTTACTTGTTGCCACCATGAGATCCTTAGACTAAGCATAGCCTCAAGTATATATTCAGCAGGTGCCCACATCATGTCCTCTCTGGCCCTGCCAGCACTATTACACGCTTACAGACACCCCTGTATGTTATAAGACTACAGGAAAGTACTTTGAAAGTTGACCTTTGCATGCAAATATTCTATTTACACTTAGCTAAAGGTATTATGTGATGGGGCATTGTGCACCTGCCATAGTGTACTACAGACTGACTCCAGAATGTTCCTGATGTATGGAATTGGCCAAATGATTTTTAAGTCCCAAGTGTTTTTGAAAAATATTTTGGGACTAGTAGTTTTTCTTTTCCTCTTATAAATTAAGAACTACAAGTCCCAGAATGCAAAGGAAAAAGCAGGACTTTCAAAAGTGATTAATATATGAGATTATGGAGTCATTTAGTAGAGTTGATTGATTTCATGGACAAGGTCATTCTAGCAACACGCTAGCCAAACAACACATAAATGAAAGCAAAAATGGTTATCAGAAGTAAATCAACCCAAACCACAGATTTTCTTTTTTCTATTTAATGTGTCTTTGTTTAAAAAAGTTACACATACATATCAACAGTAAAAATACATCATCTAAGAAACCTACAATGACAAATAATTCTACATTCCATATTACATCTTAAATTCATCACATATCATAATTTCATCTAGCATAGGTAATGAAAGCTATCACACAACACAGCACATACATTCATAAAATATAATAAAAATTATTTTTTGATACTTCACAGGGACATATTCGCTGTATTAATAAAACTATAACACAACTGATCAAATTTAACATAGTCATAAGTACGACTGAACTTCCATAGGAGCACATATACAATGGGCCTTCAGTTTTACTCCTCGTAAGGACATGTCTGTCTGTTTCCAACACTTCCTCGATCTTGCACATCCTACAAATTCTGGCACTCGACTATATGTTTATTTGGCCGCCCATATTCGGAGTACTGGCAATTGGAGTACTGGAATACGCAACAATGATAGAAATCGACGGACCAAGGAGATGGACTACATGCCAGATATATACATTATTTTTGTATAAAGTGCAAGCTGAGAGATGGTCATAGTTTCTATACCAGTCCCATCTTGTAACCTTCTTTACAAAAGCACTTCTCATAATGCCCGGGCCCTCCGTCCAATCTAGAACCCATCCAATCTTCTTGTAGATATCTTCCACATATTTCCTATAGGGATCTCCTGTGTTTACCTTAATTATGTGTCCCAGTGTTCTTAAAACTGGATACGGAGAATCCTTGAGAGCGCTAATGAAAAGTATTCCTTGTCTCTTCCATGCCATTCCAGTCAGGGACAATAGACCCAATTCCATCCATAATATTTAAATTGGAATAGATTGGGCCACTCGCAACATTTGTTTTCAAAAACATCCCTCCAAATTATGGAAAAATGTGGACGGGTTGGCCATCAAGGCTTCATACCCATATACGACAGTAGCACAAAACAACTGCTTATACAGCACGAGAGTGTCCCTAAGAGAATAACCACTGTATTGTTTACTAGAATTGGCAATGAGAGAAATAAGATCAATAGCATTAATCTTTTTCTCATTCATCAATTCTACATAAGGTTTGCAGTGTTAACCTCAATCCCCAGATATTTATAACTTGTTACATACTCTAGAGGCCCTCCAGGTGTCCTAATTGCTGGAAAAACGTATTTCTTCCTCAAAAACATTTGTTTTCCCTTGTTAATGACCAAAGCATTTTCCGATGCCTATTTCCAGAGCTCAGCAATGATATTATATGATATGGCATTTATAACGTGCATATACACAAGTGTTTCAATGCTCTTGGTCATCCCAAAGTACCTGTGGTCATAAATAATCAAGTCCTCCGCATATGCCATGCTATTTACCACCCCACCCGCTATTCTAGGTGGGAGGTTTGCCACTTCTCTCAAGCAGGCAGGAAGGTCAGCGATGTAAAGAATAAATAACAGGGGGCAAGTACACAGCCCTGTTTTACCCCGCAATGAACTCCCATAATTGGGGTTAATGCCCCCCATGCTATCCAATTTGACACATACCTGGGTTTCCCAATGTAGCTGCTGAATCATAAATAATAGCTCTCTAGAACACCCATACATTTTTGGTTTTTCCCACAGTTTGTCACGCCTTACAGGGTCAAACACTGACTTAAAGTCGATTACTGCAGTGAATAATGATCGCTCACCCTGCCCGTAGACTCTCCTTGTCCATTATACATAAATTGTGGACCGTAGATGAGTCACTTCGGAAAACTGTCTGGTCTGTTTCAAGGATATTCGCATCACTGACCCAAGCTTACAATCTCTTCAATACAAATTATGCAAATATTTTGTCACATGCACGTATACACCTATACCTTAACAGTGCACAAGAAACAGAGCTTTTATCTATGCTTCTGAGACATCCAAACAATCATGAGCAAGGTTTTGCTTTCTCTCCTTGACACTGCTCTTTCCACCTTCTGACTTTGCGCTGACCTATAACCAGGCACCCGGAACTATTTGAACCACCCAACATAGAACCTCCACGCTCTTTTCATACTCGCCTTGCTTACTAAATAACTTTACAATCTGTGATTTTTGTAGCCCATGCACAATTCGATTATACTTGTGATTATTGTTGCTCATGCATAATCTGCCCATTTACACTTCTCTCTAATCTTGCACTGTATCATTTGAACTTAGGTGCTCCATCAATTTTGCTCAATGCATACTGCCACATCATCACTGATACATAGCCAGCGGTATATATCCTGATTCTAGGTGGCCTTGATTGTGCGCTTTGTATCCTGCCACATATATACGGCTGTTCAACCTCGACTGCAAACTTGGAAGTCAGGTGTCCTACTGCTTGCGCATATTGCTTACTGCCCTATTCACAAACTTCGAATCTAGGTGTTCTACTGTATCGCATATTGTTTACTGCCCTACTCAAAAATTTTGAATCTAGGTGTCCTACTGCTTGCGCATATTGCTTATTGCCCTATTCACAAACTTCGAATCTAGGTGTTCTAGTGTATTGCATATTGTTTACTGCCCTACTCAAAAATTTCGAATCTAGGTGTCCTATTCACAAACTTCGAATCTAGGTGTTCTACTGTATCGCATATTGTTTACTGCCCTACTCAAAAATTACGAATCTAGGTGTCCTATTCACAAACTTCGAATCTAGGTGTTCTACTGTATCGCATATTGTTTACTGCCCTACTCAAAAATTTCGAATCTAGGTGTCCTACTGCTTGCACATATTGCTTACTGCCCTATTCACAAACTTCGAATCTAGGTGTTCTACTGTATCGCATATTGTTTACTGCCCTACTCAAAAATTTCGAATCTAGGTGTCCTACTGCTTGCGCATATTGCTTACTGCCCTACTTACACTGCTCCTGAGCACCGCACAATATACAACACTTTTATGTGCTCCACTGACCGTGTGTATTACATATTGTCGCACATATACTGCTTTAACCTGTTCTGCTAACCTGAATTTAGATGCACACTATAGGTGTACCTTCTGATATTACACACCACCTATCCGTCACCGCCTCAGAATTCAGCATGCCCTCATTAGTCACCAACCAGACTCCTTACACGACAATACTTGCCCTGAGCATCACACTCTACATCATAGCACTTACAGGACACTGCCAGCCGTGACATCTACCATCTTACCTAATCCATCTACCACGTCTTACCAAGACATGGCAGATGCCTTAAACTACCTCCCATGCAAGCCATGCCTAACCACAGAGAGAAACCTACATCTCAGAGCGAGATTAGCCAAAATACAGGAGCCTCTCACGAGGGCACTAAACATATCCCACAATTCTAGGACCCCTAGCATGCCCTTTGTTCCCCATTGCGCCCCCAAGCCTACTAAAATACGTTCTTCTAAGTACAGCAAACCAAAAACCGCACTTGCTCCCCTGCCCACCACACCAACATCTTTGAGCCCCCAGATAAAAGGCGCATTAATAAACTCTAGATCGTTGGTAGCACATGCTATAGAAGTTGCCGATCTGATCCTGAAAGAGGATCTAGACTTTCTTGCCATTACGGAAACATGGCTACACCCGGCTGCAGGCCCTATGACCACATTAGCAGTTCCCGAGGGGTATTCCATCGTGAGACATGACAGACCCAACGCTAGAGGAGGAGGTATCGCTTTTATCTACAATGAGACCTGCTACACAGATTGACCTCCAGTCATGCGAATTACTATCAGTCAAAGTTCCTCTAACCAATGACCAAACATTAAATATCCATTTGATATACCGCCCGCCAGGCCCTCCTGGATCCTTCGTGGATGACATTAACTCTATCCTAACTAATAACCTCAAAAGCTCCTCACAAGTACTCCTTCTTGGAGACCTGAACATGGGCTTTAATGACCAATCAGACCAGCTTGCCACAACCAAGCTAACACCCTATCGGAACTGGAATTTACTCAAAGAAGACATACTGCCACCCATGAGAAAGGTAGAATTCTTGACTGGGTTGCAGACCACAACTGCCAGACCAACATCCTGTCCATCTCGCCATTAGCCGGGACGGACCATCACCTCGTGTCCTTCTTGCTCTCTACCAATAAACCCCCACCAAATACGGCCGCCAGGGCTCTACCGACACTAACTGGAAACAAAAAGAGCATCACTGTGGATAGACTCATCCCGATGCTACTCCCCACTCTAAACTCTCTCCATGACAACACTGATCCTGAGAGATTGGTTGAAGAATTCAACAAAATCATGACCACTTCCCTGGATCAGATTGCACCCACAAAACTAAGACCAAGCAGGCAGAAAGCTCATCTGAATAACTGGTTCACACCTCTCTTTAAAAATCTAAGACAACAGAAAATAAACTGTGAGGCTACTTGGCTTAAACATCCCTCTGAAGCCAAAAACTCAAACTTACTAAAATCTCCTCCCTATACAAAAAAGAAAGCTGCCTAGCAAAACGAACATCCTTTGACACACGCATATCTAATGCCAAATCTAACATAAAGGAACTGTTTACCATCCTTAAAGAAATAGAGACCCCAATAGCACCACCCAATACTTGCACGAAAGACAAAAAATGGTGCAAGGATATCCAATTCGCCCTAGCCAATAAAATAGCCACGCTACAAAATAAAATCTCATGCAAAAGAACTGCCTTAAATGATCCCCTTGCCCCTAGCACCACTGATAAGGCCATCAGAGACAAATCCACGCGCTTCAACTTCACCAAGGTTTCCATCCTTGAAGTGGAAAGAATCATCATGTCCCTTAAACCTTCAAATTGTCAGGGAGACCTATGCCCTGCGCAACTTATCAAGGATGCTGCCCATGATCTATCTCTATTCATCACCAAACTCATTAATGCGTCCTTCACATTGGGACCAATTCCCACCAACCTCAAACAATCATGGGTACTCCCACTCTTAAAAAAACCCACCCTTGACCCATCCACACCCACCAATTATAGACCCATTACTACCGTGCCCTTCCTTTTAAAAAACCTTGGATAAGGTAAAATACACTCAAATTCAAAAACATCTAGAACAACAACACTAGGAGCTAGGCAATCAGGTTTCCGTCCCCAGCATGGCACAGAAACCGCCCTTATCGATTTGAAGACCCAAATCGACGAGCTCAGAGACAGTGGGAAATCAGCATTACTCCTCCTCCTAGATCTTTCAGCTGCCTTCGATCTAGTCGACCACACCATCCTCTGCAATCATCTAAATACGGCAGCACACTTCTCGAAGGAAGCTGTTACCTGGATCAGATCATTTTTAAATGGCAGAACGATGAGGGTCTTCTCGCCGCTAGCTGCCGCAGACCCTATACCCATTACCTGCGGTGTGCCCCAGGGATCTTGTGTCTCGCCTACACTCTATAATATCTTCACTAAGCCCCTCTTCGATGATCTGGATCATCTCGGTATCACCTACACTAATTATGCAGATGATACCCAGATCCCCCTCCCGCTTTCTGGGGATTACGAAAAGGATTTGGCCTTGGTGAATAGAGTGTACATCATCATCCAGGCATGGATGGCCACACACGGCCTATGCCTGAATGATGATAAAACTGAACTCATCATCCTGGGCACCCAGTCTAACTTAAAAAAATTAGGCCCCAATTACTCATCATTTATAATTGATGGCAACACCATAAAAGTTGAGCATGAGGTGAAAACACTTGGTTTCTACCTCGACTCTCACCTCTCATTCACTAAACAGGTCAATTCCTTAGCATCTTCCACAGCCCACACGTGCAAATTGATACGCACTGGCAAGCCATTCCTCTCAGAAAACAGTTGCATTACCCTAGCCAGAGCCCTCATCCTTTCACGCCTGGACTACTGTAATGCCCTCTACCTAGGATCTTCCAAAGCCACTATTAAAAGAATCCAAATCCTACAAAATAATGCCCTTCGAGCAGCTCTAGGCATTTCCAGAAGAGACCATATTTCCGAGACCAGCCGTCAGAATAATTGGCTCCCAACCCACGACAGAGTCATCCTAAAAACCTTATCGCTGACACACAAATCCCTCAACAATGCAGCACCCATCTACCTGGCTGAGAGATTTCACAAACAAACTTCCACTAGACCAGTAAGACTTGTCAATAAAGACCATCTTGTTATACCTAGTTTCAAACGGTCTACAATTGGAGGTAACAGCTTCCCTGTGAAAGCGTCCAAATTATGGAACACCCTGCCTCCCAGCCTAAGAATAGACCAAACTTACCACAAGTTTAGAGCCAACACCATTATATGGATAAAATCCAACAACCAGCACCCCTAACCACCTGCTTCTGCCATAACAACAGCTGTAATTAACGCTTCTATAGACTCTATTTTGTACATATATATTCCTATGTCCACATACTCTCTATTGTACACCATGCCTGTTTATTTGTTCTCAATGTACATAAAATTGTCTGTTATTTTTATGTATCCTGTATAATTTATAATTTTGTGTAACCAAGCTTCGCATATACTTGTAACTGTTGCGCCCTGTTACCCCCGGGTATGATGCGCATTATAAATAATAAACCAAACCAAACCTTGAGCTGAACTAGGGGTTGCAAGGGAGGGAGCCAAAGAACACAGGTGCTACTCCCGGTGACTCTCAAATGATGTCCATGAAGTGGAGGAGGGAGTTAAGATGAACATCCCATTAAAATAAGTGTTTCCATACTGTTCCCTTTGAATTTACTAAGAAGATCCAAGATTCCGGCAAAATATTTAACACATATTTCATCTTCTCTTTGAAAGGAAACTGGCCACTTTGTGTGATAGAGTTGTGCACTTTGAAAACCGGAACTTGTTTTGCTAATTCATCAGCAAGCAAACTATATGGAAAAACAAAAAATAGAAATTAAGTTTGGGGTCAAGTATTAGTAAGATATTGGCTAACATGCATGGTACAAAGAGAACTGGTTTTGACATCATTCAGGCATGCGATGCATGCTCACAAACCACGAGACTCTGGCATGGTTTGTAACCCTGAGTTGCAGAGAGTATGCTTGGAAAGATTTGCATGCTGTGTCAGAGCCGTGCCGATATCATGGGGAACAGGGACCCATCCCCACCTAGTGCAGGAGAGCTACTAGTGCATATGCCAGAGCCAGTCCTGCTCCAGAGGTGAGGTCAGGGAAGGCAGCTCGTAATCCCCCTAGGTGTGCTATGTATAAGACTGCTGGTACCGCTTAGCCATCCCTTGAGGAAGCTATCCAAACGACCACCAATGCTCATCAACGGGCAATGTATTAGAAAGATCCACCTATGGCAGTGGCTTGAACTGCGGACTCCCAAAATGCACATGGGTGCAACTATAAAAGCCCAGCCACAAGAGAGGAGATGGAGAACTGTTCAGGTGAGATCAGGTGGAGCGGTGGTGGATTAGGAGACCAGAAGGAGAATGAATGGTGGAGCAAAGTGCTGAGGAGACTGTGGAAGTGTTTTTGTGAGATTGCAGGTAAGGTATTGTATGTGAGAGAGAGTGATTCCAGTTGTGTATAGTGTATTGGTTGGGGGATGAAATGAGAGTGAAATATAGTAAGAGGGGGTGAGCCAGAGTGACAGTGACAGAGAGTGTGTATGGTAGGAGGATGTGGAGATCATGCAAGACATTGCTGGGGGAAGAAGTGATGAAGGAGGAGAAGCATAGTTGGAAACAATAGACGTGTAGTGTTATCAAATCAGGACAGAGATTCGTAGATAGGGAATTAGGAATAGAGAGAGAAGAGAGAAACGCAGGAGAGTGAGGAGCTTAGAGAGAGAGGAGAAAAGAGATTGGGTGAGGAACAAAGGCAGGTAGATAAGAAGGGAAGGAGTACAGCAAGGGAGAGAGGGGGCAATAGGAAGATCTGGAAGGGAAGAGCACAGAGATAGATATAGAGAAGCAAACAGATGCAGAAAGAGAGAGAGAGTGTGTGTGAGGGAGGATAGACTGGTGGTGAAACCCCAGTGAAATCAGTCTGCAGACAAAAGGGAGAGGATCATTTAGAAAATTCCCTGAGGGAGCTACAGCATGTAGGTTTCCCTCCCAGATCAGAAAGGACCTAGACAGTAGGGGCTACCATGCTTTAGAATATGTTGGGGACATTTTGTGGGACATCGATGCCTGGGCTAAGGTGGACAAGGCCTACTAGGTGGTCAAGAGAGCCAATAGAACCCCTTTAATGATGTCAAGCATCCCACCCTTCCCACACCCAATTATTTAAAAGTTTAATCATGCACTGTAAAACAACTTTCTTTGTCTGTGGTCTTTTGAGGCCATCTACCAGTATTCATAAATTTGGCAGCCAAGCCAACAGAAAAACGAATGGACATGAAAAGTACAAGTCAACTGTATTCTGTGGACTCTGCGAATATATCCTGGTGCTTTCATCATCGCTTTCTTGCTATGTTCAATCAATTAAATTCCAGCTTCATTTCAGATGGAATTTCGTTCTTCCATGAACACATACATTTCTGATAAAAACATGGTAATACAAAATATCAGCTACTCATTTGTGTTTGAATTGCATTTATTTGAAGAAGAGGGATGTCAATCAGAAATGGCTTACTAGGCGTTCACTGATGTTGGCGGCATTCCACAGAAGGCTGTCTGTACAATAGCACAAATATGAGAACAAGCAGGGAGTCAGTTTGTGAAAGTGTGAACAAAGTGGGAGATATACAAGGGCCGAGAAAACAAGTAAACCAAAAAAGATATAAGTAACAGATGACTTACAACGGTAACCTTAACCAAGGGGAGCAAATGTAGGATTATGGTTTATGATTATTTTTTATTAATAAAGGACTTGAGGGGTCAGGAGAGGGTCGTGGATAGATATCATGCAAAGGTTCGGTTTTTAAACACACAGTGGATCAATTGACAGCCTGCTGTCTGGGTGGAAAGCTCAGCTAGTTAAAGACTCACCTCCTGGCAAATGCCAGTCTGCACTTTGCAAATTCAAATCCTACCAGTGACAACTCAGCCCTTCATCCTTCATAGGTCAATAAATTGAGAAAAAAATCAATATTTTAGAAAATAATACCCGTTACATCACTATGCAGGAGTGATATATAGACAACATGTGAAATTATTATATCAACTGTTCTAGCTGAGTAAAGGAAAACCTAGGCCATTCTAACATATAAACATGAAATATTTTGGCAAGCACAAAATGGTAGGTCACAGAAACATAAAACAAAGCATTTGCGGATAATGTATGGGTACTGCCTATACAGTATGCCTGTCCTACTTACACAAACCCTACTCTTCAACAGCACTACAGCGGTCAGCCACCTGAAAACACACATGAAAGGAGGAAGGCTTGTGCCATGGAGAATTCTCCTGGAAATACATATTGCATTCCACATCAAGAGCCATGTGCACATATTTCAGCTGCCTAGAACACATAAGAAAAGAACACACTGTGATGTTTGTCACAGTTTGTGCCGAGAGTTATATCGCAAACTGCTGGCTCTATTCACAGCAAATCCTTAATCGCACAATAAACTACTCCGACATGAGGCGAGTTTAAAAGTAACATGGAAGCATAGGCTACACCATGCTGCGTCAAAACAAATGCAGTTATTTCAAACTTTTTATTTATTTATTCGATTAAGATAAACAGTAACAATCAGCCCAAAAAAATAACATAACACAAGTTTGAAGTGCAATAAACTCATGAAGAGCAATACATAAGAGTGTAAGAATAATGTCAATGAAAAACCACCCTAACCACCCACTACCCACCCAACAAACAAAAAAACAAAAAAAATGTCATTGGAATTAGTACACAATCAAGAAACTTCCCCAGATTTTCGCAAAAATGTTAACTTTCCCCGTTTCCTGTATTTTACCTTTTCCATACCTGCAAGGCAATGCATTTCCCCAATCCAATCTGCAGACTGTGGTGCAATTTGAGACTTCCAGCCCCATAGAATCATTTTCTTACAGATTGGTGCCCCTCTGAATAGTAACTTTTTTTGCGACCCAGACAGTACCTCTAATAAATCATCACATCCTAGAATCATAGTTTTGAAATCACGAGTGATATCCAAATCTAGCACTCTCAAACACATTTTACCGACATCATGCCAGAATCCTCTCACTCGTACACAATCCCAAAGCATGTGCTCTAGACTGCCCACATCACAACCACAGCTCCAACAAGCATCAGAATCTAACATACCTCTCTTCATCAGCCTTTCCGGGCTCCAGTACACTCTGTTGAGAATCTTGATTTGTCTAGACCGCTCACTCAGGCTAAGTGAACATAGGTTTACATTTATACACATATCATGCCACATCTCAGATGAGATCTCATATCCCAACCTTCTACTCCATTCATCTCCTAGTTCTGTATTTCCTTATATTTTGTCACGATTTGTTTATATACTCTACTTGCAACTGATCCTTTGCCATGTTCTCTTTCTCTAGTAAAGAGATCTAAAACAGACCTGCCACCGCAACGTTACCCACACCCAGCCCTACCCTTACAGGAGCACTTATTAATGCCAGGTCATTAATAGCCCATGCTACAGAAATTGCCGACATTATTCAATCAGGCAATTTTGACTTCCTAGCCATTACTGAAACATGGCTACACCAACCAGTTGGCCCAGCCTTGATGTTTGCGGTACCGACCAATTACACCATTCTCAGGGAAGACAGAACTAACTCCTGCGGAGCAGGCCTAGCCATCATCGCTAAAACTAACTTATCAATTCGAATAGAAACACCTATGCACACAAAATCCTGTGAGTCTCTAACTGTCAAGCTCCTAACAGGTAACTCACAAACAATCAACTTACACCTAATCTATAGACCACCAGGACCCATTGGGACTTTCGAGGAGGACATCTCCACTATCCTTTCAGATAACCTGAAAAACTCCTCACAAGCCCTCTTACTAGGAGATCTGAACCTAGGCTTTAAAGATCAAAAAGATGTGCAAGCATCAAATATCGCCAATGTCCTGTCAGAGCTGGGCTTCACCCAAAGAGTGACACAGCTGACCCATGAGAAAGGCCGGACACTTGACTGGGTGGCTGACCACAATTGTAAACACTACCATCACCTCCGTCTGCCCACAAGCCTGGACATGCCATGCTCTTATATCCTTTACTGCAGATGTAAAAATCTTCCAACCTCAAAGTAATACTCTAGCACCCCCAATGCTAACAAGGAACAAAAAATATATAACAACAGACAGGCTATTACCACTAATTCTTCCAACCCCAAACTCGCTGCCAGACTCACTAGATCCCTTATCTCTAGTCAACGAATTTAACACTGTCATGACCAATGCCCAGGACACTATCGCCCCATTAAAAGTAAGAAATAGCATACCTATAGCACACTTAAATGCACTGTTTACCCCTTATCTAAAAACACTAATGAAAGAAAAACGCAAGTGCGAATCTGCATGGAGAATACTTCCATCAGAAATTAATAAAGCTTCCCTCATTAACATCTCCACAAAATACAAAACAGAAATAAAGCGAGCCAAAAAAGACAACAACAGAATAATGCAAGCCAAATCAGGAACTAAGGAGCTTTTCACAATCCTAAAGGAACTAGAGAACCCTATCCCAGTCCCAGATAACTGTGACAAAAATAAAACATGGTGCTCTAACATCCAGAAGGCCCTAAGTGACAACATTGCCACATTCCAAACCAAAATTGACAAGAAAAAACTAAACATACCCGCGACAACCATCCAAACTAACAACTCACCTACCAATGCCAAACCAGAACATAACTTTAACTTCACTAAAGTCTCCATACTGGAAGTCGAAAAAATAATCCTATCTCTGAAACCATCAAATTGTCGAGACGATAACTGCCCGGCTCAAAAAATAAAAGATGCTGCTAGAGACCTATCCCCATTCATTACTAAACTTATCAACTCTTCGTTCTCTTCAGGGACTATACCAAGTAACCTTAAGGAACCTTGGGTCCTGCCGATCCTTAAGAAGCAAACACTAGACCCAACGATACCAACAAATTACAGGCCCATTACTACGGTGCCCTTTCTACTAAAGATTCTAGATAGAGTTGCCTATTTACAGATCCAAACATTCTTGGAGATGAACCATCTCCTAGGCACTAGGCAATCTGTATTCAGACCACAACACAGTACTGAAACAGCACTTATCTCAAAGCCCAGGTCGACGAGCTGAGAGACCAAGGAAAAACTGCCTTACTCCTCCTCTTGGATCTCTCAGCAGCATTCGACCTGGTGGATCACAAAGTGCTCTGCAACCATCTAAAATCAGCAGCTCACTTGTCGCCACAAGCCATAGCTTGGATTAAATCATTCTTAAATTAGAGAACAATGACGGTCTTCTCCACCTCATCAGCTGCTGACCCTGTGCCCATCACATGCAGTGTGCTCCAGGGATCTTGCGTCTCCCCCACCATGTATAACATTTTTACTAAGCCCCTGTTTGATGATTTAGACCATCTGGGCGTCACCTACTCTAACTTTGCAGATGACACCCACATTGTCATCCCACTTTCTGGAGATTACAAACAGGATTTGGCCTTGGTGAACAAGATATACCTCATCATCCAGGCATGGATGACCCGTCATGGTCTCTGCTTGAATGATGAAAAAACAGAACTCATCATACTGGGGTCTACACACAATATCAAGAAACTCAGTCAAGACTACACAACTTTCGTCATAGACGGCCACATAATCAAAGTTGCCAAGGAGGTAGAAATACTAGGTTTTTACCTCGACGCCAGTTTAACTTTAGCAAAACAAGTGAATGCTATGGCCTCATCCACAGCCTACACTTGTAAATTAATCCGGTCAGCTAAAGCCAACCTCTCTACAACTAGTTGCACCACACTGCCACGAGCACTTGTGCTGTCCAAACTGGATTACTGCAACTCTCTCTATCTGGGTGCGAATAAATACATCACGCAAAAAATCCAAATACTGCAAAACAACGCCCTTAGAGCGGCACTAGGAATCTCCAAAAGATAACATATCTCAATAATCAGCAGAGAATCTAATTGGCTATCCACGACAAACAAAATTAAACTTAAAACGGCATCCCTACAATTCAAATGTCTCAATAATTTGCCACCCAGCTACCTCTCAGAGAGGTTCAAAAGAAGAATCACATCTAGACCCATGAGAACTGCCTATACAAACTGCCTCGCAGTTCCCCCTTTCAAAATTACTACAATTGGAGGGAACAGCTTCCTGGTCAAAGCTGCTCAATTGTGGAACTCCCTCCCGCCGACCTTAAGACTTCACCAAACATACCCACACTTCAGATCAAACTGCATCAAGTGGCTCAAAGAAAACAAGCCATAGGTGAGCCTACCAACCAACTGAACAACAGCCAAATCGACCTTTCCACTGTATCTATCTGCTATGTAAATGTATTACTTGCTATATTATCATTGATCTGCATGTTTTTGTCATTGATCTGCACATTTCTGTCATTGATCTGTACGTTTTTGTGAAACCCTGTAACTTGTAAGCCCAAAGTATTCTTATCTTCGCGCCCTGATACCTTCGGATTCAGAGTGCGTTACAAATAAAGAAAGAAACAAACAAACATTCACTTCTCCATTTGATTCCACTTCTCTAATACACCTTTTCAACCTTTGAAGTCTGCATCAGAATAGTTAGCAATATTATACTTCGCACACAACTCTTCTCCAGTAATCCATTTTTCATCCTTGCAAATGTCACTGATCCAATCTACCCCGGCAATAAACCACTCTGGCCAGAACAAATTCTTACCCTTACCTTTGATTGCAGTATTTTGCCAAATCGAAACATTAGGTGATTTCAAAGCAACAGCACCTAACATGTCATAAAGAGTTTTCCATTTATTCTGCAAGAACAAAGTCATGGGGACTTTCTTATTAGACAAGTTCGATGTCGTAAGAATCACCCTAGGGACAAGTGGGACTGAAAGGCTCGCCTGAGCTACAACCTAGCTATCCGGCTGATTCCTCAAGAAAGGTACAATAAATTGGCTAGAAAACGCCAGATGGTAAACTCTGAAATTAGGCACACCAAGATCTTCCTTCTCTGCTGGAAGCTGAAGCTTCCATAACTTAAGTCTAGGGTTGTTTTTATCCCAAATAAATGACTATAGCAGGCCATCAATCCCTTTCCAATAATGTGGATTAATTTTCAAAGGAAGCATAATCAAAATGTAATTAATTTTTGGGGCGGAGGTCATCTTCAGGGCGTTCACTTTGCCCCAGAGCGATACATGTAACAAAGCCCACCTCTCCAGATTCATTTTGAGGTCTGTACACACTTCACCCATATTCTCCTCCGCCATGTTTACAATCAAAGGTGTCAACCATATGCTCAAGCATTTTATTCTTTTCTCACACCATTGGAAGCCCCAACCAGTTACAAAAACGTTATCACACATATGTGTCAAAGGCAAAACCTCTGACTTGGACCAGTGAATTTTGTATCCAGCTACCTCATGAAATCTTTCAAGTGTATCCATCGACACAAGTAATGATGACAAGATCTTTTAGGACTAGCAATAGATCATCCACAAAAACCAAATATTTTGCTCAACTCCCTGAAAGCTTATTCCTCTCAGCCCTTGATCACACCTCAGAGCAATTGCAAGTGGCTCAATGGCTACAACAAATAGCAATGGAGATAAAGGACAGCCCTGCCTTGTACCTCTCTTCAAATCAAATGAATCTAACCATAGTCCATTTGTCTTAACATCCGCCGTAGGATGAGCATACAAAAGAGCAATCCATGAAATGAAGTCGTCCCCTAGATTCATGGTACGTAAAACCGAAAACAAGTATTCCCAGTTTACCCGGTCAAACGCCTTTTCTGCGTCGAGAGAGAACACTGCCATGTTCTCTTCCGAGTTCTGGGCCTGTGATATCGTTAGTAGCAGTTTTCGTATATTGCTGGATGTTCTACGATTCTTAACAAACCTTGATTGATTATCATGCACCAGAGTCTGCATCGAATTATCAATTCGTAAGGCCAGCACTTTTGCTAAAATGTTGTTGTTGGTGTTAATCAAGCTTATCAGGCGGGGACTAGAGGGGAGATTACTACACTTGCCCTGCTTTAAAAAAAAACTGAAATGGTGGCATGATTAGCAGATGATGGTAACAGACCATCCCTCTTGGACTCAATGAACATGTCCCTTCATAACTCCAGTGCTGACTCGGGCAATATCTTCTTCTTCGGGTAAGACATCCGGACCTGGTGACTTCCTGGTGTTCAATTTGCTAATTGCAAATCTGATCTCATCAGTAGTCACAGAACTATCAAGTATAACTTTATCTGAGTCTGAAATCTTTGGTATATCCAAACCAGGGAGAAAAGATTCTCCATGACCTGTAATACCCGACTCATTCTGATACAAAGTTGTGTAGTATTTTTTGAAAACATCATTGATTTCATTAGGGTTGAATGTGACAAGACCATTAGTTCCCTCTATGGATGTTATTGCACCCTCAGATTGTTGCTGTCGAAGCCTATAAGCTAACCAACGATCGCATTTCTCTCCTCTCTCGAAATACAAACACTTAACTCGATACATCTCCTTCTCTGACCTTTCGGTCAGAATTCCATTCAATTCCTTCTTTAAATTACACAATTCTTTCTTCTTTCCTATGCAACTTGAATCACGCACTAAATCATTAGTTACCTCCATGATGCGTTTGTCCAGATCTAGACTTACTCCTTCCAATTTCTTCCTTTTACCACTCAACAAGTCTAATGTAAGTCCCCTCATGGTACACTTAAAAGCTTCCCCAGTAATTTTATTGCTTAGCTCATCCCATCGATTCTCAGTCACAAAATGGTCAGCTTCAGATCTAATGTTTTCAAGCAATTCTTCATCTTGTAGGATAGAGGTGTTCATTTTCCAAGTAAAAGATCTGCGTTTTTCAAAGTCTAATTTCAAATTCAAAGACACAGGGACATGGTCAGTGACCGCAATGTTACCAATCATACTAGTTCTAAAATTCTCAGTCATCTTGCCACCTGTAAGGAACATGTGAATACGAGAGTGTGTGGAATGTGAGCCTGAATAGAAAGTGAACTCACTCAAATTAGGATGTTCCAACCTCCAACAATCCTTTAAATCGAAGTTTGTGAGGAGTGATTGAAACAAACAATAATGACAATCCTTCCTCTGAACTGTCTTAGCCCCACTACGGTCTATAATTGGGTTAATCACCAAATTAAAATCACCTCCCAGAATAATCTTTGGGAAGTCTAAGTCTTTAATCGTTTGAGAGGTTTTCTGAAAAAAGAACCGTCATCAATCGAGGGGGCATAGATATTACACAGTATTACTTTAACACCTTGAATTTCCACAAGTAATGTACCGATTCTATCATCTTTGTCAGAGAGCGCCCTCAGTACTTTAACTGGTGCATTTTTTCGAATCAAAATTGCAACCCCTCTAGATTTAGAGGAATAGCACGAGCCAAAGACGCTGCCTACCCATTTCTTTCGCAAGTTACTTATCTCTCCTTTCAATGAATGCATTTGCTGTAGGAAGTAAATATCACTCTGCATGTCATCCATACAATGGAAAATCTTCTGCCTTTTCATTGGATTGTTAATGCCATTAACATTCCAAGTGGAGACTGACAGATAAAGTCCCTTCGCCAAAGACATTTTGAAAACTAGTATAAGTATAAACAAATAAGCACGAGTTCCAAAGACAAGCAAAACAGTAAAAAAAACCTTCCCTCTCCCCCTGCTGGAAAGGTTGGAATCCAACGCCAACTAGAACTCCAAACCCCACTACTCCCGGCACCCCTCCCAATTCGAAATTAGAACTCAAATTCAACTCCTTCCAAATATACATTCATACACCCATAAATGCATGCAGATATAAGCTTCCACTTTTCCAGCATTTTATCTGCAAATGATTAGTACCAAATAGTTTACTGTTACACCTCTTTAACCTGCTCAGCACTTCTATGAATAGTGTATCACATCATACTTCCTGTTAAAACATATACATTTTAAATTTAAGCTTCATCCAATATTGGTTTTCGTATATGTGCTTCTATTCATTCCTAATTTGCCAATTTAGATCCATAAATAGCATTAATAAGGCCCACTTTTTGGTCTTAATGGTGTGTGAAGAAATTTCCTTTAGTTTTCGTGCTAGTGTTACAGTAAATAATATGGAATCAACAAATGTAATTTTCCTCAATGTATAGTTCCCTGGTTTAAAAAAAAAAAACTGACATGAAGACACTCATACCCTATATCATCTGAAAGTAACCATTTATTACATTCTATTATGTGAGTTAATTACTGCCCTAAATGAAAGTTAAGTTAAAATGTGCAATGTAAGCATGTAGATACACCCATGTGCAGTAGCACTCAATTTGTCTTATAAAAAAATTAAAGCGGTCTCTAAAAGCATACAAATTATATTTCTAATGTAACAATATTCCAGTTTATCAATAACTACTCCACATCTGGAACACCTAGTTTAGAATAGTGAATGGTTCTCTATATGCTTCAAGTCCGTACGCTCCATGTCCATAATGTATAGTATTTAGCATACTAGTTCCTGTAACTCAACTCAAGTATCTATATTTACATCAATTTCCTGATTAGAGGCAATACATGTAATAAATGCAAACACCTAAAAGCTTATGACATATCTAAACAAAGAATAGCTCCTTTACAAAGCAAAACATGTAACAAATCCACTCACACTGTAAGTACCATTTACCGGTAACGCCTCAGCTAGAACTATTTGTGGGTCATGTTTGCCCATTTGTCATTTGCAACGTGCATGCTTCAGCATGGTATGAACAATAACTGCTTCAAAAGGTCAGTTGTTTAAGTTACGTTCTGCGTAACCACCCTCAGCAGATGCATTTCGTACCCTTCACTGTCATCTTGTGCATCATTACAATTGCATTTAGCCACAGCAAAGCAATTTGCCTAAAACTCTACCCCAGTTTGTAATCCACGGTATGTAGCTGTATTAAAACCATTCACTTTAATACAGAAAACATATTTTAACATCGTAAGTGGTTTTCCTTACGCGTGCCGTATAAAATGTGAAAGGGCACACTTTCCTGTGTGCCAACAGCCGCGCAATACTCCTCTTAAAAATACAGTCGCGCTTCTACCTGCCCATTCCAAACGCTGATGCCTCTTGGAAATCATGATGGAACTACAAATTAAAAGCCATCTCATAGGTGAAGTCATTTTTGGATCGCTGCAATGAAGAGCTGTATCCATTCTTACACGGCCTCCTCACTTCGCTCCATTCCAATGGACGCTTCGTCATAAGGTAGTTGCCACAATGGAGATCCCAACACCTGAATCAGCGCTGACGGCGGGTCCTTTCCTCAGGTGGATGCATTCACTAGAATCTATTAATACGGAGCTTGAGATACAGCCTTTTTCAAAGTGAAAACATTTAACCGAATAAGTAATCAGGCACTATTTTGGTAAAAGTAAACAATATTCAATAAAATAAATTAAATGTAAACATAAACGAAGTCGGCACAAAAAAAAGGAAAAAATTGTTCAATCAGAAATTGGAGCATCACAAAGCTTTTAAAGCCACGAACTCGCTTCTTTAGGGTCAGTGGTGACGTTCTCCCCCTTGGCAGTACCAAAGTCATGGCATTGTATCTGTTGAGAAAAACATTGGTTTTCCATAAAAATGAACCGCACCTTTAATCCTTGCTGCATTTAATATTAACTCCTTCTTCCGGGAAAGTACAAAAGTTACAAGGATATGCCTGGGTCTGGAGACAGGAGTCCCGCCAATCTGGTATATGTGGTCAATGTCAGCTTCACCAAGAGAGTCAGCACCATAGCAATCTTTAAAAATGTGCATAATTAGTGGTATTAGTTTCTCACCACTGGGATCAGAGTTTTCTTCAACCCCAATCAGTCTGATGTTTTAATCTCGCAATTTCAGGTCCGTATCCATACGCTTTTCTTTCTCTCTCTGAAGATCAGTCTTTAGGATGTTGTGGGCTCTAAAACTTCCTGCCATTTCAGAACTCATATTGACAAATGTATTCTCCAAATCGGCCACTCTGACATCCAAATGAGAAACTTTAGAGTTCAGTTCAGTCATGGTGACTTTGACTTCACTCATGTGCAGATCCACTTGCCTCAGCAGTTTGTAAATGTCTTGGGTGCTTGGATTTTCTTCATCCATCTCTAAAAGTTGTTTCTGTTTCTTAGAGGTTGGATTCTCTGGCTCCTGTATTTTTTTCTTTGAGTTCATAATTAGTAATGTAATTTCTTTAGGGAGAAGGCCAGGAGCTGCAGGCTTAAGCTCCTGCTGCTGCTTAGGCCAACATTCTGCAATCCAGTTATTTCAAACTTGAAAAAAAAGTTGCACGAAAGAAAAATATGTGTGAAAATAAAGCCTTGCCAGGCTGGAAGGAGCAATTTTACTTCAAGCTTTGGTCTTAATTGAGACGATCCTGCCCTTCATGTCAGACACTAGCAACCTTATGTGGCAAGCGACCTTCCCATATGACTGCCCAGAAGCACGATGGATGGCAGCTAGAGGATGGGTCATGTTCCGCCCCTCAAGGGATCTGTGAATAAAGATAGTCATGAATTTTGCTCTAATTTTAAAAGCATTGGTTAAACATTTCTCCAGAGCAAACATACAAAAGGTCCATTAAGCATCTGTAAGTATAGCAAATCTGGTATATTACGTTTAAAGAGCATTTGTTTATTAACCAAACCATTGTTCTGAGCCTAAGAGAGAAGTACATGGGGTAAAAAAGTGCAACAAATCCTCAGCCGTTCTAGAGTGGCGTTGCCAACTAGTGTAATCAGAGATTCTTCCGCAGCCGTTCTAGAGTTGCGTTGCCAACTAGTGTAATCAGAGACTCTTCCTTAGCCATTTAAGTGTTGCATTGCCAACTAGTGTAATCAGAGACTCTTCATCAGCAATTCTAGAGTTGCGTTGCCAACTAGTGTAATGAGAGACTCTTCCTCAGCCATTCTAGAGTTGAGTTGCCAACTAGTGTAATCAGACTTTTCCTCAGCCATTCTAGAGTTGTGTTCGCAGTAGTGTAATCAGAGACTCTTCCTCAGCCATTCAGAGTTGCGTTGCCAACTAGTGTAATCGGAGAGTCTTCCTCAGCCATTCTAGAGTTGCGTTGACAGCTAGTGTAATCGGAGATTCTTCCTTCTCACGTGGCTGTTACAGCGTTTAGTAGCAACATGTTAAAGCTAAATGTGACCAGAAGAGAAGACGAGTAAAGGTTCAACCCATTGCTGGTCAGGACCAGGAGACATTCCTAACGGGAAATCTAACCAAATGGAACGTTTAAACAATTCCATTGACTCTCGTGGAGGATCATAAAATTCTTAGAAGAAGAGTTTCAAAAGCGTTTGAGAATTAAGTTCTAAATACTCTGGATTGAAAAAAACAAGACTCAAATCCAATTTTACCGATTCAGCCTAACATTATTTTAGCCACTTGTTTTGATGGCCAGTATCACTATTCAAGAGGTCTCTGAGGAGGCTTTGTGAGTACCACAAGGAGATGAGTACACAGGGAGCATCACGTTTAATAAAGAGTGTCCCCCACTACAGGAACTTGAATACTTTTTGGGGAGTAAAGAAATAGCAATCTAGAGAAGCATCACATACTCATTCATATATTACTGTGAATTAAAGATGATCCTTAGTTTGTTAAAGACACAGATGATTCTGTGCTGAGTTTTATTGAAAGTCATGTAACTAGTGTCATCCCTGTAGAATACACAAAAAGTGCAGCAAACAGTTGATACATACCCAGTCACACACGCCCATTTGCACACCATGAGCACTGTGAATGCTCAAAAGAACCACACCCCACACACCTTTCAACACAACCATACTGCAAGCTGCAGTAGCAGTCATGGAGCTGGGGGCCCTGCATGCAGGGATTCAATATGAGCTGGAATTGGAAGAGGCAGCAGGGGGGGGGGGGGCAGGAAGAGAAGGAGGATGATGATGGCCATGCAGATTAACAATGGCCAGCAGGTAGCATCCCGCAGGCAGCCACCCATACCCTACATAAGGACCACACCATGGAACTTCACTGACACACAGATCCACACCCTGTATCGGCTGGACAGGGCAACCATAACCACCATAGTTGGCCTAATCCAGGACGACGTCGGGAGCCAAATTGTCATCCAGACCGCCATCTCCCCCCTTGCTCAAGGTAGTATCGGTGCTGCATTTCCTGGCCACGGGCACCTTTCAATACACTCTGGATGAGCTGCAAGGGATATCCCAACCCTGTTTCTCAACAGTGCTAGTGCAGGTCCTGGTTTCCCTCCTCTGTCACGTGTCTGACCACATTGCCCTCCCCATAACACGGCCCAGGTCAATGCTACAAAAGTCGGCTTCCATCCCTTGGCAGGCATGCTGAACATGATAGGTGCGCTGGACTGCATGCACGTTGATCTGGTGGTCAAACATGCCAATGAGGAATTCTACTGCAAAAGGAAAATGTACCACT
The DNA here is from genome assembly GCF_040938575.1 of Ambystoma mexicanum. Classification (NCBI taxonomy): domain Eukaryota; kingdom Metazoa; phylum Chordata; class Amphibia; order Caudata; family Ambystomatidae; genus Ambystoma; species Ambystoma mexicanum. The sequence continues at coordinate 320,236,686 of NC_090935.1, forward strand.
CATTGAACATCCAGGTTGTGTGTGATGCAGACCTCCTGATAACCCACTGTAGTGAACATTTCCCTGGATCCACACGCGACTCCATGGTGCTGTGTAACTCCACGCTCCCAGGGTACATGGCAGGATAAAGCGGAGAGCGGACCTGGCTTTTGGGTGAGTGAAAGTACCTACTCATAGCATGTGCACTTTGTAGGGGGGCTTGTCCACTGTCACCAGAGCATGTTCGTTATGCAACAGTATGTACACAGATTGCATGCATGGGCCGGAGAGAATGTTTGCATGTGGGGCCTGGACAAATGGAAGGACACACCATCACAATTTGTGCACAGATGGCAGGCACATCACATGCACTACAGGTACCAGAATGCATTTCCCCCATGCCACCTACCCCAACACGTACACACTGTGCACATCCCCCACTGCCTGCATCACAGCCATGTCAGCCAAATTTGACCTACTTCCCCACCAGCAGTGCATTCCACAGCATGAACCCAGGTGACTTGCCTTTCCCAAGCGCACATACCCATATACCGTTAACATGAATCTGAAGGATGAAGGAACACAGAATAGCAAATGGGATAGATGACCGATGTACAAGATGCAAATGCAAATAAACATGGCACCCATCATAGACAATGTAGAAGCCTGTGGCGACATAAGGGTAATGTTCAAGGTGGGCGTCATATGGTGTAGGGAATGTGGATGCAGCCCACCCCACTTGCAATACAATACACCAAAAACTAGGGTAATCTGTGCCATTTGCTATGTCTTGCAGCAATCCCATGTGACACAGACCCACATCCAAACATGGCTGCAACGTCACTACCACCACAATGACTGTGCCCCCTTGATGTCCCTCGCATGAAGGTGATTCCGGATACCCCTTGCTGCCATGGCTCATGACCCTCTGTCAGGCTCCCCCAAAATCAGCATGAGCATGCCTACAGCCGTGCCCACATCCGGACAAGGTGCACCATCGAGCCGACATTTGGACTCTTGAAGGCAAGGTTCCGCTGCCTAAGTAGATCTGGGGTTGCCCTGCTGTACAGCCCTGTGAAAGTGGGCAAGATCGTCCTGGCCTGTGCCATGTTACATAACATGTGCATCAGCATCAACATTCCCCTAACCCCAGACATGGACATGCCTCCAGCAGAGGGGGATAACTGCAGTGACAGTGAGGCTGAGATGCCATTGCCCCATTGCAGGGATGATATGGACAGACGTGAGGCCCGCTATCAACTCATCACAAACTACTTTTAGACACAGAGATAATGCACATGGCATAGGCCATACACCAATAGTCAATACTGTACTGTAAATAAATACCACTTTCACTGAAAGAATGAATGTCCAGTCATCATTTGAAATGCAACACCCAGTGTATTGTAAAGGAATGAGAAAAATTGAACCTGTGGACCAACACCTCCTCCCCAACGATCCCTCCTCTTATCCCCTCCCCGACTATCCCTCCCCACACACTCTGTGCAACTATCCCTCCTCACACCCCCTCCCGTCATGTGACACAATGTCAATGTCAATTCACCGACTAGCAGTGCTGCATAACGGGACCCGTTTCTCCCAGACGGCTGGCCGATACTCAAATAAACACATGAGTGGTTGCTGATACCTTGAGTGTGAGACACTGTCTGCATCCAGTGTTCTCCCTTGGGAAAGAATACAGGGATCCCTTGCCAGTGGGTTAATGCATTTGAACCAATTTGCCTGCAATATATCCAGCGGGGATGAAACAACACCTCTGCTAATGAAGATGCACCAACATTGTAACTAAGAAGGAAATGTAACCGTGGCTGGGTCCTGTGAACAACATATGAGGAGACCAAACCTGAGGTTTTTACACTATGGAAGCGGCTTTCGGAAAAAAAACATATTTGGATCACCACTATTGAACACCTTGTGAAGCAAAAGAAACTAGTTCTTTGTAAATGAACGAAACTCGTCAATTCACATCAATTTGAATTCTGTTTTTAATAACTGTGTTTGTTTGTAATGTATACATCCTGATGAGGCGCACCAGACAGAAGCTGTATAGACCGTTCTGAGAGCCCGAAACTCGAGTCGACAACACCATAGAGCCTACTCCTCCCAGAGTTGGTTTTAACTTGGGTTTTCATAGATAAATATATGGGGATTAATATGGGTCCATGAATAATTACTTTGGAATACCTACCCAGTGTTTCTAAATTTTTTGGATGGAAAGAATATTGTTAAATAGGCACTTTTGGAACTACTAAAATATCAAACCCATATGGATGGGATGTTCTGAGTCACAGAACAAAACTATCAGAATTGCGTTTTTTGCACAAGTATGAGTGGTTTTTTGTATGCATGGGGATGAATGAGTAAGTACGAAAGGAATGACATGTGAGATGTGAGCCTTTTTCTTGTTGATGTGATAAAATGTGTGCTCTTGACAATTGATTTTTTATAGATGTGTTATTAATATATTCGATATGCTCTTTTGTAAAAGTTTTTTACAATTAAAAAATGATTAAATAAACCTGAAAAAAATGAGTTCTGACATGCTGTTTTATGTCTAAAACATACACTCTTTCAATAGGGTTGTTTGTCTTGGAGGGGATTATGCAGCGTCTTTACGCATAAATTTACATGAATCAATTATAGGAGGTTATCCACAGATAATTGCATCTTTTGTTTAGAACACAATGTCAATGAGTCAGACCGTGACACACCCATGCCACAGGTTTCTGCAGGGCCTATGTACGTGGCCGCTTGCCACCTGGACCGCCTTTGCGCTGTGTAGCACACAGGTGCATCGACCTGCGCCTTGGACTGCTCTGGAGCAAACTAGTGGGTGTTGAGCTGGTAGACAGCGTTTGTGATGAGTCACTGGTCCGTTGATCCACGGCCACCTGCAGGGCCATTCTGAGAGACTTGGTCATGGTCGGCATAATACTTTTACCCACGCAGACCCTCCTGGCCAGGTGTACAATGGTCGAAGTTGCATGTCCTAGGGCACGTGCACTGTGACGCCCAGTGGCCTCTTCACTTTCCTGCATGCGCTGTGCCTCAGTGTGGAGGCACCTCCCCCCGCATCAGGCGGGAGTCCTGCAGATGCTGCTGCACCAGGGCCAACAATTCTTCCTGCCTTTCCTCAATGCGCTGCAGACGGCCATCCATGTCCCGGACACTGGGGAAGGGTGGGCGTGGGGGGCTGTGCAGGTTTATGGGGCTGAATTCCGGCTGCTCATAGGCTGTGTGATCCGAGGTGTCCCCCATGTTCCCACCAGCATCATCAGCAGCTTCCTCGTCACTAGTGTCAGGCGCATATGATGGTGATTGTTGGGTTTGGGGAAATGGGCGTCCTCCTGCCATCACCCTTGTAGGCAATTGTGCCATGGCAGGGGCTGCAGGAGCTGCTAGGGTAGTGGGGGCAGCTGTTTTCACCACTGCAGGAGCTGCCGGGGTGATGGGGGCAGTAGTGGCAGCCACAGTGGGTGCTGCCATGTCCTGGGTGGTGGTGGTGTGTAGAGATGACTGTTTTCCACATCTGGTGCCCCTTGATGTGCCTGGTCGGCCTCCTTCGCTGTCAGATGATGTGCATGAGGGTGAAAAAAAGGCATGATGTTAGGGACCAGTGTGGCTTCCAGTTGTCCTAATACATGCAACATGTTGATTGGATGGCGTGCTTTTGAGGGCATATGGTGTGGTACATGGCATGGTGTGCTCATGCATGTGTTGTGTGACCTCAGCTGCAAGGTCTGGGATGTTGGCACATGCAACACAGCTCTACTGGGACTACTGGGGTGGTGTCCGTGCATTTGCTGGGGACAGTGGCATGCGGCTCTGTTTTTTTTTTTTTTTTTTTTTTTAACGTTTTGTTTATAGTTTTACAAAAAGCAAACTTTTACAAAACTTTCGAAATTTCATAAGTTATTCATTAAAATTACAGATAACAGACAAATAGATCATCAGCCGTTTCTTTTGTAACTTAAAATTTGGCATTTGTTAATTCAGAAGATTACATTGTAGCATTATGATTTGTAACTTCACGCGACCTTCTCATGCCCATATTAAGATTGGCCTGCACAAGACATACCAAAGATTTTAATAAAACACGCATTAAAATGCACAGATTTAGCTTGTGGGGTTATAATAGACATTTACATTTTCTAACGCATTTTCAATTTTACTCAACAAACGAGTTAGCGAAATGATAAGTACCAAGGACCCTCCATACATACAAATGTCCCATAATGATGTTTTGGAGATGTCAGAATCTTTCGGAGCAAATTTCCCCAATAGATTTTTCCTGTCCTGTTAAAAAAAAATGCATTCAATAACAAGATGTTTCATGGTTTCAATAGTGTCACATTCACAAAAGCGACAGTGTTGAGTTGAAAAGGCACCTTTATATATGCTCCACATGTAGATTCTTTCAAGTGTATGATATTGGTTTAGTTTAAACCTTAAATATGCTCTCCGTATCTTACTTGAAGGACATAACACCAAATACGACGATCTCATATCTCTCCTGCGTGGCCTTTTGGCATATTCCGCATACAGACGATATGAATTGTTACAATCTAAAGTGGTTGACCAGTCCCGATCAAAAAGATTTCTTTTGACTTTTGGAAGTTTCATTACTAGGTCAGAAATTGTGCAGTCACAATCAACGAGAATTGAATTCATTTGATTAACAAAGGCACACATGGATTTTAATTCTGACCGCACAACCAACCCATGTACATCCATATATAGGGAGTACTTTTGAGGTGCCATAATATCAGCATAGCGTGATAGTTTTCGCCAAACCCATCTAGCTGCTAGAGATACTAGACCAAGTTCGTGCCTAATTATGGAATTGGGAACTGAGGTGGATAGCCCCAATACACTTTTCCACACACTACCCTGATTTTGATTCAATATGACCCCGACATCATGAAGACATATATCTAACCCATATAAGATAATCGGTTCCACTTTCAATAGATAAAAATCAATCAATGGTTGCAATGAAAATTCACAGATTGTTCTCAGCATGACCTTCATCATCGACACAAGTGGACGAACCTTCATTTTTAGGTATTTCTGCCAAAATGTGAGAGAGTACTGGACATTTAGGGGATACCCCAGATAACGAATCGAGTTTTCGCATTCGATAACAATGCCATTAAGTTGCCACTTGTACGATTTAATTTTCCTGAAATTCCGGAAAATCACAATTTGTGACTTTGAAGAATTGGGAGATAGATTGTGAGAGGCTGCATATTTAGCAAAACTATTCAATTTTAACTGTAGACCACTAGGAGTGCGATCAAATAGTAAGATATCGTCTGCAAAACATAACCATGAAATTTTCAATTCCCCTAGTTTCACAGGAAACATACCAGCTTCATTCCACAACATATCCATATCACAAAGGTATAAATTGAATAAGGTGGCAGCCATATTGCAGCCTTGTTTGACACCTGTCAGTCATAATAGGAGCAGTTAAGGCGCCATCTCTGGTTACCCTAATTTGATACGTCGTGTGGTTGTGTAGCATTGCAATCAGTTGAATCAATCTTTTTGGAAAACCAAGTTTTAAGAGTTTTGACCATAAAACCTCTCTTATGACTGAGTCAAAAGCACTGCTCATATCAAGTGCAGCCATATAGACTGTGCCAGAATCTGATATTTTGGTTTGAGCAAATATGTGGGAAATAATTAGAGCGTTTAACGAAGTCCCCATGTACTTACGAAACCCTGTTTGAAACTTTGAGAATATATTCTTATTCCTAATAAAACTTTGGAGCCGTTGGAGTAGAATTATAGAAAAAACCTTTTCAGAGGCATCCATTAATGCAATTGGTCTGAAATTCGAGGGTAAATTTGGATTCCCTTTCTTGTATAGAGGAATTATGATGGCATTAAGCCAAGATTTTGGGATAAGGTTGGTAGATAGAATATATACAAATTTAGTATAGAGAATCGCACCCCAAAAATATGGGTCATCTTTTAGAATACAGGCAGGTAGACCATCAGGCCCGGCAGCTTTGGAATAATTGAGCAGATTGATGGCCTCAACAATTTCATTCATAGAGAATAATAAAAGATCCTTACAATGTTGCTCAAGTATACCAGAGTTATGTATCTTAAATTGGACAGGCAAACTATATTTGCATTTGAAATAGTCGATCCATGTACTTGCAGCAATTGGGGAGGCAAAGTCATGCAACAACGCCCCCTTTTTATTATTAAGTATTGCCCATATGTTCCTGGTATCATGAGTGATAAGATACTTCATCATTTGCTGATTGGCCGATAGTTTTGCATTAAACTTTATAGATGCAATTTTATGCCTATATTCGTTTAAGATACTCATCTTTGTGGAGTGAAACAAATAGGATTGTAGATTTTTTTTCTTTAAAGCGCGAATAGATCGATTTTTTTCCCTCTTGATTGCTGCTATTTCCAAATTGTAACCGCTCTCACAAGATGGGTTACGCGATTGAACTTTTTTGACTAGATAGTCAATATGTTTTTTAATTACGAAGGAGTTCCAATCCTCTCTTCTACATGCATCAAAAAACAATACAGCCCCGTTATAAACCCGAATCACATCTCTGTGAACCAAAAAGGAAAGCTCTCTACACATTTTGGGAGACCAGCCTACAGAATTCTGTGGTCGATGGAGAGACACCAATCCCAACGCTGCTTCTTTATTTAAAGATGCCAGGTCACATCTGATACTTGTGCTTATTGGATAATGGTCACTCATAGTTTGGTTGTGAATTAAAACATTGTTTACCAAAGGCATGCATACGGATGAGACAAAAAAATAGTCTATGTAAGTGGAGTGGATCCCCCTCTTCCATGTACCTTTGTGGTCGCCAGTAAGAAATTCCAGCAATTGGATATTCCAATCTTTAAAATATGAGACCCAACGCTTCCCCATAGATGCCGAATCTCTCGAGGAAGACTTACACTTATGAAGTAACTTAGATGACGTTGATAGACAGAAGGCATTAAAGTCGCCCCCAATTACAATCGTGTATTTTGGGTTTCTAACCATGGCTTCCTCAAGTAGCTCATCCATGTTATCCAATGCAGCCTCAAACGCTACATTGGCTGGGTTGTGGTACACACATACAAATAACATAATATTTGACATTGCGCCTGTAAGGATAGACTCAACTGCCAACACTCCGTGTTTTGCATACATAACCTTTGACATGTGATTTATGTTGTTGTTAATGAGGATACCAATACCTCCAAGCGGTCGACCAATTACACCTCTCACAGCAGGTACACAGAAGTTGGAATAACCCTCAATATTCAATTTGTCGACACACATAGTTTCTTGTAAGAATATAATAGTGTGCGGACCCATTGAAGCAAAATAGGGTGACCATTTCTCTAGGTTACTTTTCCCACAACAATTCCAAGATATTATTTTGAGATTCTGAACCTTCTGAGCTATGACATTATTTGTCTATTGTTTATTTTGTTTGTTAGAAAAATCAAGAATGGAGGACATAAGGGGAGCTAGCCAAGAAATATTCGAAGTGGTTGCCATCAGCTCAGAAATTTTTGTAATTAATTCAACAGTTTGTTCGGAGCCAGCTGATGCGTTTGCTCGATTGGTACCACTCACAACCTCAGGTTCTAACATTTCATTCAGAAATATCTCAGCTTCTTCAATCGTTCTAAATAAATATAGGGTTAGCCCGCTGGATTTGAAGTCTTCTCTATGGTCCCACAATAACCGGAGTATCATCGCCGAATGTGGGGCACAAATCATTCTGAGATTATTATGGTTTGCTAGCCTTAGCCACTCAATATCATCCATGCGGAGGGTTCTTAAATTGGGACACTCTCTAAAGATGTTAAACAAGAACGATCTGTTCAACCTTTGCTTTCCATTAATTGCCTGATCACTAGACCAACCTAGAAAGTATCTAACATTTCTTTCAAATACATAATTAATTTCTTCTTTATCATTACTGCCTGGCGGCAGAGGCTTATTCTCAACTGAATCTCTGGTATCAGTAACATCCATTACTGCATTTATAAATGCCCCCTCAACATCATTTGAGTTGATTTGGCTTTCTGGACAGTTGTCGTTATTTACAGATTCCTCGTCAGATCGGGGATTATCTGTGTTCCTTGCCGAGCTTTTTTCCGTCAACATAGCGCAAGCCTTTTTTTGTTTAGTGACTGCCCCGGTAATCTTATCTGGGGCAAAATCCTTCATTTGACCCTTAACCGTGGTTTTTTTTTCAATTATAGGATAAAAGGTCGAAAGCCTGCCTTGTGCCATCTGTCCTGAATTAGCCAATCCCATCTCTACCACAGATGGCTTTACAGAGGTTCTTGTTTTTTTTACATTAGAATGGGAGGCAGTTGCAGGAGCCACATTTAGGACTAACTTTGATTCATCGTTCAGTTGAGTCAAGTCAATCTTCGAGACATTTGTTGAGCCTTCGATTGAGTTTGAGGACTGCAACTCATCCAAGTCAGCGGTGATAGCCTCTCTCTTTTTGTTTTTTTTATTTTTTTTGCTATCAACCTGGCTCGTTTTTTTTACATCCAGTGTTGATAGCTTTTTTTTCAGTTTATTTTCTCTTTTGATTGCCCTAATATGTGCTCGCTTCATTTTGCGTGACATAAAAGGTATCTGTGACCCTTCAGGGTCAAAGTCTTCACACTCAGTACTCACTGTAACTCCCTTCTCACTAAATTTCACCAAATTTTCGGCGAGAATAGTTTCGTTTCTTCGTTGTTCTTCTTCGGCTTCAATTATGACATTTACCAGGGGAGAGGGACTATTAGGTGTGTTCTCTTTTGTAATTGACACTGAACCAATAGCAACAGCATGCTCATCAAGACGTCCCCCACCAAATTTTAAGTCTAAATTTTGCATTGTTAATAAACGAACTAACTCATCTAATATCCGAGAGTTCTGTTTCACTTCATCCACTAAGTCAGTAGAGCCAGCATAAGTCACAGAGGAGCATACCTCCTTTGGCCCTTCCACTACAGCACTTGCATACGTGCGTGGCTCAAATACCACAGTTACAGAAGAATCATCAGTTTGTGTAAATTGATTCACGCGCGTTAGGTTGTTGATTGACAAAGCTTTCAGTAGGCATGCATCAATAAGTGCCTGTTTCTCTGATTGAACAGCAGATTGCGAAATCATCATGCCCTCAATTTTTGAAACCTTATTAGTGAGAGTTAACACTATTTCTTTTAGGGAGTTTATTTGCATGTGAGTTAAGTCATGACCCTTATCCAAAAGATTTAAGAGAGAAGAAATCACCGGAAAATTACTTAGATCTTCATCTTTAATTAGATCCTTGGGATTAGATTGTTGAGGTTTGACTGGTGATGCTCGTGCCCCTATCTCGTAGCACAAATCTTCATCAAAGGACTCATTCACCATTTGTTTAGGGGCTGAAGTGGGACCTGGATCAGTATAAGTTTTACAAAATATAGGCGAGCTGCAGGAGGGTCGCTTTACATGACCATGATGGTAAGGAACAATACACGCAGATGAATTGATAGAGGGCCCATCATGAATATTATGCAAACAAATGCGTTCAACCTCCGAAGGCAAAAATACAACAGGTGAATTCGGTGTCATTGCAATCCGGCAGCGTTTCTCCCATTCGCCAATCAATGCGGGGCCCAGATAAGAAACATCCGAAATAATATTAGATGCCGCATAAGTTTTGACAACTTTCTTAGTAGCTGCCAAATTCCCTACTGGCTCCTCTGAATTCGCTATATCATCAGTATTGCTAATGGAGGGTTTTTTAAATGATTCACCATCTGCAAAAGGAGCAATAGATATACAAGATTGTAATTGATTGCATTCATCATCATTAGGTTCTACTGCTAATGGTTGCAGACTATACGGGATGTTATTTATATCATTTAACCCATCTTCACCAATCACAGCAAGTGGATTTAAATCCATATCGGAGTCATGTAATAGCACTGGATTAGAGACATGCATCCCTGCGTGAGAATTACCTTCAGCGAGGCTCTTACTGCTACGCAGACTAACCACCATTATAAAGCCTACACCACACAGTAGCTAATTCACCTTTGTCAACAAGGAAACCAGAATCAGGAGGCCCCGCGCCACGCACCGCGAACAGCAAACAGTACTTGTCCTGTACTTGGTGCGCGGCGCAGGTGCGCGAGGCAACTGGTACTTGAGGACGCAGGTTGCAGGGCGTGACACGATATGGGGGGCGTGGCCTCCACAACAGGAAAGACCTTTGCAGAAGAAAGCAGAAAAAGCGATTTTTAGTAAAGGAGCACGAAGGAAAAAGCAACACTGCTTATGACACACAATTTAAAAGGGGCACAGTTGTGAAAGGCACAGTTGTGCAATGCTCGAGTTGTCAAGTACACAGAGAGCCCTCTGTGTGTAGCATTAATTGGTTAAACAGTCACCTTTAGGCCAGGCACGTTAGTGCACCCTTGAAAGACGTCCTCCAGGCCGTGACAGAGATGTTGGGCAATTCCGTCGTGCACAATCCAAAAAGGTCCAAGATGAAAAAAGTCACGAATAGAGAGACGAGGCAGCAACAGCAAACAGTACTTGTCCTGTACTTGGTGCGCGGCGCAGGTGCGTGAGGCAACTGGTACTTGAGGACGCAGGTTGCAGGGCGTGACACGATATGGGGGGCGTGGCCTCCACAACAGGAAAGACCTTTAGGCCAGGCACGTTAGTGCACCCTTGAAAGACGTCCTCCAGGCCGTGACAGAGATGTTGGGCAATTCCGTCGTGCACAATCCAAAAAGGTCCAAGATGAAAAAAGTCACGAATAGAGAGACGAGGCAGCAACAGCAAACAGTACTTGTCCTGCGGCTCTGTCCGGGAGTGGGGTGTTGGGATGTGAAGGGGGGAGTGTTGAGGGAGGGGTTTCGTAAGGTGCAAGGCACAAGTTGACAGATGACCCAGTTGCAGGCCCACCATGTGAATGGAGGCTCGTGGTAGATCTGGCAGGAACATGGAAGGTCCATGCCCTCGCCTTTCAATGGGATGGTGGCCATGTGTGGGTGTAGGTGAGGGCTGGCATTGTTGTGGTGGCAGTTGACAGGATGCCTTGTGTCTGTGTCTGGGGGCATGCATGTTAACTTGGCTGTACAGGGTGCCTGTTGAGTGTTCATCGTGGATTTCAGGCATGGATCATTGTCAGGGGGACTGGGTGTATGCCCACAACAGTGCCATGTGTGTGTATCCTAGTGTGTGAGTGTGCCTTCAGGATGTGGGTGTGACACAGTGTGCAGGTGACAAAGTGAGGTGGCTTGTCATGTGTTTGGGAACGTGTCCGGCATGGGGGACTGCTAATGGGATTTGGTTGCCACCATTTGGCTATGTTTGGGAGGCGAGGCAGGGCTACTGCTGGGTGTGATTTGGGAATTGCATCTTGGTGCTGTCACACTATAGTTGAGAGAGCAGGGTGGCAAGGGGTGGCAAGGGGTGGTGTTGTTACGCTCACCTGGTCTCTGTGGAGGCGTTGGGTCACGGTTGCAGCCTTCCCAGGAATTAGATCATCCCCGTCAGATCTCTCCCCCTGTGGATAAGCTGTGGACTGCGACAATTGGTGACACTGCTCCTGGGCGGATATGAGAAAACGTGAGTGCGCTGATCAGTGACTATGGTACCTCTCAAACCCTTCTACCCCTTCTACCCAAGGTGCGATTTCTGTGGGCATGTACCGGCCCATAAGGCTCACCTGTTAATTATTGATGGTGAGCTCTCCATCCTGCTACTTCTGGCAGGGGTGCTTGTTATGTTATCTTATGTTACTTTGCATTTATATAGCGCCTTATGTACCATTGGTATGGTCTGAAGGCGCTGTTAGGTTGAATGCCCTTGGGAACCGGAGTTCGAGTCAGTAGAGAGAGTTGAGAGAATCAAAGGTGAGTGTGAGCACCGGATATGTGTGCAGCTGGTGTGGCATTTGTGTAATAGCTGCTTCTTAGCGGTAGGTGTGGTGGTTGAGAGATCAGGAGTATGTGTTCGTTCTGGCAGGATTTATCCAGACCGAATGTGGCTGCGTTAGGCCTGATGAGCACGCCTGGCTGGGGTGTGTGTAACCAGCAGTGATTACTTAGAGTGATGGGAAGTATGCAGCAGATGTTAGTATGAAACAGTTATACCCAATGGTGTCATAGTATTTCTGTGTTCTAGTTGAACGGTGGTGTAAAGAAGAGAGTAAGCGTGGTGATGCGATAAGAAGGGTTACATGCTCTTTCAAACATTCCATGCACTCCAAACCATTCCATGTAAGTCGCGCAATTCTATGTGCTCCAATTCGTTCTATGCACTCAGTCCGCTCCACGCACTCCAGTCCGCTACATGCATTCCAGTCTGCTACACGCACTCCTGTCCGCCCCATGCACTCCCATCTGCCCCACGCACTCCTGTCCGCCCCATGCACTCTCGTCCGCCCCACGCACTCTCGTCTGCCCCACGCACTCCATTTCGCTCCCCACACGCCAGGCCGCTCCATGCACCGCAATCTGCTCCACGCATTCCAATCTACTCCACACACTCCAATCTACTCCACACACTCCAATTTGTTCCAGGCACTCCAATCCGTTCCACATATTCCAATCTGTTACACGCACTCCAATCTGTTTCATGCATTCAAATCTGTTCTATTTACTCTGATCCGTTCCGTGTATTCTAAGTTGTTTTATGCAGTTCATCCACATATTTCATCCGTACCATCTACATACTTCATCCGTTCCATCCATATTTTCGCATGTTCCATCTATATACGTCACCTGTTTCTTCCACATACGTCACCGTTCCATCTACATACGTCGCCCGTTCCATCCACAGACGTCGCCCGTTCCATCCACATACGTCGCTCGTTCCATCCACTTATGTCATCCATCTACATTCGTCACCCATTTCATCCACATACGTCACCTGTTCGATCCACATATGTCATCTGTTCTATTCAAGTACATCACTCTTTCTATCGATATACGTCACTCATTCCATCCACATTCTTCACCCGTTCCATCGCTCTACGCATTCGGCGGCTCTACGTACTCATCTGCTCTACGCAATGATCCGCTCTACGCATTCTTTCACTCTAGGCACTCAGCTGCTCTTCATGCATTCCGCGCTCATCCGCTCTACGCAGTCATCCGTTCTACGCAACACATCCCCTCTAGGCACTCTTCCGCTCTAGGCACTCGTCTGCTCTAGGTACTCGTCCGCTCTAGGCACTCGCACGCTCTACGTATTCACCTGCTCTACGCACTCACCCGCTCTTCGCACTCACCCGCTCTATGGACTTACTCGCTCTACGCACTCACTCGCTCTTATGCACCCCTCCTTTCTTACACACTCATTCGCTCATACGCACTTGTTTGCTGCATACACTCGTCGACTCTACCCACTAGTCTGTTCTATGCACTCATCTGCTCTACACGCTCCTCCATTCTTACACACTCCTCCGCACTGCACTGCGCTCTCTTCCACTCGGCGCACTCTTCCGCTCAGCGCTTTTTTCCACTCAGCGCACTCATCCGCTCTGCTTGCCCATCATGCTCCACTCACCCATTCGCTCTGCTCACCTATTCGCTCCCCGCACTCATCTGCTCCCCGCACTCATCCGCTCCATGCACTCCTACCCACTAGTCTGTTCTACGCACTCATCCGCTCTACACGCTCCTCCATTCTTACACACTCCTCCGCACTGCGCACTCTTCCGCTCAGCGCACTCTTCTGCTCTGCTTGCCCATCATGCTCTGGTCACCCATTCACTCTGCTCACCTATTCGCTCCCCGCACTCATCCACTCCCCGCACTCATCCGCTCCATGCACTCATCCGCTCCACGTACTCATCCGCTCTGCACACTGATCCGCTCCACGCACTCATCTGCTCCACGTACTAATCCGCTCTATGCACTCGTTCTTTCCATGCATTCATCTGCTATATGTACTCATCAGCTCTACAAAGTCGTTCGCTCATACGTAGTCCTACGCTCTATACACTCATCAGCTCTATTCATCTACTTTATAAACTCATCGGCTCTATACACTGATCCGGTCTGTACATTCATCTGCTCCAGCGTTTTACACGTTCTTCCGCTCTACACCCACATCCGCTCTATATATTCATCCGTTCTACACTCATCCGTTCTGCACATTCATTTGCTCTACACACTCCTGCGTCCACACTTCTCTGTATTTACGCACTCATCAGCTCTACACACTCGTCAGCTCTACACATTCATCTGCTCAACATACTCATCCACCCAGCATATTCATCCGGTCTATACACTTATCCGCTCTATACACTCATCTAGTCTGCACATTCATGTGCTCCAGCGTTCTACCCATTCTTCCGCACTTCCGCACTCACCTGTTCTATACCCTCATCCGCTCTACATATTCATCCGTTCTACATTCATCCGTTCTGCATATTCATTTGCTCTACGCACCCCTGCGTTCACACTTCTCTGTACTTACGCACTCATCCGCCCTACATACTCGTCAGCTGTACACATTCATCCGCTAAACATACTCATCCATTCTATACACTCATTTGCTTTATACACTCATCCACTCTATACACTCATCCGATCTACACACTCATCTGCTGAACCGCCTAACCTGACTGAGTTTGCCTTAGGTATAACTAGGAGGCCTGCTGAGATTGATCTTAGAGTGCGTGGAGGGTGATAGGATGTTAGCTTGTCTTGAAGATATTGAGGTCCGGTTTTATGCAATGCTCGATGGGAGATGTCATGATCCACAGAAAACACGCCTTTGGGACTTCCTGGTCCCTATCACAACGGGGCTTGCACTCCTTGGCACTCCCAACATGGCCGTCTAACGTGTACGCCTTCCACCAGCCTCCACGTCGGACGTAGCATATTCTACAAATAGACCACGCCCCGCGGCCCTGCGCGTCTCAACGCTATCGCTGGTAGTGGCTAGACGTGTGCTCCATACTTTTCTGAACTATTCTCCTGTTCCTGGTTCCCGGACCCTCTAAATCCCATCTCCCTTCCTCCCTCTTGGCTCTACCTTGCTTCCCGGATTTCATGTGCCGTCTTCATGTACACCTTCCATGTTGCCTTGACTTCCCGGAGCCTCCGAGTATCCCGGAACACTGAACGCACGCTGAAGAGCCAGAAGAGGCTCGCGCGGGCTTGTACAAAACCCGATCCGTGCGCAAGAAGACTCCTCCCAAGAAATCCTGCAAGTATCGATCTCAGGTGAGAAAGGGGGAAATCCGTGACAGTTTGAGATGCCAAACGACCGAAGTTGAATTTAACATGGAAGGGCCGTTCAGGATCTCATGCGTGGCATGCAAAAATTAACGACTGAGGTGCAGAATTTAAAGGCGGAAAACGCCGCATTGAAACAATTAGTTTTGTCCCGTGATTCTGCCACAAAGGAAAGCGTACTACTGGGCAGCATTATAGACAAATACGATGGGTCTGCAAAAACCCTTTGTGGATTCCTTGATTCCTGTTTAGTCCACTTTACCTTTAAGCCCTACTACTTTTCAACTCGCAGGGCTAAGGTGGGCTTTATAATCTCACACCTCTCCGGAAATGCACTAACCTGGGCTACACCTTTGGTCAATTCTGGAGATGCCCTTCTGAATGATTACGACGGATTTATACAGGCCCTTAAGACCATGTTTGACCGCCCAGAACAGGTCTATAGCTCCCAGGAACGTCTGTCTACTTGATTTCCCGCAAGGATCCCAGGACATGCTTACGTATGTAACTCGATTCAAACAATTGGCTAAGGAAGCAGATTGGTCTTCAGAAGCTAGTTTTACCCTTTTCCGAAGGGGGTTAAATGAGGAGATCAAGGACGAATTAGCCAGAGTGGCACGCCCAAGTTCATTCCAAGCCCTTATGGATCTTGCCATGCAGATAGACTTTCGTATCCAGGAAAGGAAGGCAGAGAAGAAAAAGTCCAAGATGCCCTTCCAGAAGGTGTCCTTACAGACCTCATCGAAACCTGACCCTACTCCAGTCTCTGTCAACGATCCAGAACCCATGCAAATAGGGGCTTTCCGCTGACCTATATCCCCGCAAGAGAGGATGAGAAGGATCCATACGGGATTATGTATGTATTGTGCCTCGGATAAACACCTAGTTAGAGAGTGCCCTCTAGCCCCTCCACAGCATTCGGGAAACGCCAGCTCCCGATCCTAGATGGAGCAAGGCTTCGGGAGAGAGATGTTTGCTCCACATCTATTCCATCCTTGAACTCTCCTGGACAGAACAACCTAGTGATTCTACAGGCCTTCCTATCGCCATCCAAGAATGAGACCTATCCCATTTTGGCCTTGGTGGATTGTGGGGCTATGGGAATATTCATTGATCAAGATTGGGTCTTTAGCCACCACATTCCAGACGAAACACGAAGCATCATGCAACCTGTGGAGGCGATCGACGGAAGACCTCTCACTTCAGGACCTATAACCTTGCAGACCAAAGAGATCCAACTCTCGATAAACCATCAACAAGAGGTGATCAAATTTGACATCATTGAGTCGGCTCATTACCCCATGGTACTGGGCATGCCCTGGTTCCAGAAACACAATCCATATATCAACTGGGCAGCAGGATCCTTGTTTCTTGGTTCTGAGTTTTGCATGTCTCACTGTCTACTCCTGGATTCCTCCTTGACATCTTCCGAAATCACGCCAATAGACCAGCAAGGCCCACTCATGGTTTCTAATATCATACAGGTTCCTAAGGCCTATCAGGAATATGCTGATGTGTTTTCAACTGCTATAGACCAGGCCCTACCCCCTCACAGACCTCAAGACTGCGCTATAGATACAGAACCTTCAGCAGTGATTCCTTTTGGAAGGAGGTTCATTCTATCCGAACCAGAAAAAAGGGCCCTTCGAGAATACTTGGATACTAACCTTGAAAATGGCACCATAAGACCATCTAAATCCGCAGCTGGAGCTTCGTTGTTTTTTGTTCCCAAGAAAGACACTAAAGATCTTAGACCTTGTCTTCATTATCGTGGATTAAATCAATGCACCCTCAAGGACCGCTACCCCTTGCCCTTAATCTCTGATATCCTGGAAGCGGTGAGAGGAGCTGTAGTCTTCACAAAATTGGATCTCAGGGGTGCCTACAATCTGATCCGTATTAGGGAAGGAGACAAATGGAAAACAGCCTTTAGAACACCCTTTGGTCTCTTTGAATACTTGGTCATGCCCTTCGGACTTGCTAATGCCCCCGCGGTCTTCCAACGTTTTATGGATAGGGTGTTTTCTGACATGCTGTTCCTCTTCGTCATCATTTACCTCGACAATATCTTGATTTACTCCAAGGACCTTCTAAAGCATGAACAGCATGTAAAGGCAGTCTTGCAACGGCTACATGAACACAAACTCCAAGCTAAACCCGAGAAATGCCTTTTGCATGTCACTTCTGTTCATTACCTAGGATTTGTCCTTAGTCCAGAAGGAATTGGAATGGACCACTCAAAGGTAAAAGCCATTCTATCTTGGCCGGTTCCCACGTCCGTGAAACAGATTCAATCCTTCCTGGAGCTTGCCAATTTCTACCGGAAGTTCATACCATCCTTTTCTGAGATAGTTCAACCGATCATTGCTCTTTTGAAGTAAGATGCTCCCTCTCTCTGGACCTCAGCTCAAGACAAGGCATTCCAACGATTAAAAACAGAGTTTACTTAAGCCCCCATCCTAGCTCAACCCGATATTAATCCACCATTCCTAGTGGAGACGGATGCCTCTAACTACGCCATAGGAGCAGTGCTAAAGCAGGAATTCGAGGACAAATTGGAGCACCCCATTGCTTATCTTTCACGAACCCTAACTCCCAGCGAGACTCATTATTCTGTCTTGGAAAAGGAGCTGTTAGCCATCCGCCAAGCCTTCACAGAATGGCGACATCTACTTCTGGGAGCTAAACATCCTGTCCAGGTCCGTACAGACCATCGAAATCTCAGAGTTCTACAATCTTTGGAGTGTAGGATCAGTCGTCAAGCCCGTTGGGCCTTCTTCTTTGCCCCGGTACCAGTTCCACATCCATCATGTCCCTGGATCACAGAACATAATTGCTGACGCCTTATCTCGATGTCCTGATTACGAAACTCTTGAAGATCGGGCCTATCCAAAGATGTTTCCCCACACAATCTTTGTAGCCCAAGCAGTCAGTCTCCTGGAAGATATTCGAATGCAAACCCAGTCCTCTGAGATCTGGAAAGAATTCACGGGGAAAAATCGGTGGAGTCTTGGAACTAAAGAAGGGTACCTGTTCAAGCACAATGCCCTGGTCATTCCCACACAGAAGCTGCAACTACAGATCTTAACCTCTGTCATGACAATCTTCACTCCGGGCACCGTGGCGTCACCAACACCCTCCGTCTAATACAAAGCCAATTTTGGTAGCCTAAGATGAAAATTGACGTTCAACAGTACATTCAAGCCTGTGCAGTCTGCAATCAAAACAAGCATGATAACAAGAAACCGGCAGGTCTACTATTTCAACCTATGTTACCTTCTAGGCCCTGGGTATTCATCGCTACGGACTTTATCGTGGAATTACCACCATCTAGGGGCTATACAACTATTATGGTCACCATTGATTTATTCACCCACATGGCTCATTTTACGGTATACACGCATTTCGCCAACCTATTTTTGGTCGTGGTACTTTTCATTGCCGGATTCTACATCGCCAGAAACCCCTTTTTTATTTTTTTTAGTTTGGGGGGTGTTTTGTTGGGGTTGGGGTATTATTATAATAGTAATGGGTGGGGTCTGGGGGTTCAAACCCCCCAGAATAAAAAAAAACAAAAACAGGGTTTCTGGCGATGTAAAATCCAGCAATGAAAAGTACCACGACCAAAAATAGGTTGGCAAAATCACGTAGAACCCCATTTTACACCCTTATACAAGTTGCCATCTTCCTCAGAACTCGCTGGCATTTTCCTGGAACATATATTTCGCCTTCATGGACTCCCTTCCAAGATCATATCAGACCGAGGACCTCAATACGTCTCACAATTCTGGAAACATCTATGTCGCATTCTAGGAATCCAATGTGCCCTCTCATCTGGTTACCACCCACAGACTAATGGAGCTATGGAACGTGTGAACCAGACCCTGGAACAATACCTTCGTTGTTTCGCCACCAAGGTACAGGACGACTGGTCGCTCCTTATACCCGTGGCTGAATTCGCCTACAATAATTCTGATCACTCGGCAGTCAAGACCAGCCCTTTTTATTTCAGCCAAGGATTCCACCCGTCAGTTCTACCTTCCAGTCTCCCACATCCCACACCAGTACCAACCGTCGACTCCTGGATTGAAACTCTCATCAACGTACACAAGGAAGCCAAAGAACATTTAGAAAAGGCCCGAACACACACTAAGCGTTATGCGGATACCAAAAGAAGACCAGGGCCTTCTTATGCCGTCGGTGATCAAGTCTGGCTGTCCTTGAAACTATTCCCTCGACATTTACGACCAAACAAACTTGCCCCCCAATATTATGGCCCCTTTTCCATAAAGGAAATCATAAGCTCAGTCTCATTCTGGCTCAAGTTGCCAGACTCCAGTTTTTCACCTTTCTTTATTAAAACCTTACATCCGATCCTCCCGGAAATCCTGCAGACCCAACCCTGTGGTTGTGGACGACCAGCTGGAATATGAAGTTTCCAGAATATGTGACTCCAGGTATAAACGGGGTCAACTTCAATACCTGGTCGAGTGGAAAGGATATCCTCCTAGTGAAAGAACCTGGGAACCAATTTCTAATCTGAATACCCCTCAATTGCTCAGAAGGTATCATCTCATACACCCGGGCAAACCTGGTGGAACAGGTTTTTTCGGAGGAGGCATGCTGTCATGATCCACAGAACACGCCCCTTTTGGACTTCCTGGTCCCTATCACAATGGGGCTTGCACTCCTTGGTACTCCCAACATGGCCGTCTAACGTGTACACCTTCCACCAGCCTCCACGTCAGATGCAGCGTGTTCTACAAATAGACCACGCCCCCGCGGCCCCGCGTGTCTCAACGCTATCGCTGGTAGTGGCTAGACGTGTGCTCCATACTTCGCTGAACTATTCTCCTGTTCCTGGTTCCCGGACCCTCTAAATCCCATCTCCCTTCCTCCCACTTCTCTCTACCTTGCTTCCTGGATTTCGTGTGCCGTCTTCGTGTACACCTTCCTCGTTTCCTGGACTTCCCGGACCCTCAGAGTATCCCGGAACAATGAACGCACGCTGGAGCCAGAAGAGGCTCACGCGGGCTTGTACAAAACCCGATCTATGCGCAAGAAGACTCCTCCCAAGAAATCCTGCAAGGATCGATCTCAGGTGAGAAAGGGGGAAATCCGTGACAGGAGATGCATAAGGTTTTGAAAGTCACCCTTCGGGCCACTGGAAGCCAGTGTAGAGTCTTGGGGGCTGGGGAGATGTGGTCTTTTGGGCCGAGTGCAAGTAGCAGTTTGGCTGCAGCGCTTTGTGCCCTCTGAAGTTTATTCAGTTGGTAAGCATGGACTCTGAGGTAGAGGGGGTTTACGTAGTCCAGTCTTGATATAACATTTGATTGGACCACGGAGAGTCTGTTGGGAAATGAGAGATATGGAAAGATGCACCTAAGGGTTTTAAGGTGGTAGTGGCAGGACTCTGAGACGTTGTTGACTTGGCGCGAGAGCGTTCGGTCAGAGTCAAGGGTGCATCCAAGGTTTTCATTGAGTTAGAGGGGGTCGGTGAGTTGCCCATGTCGGATGGCCATGGCAGTGGGTGTGGAAGAAGTTCGGAGTTGCCACATACCATGATTTCAGTTTTGGAGGGGTTTAACAAGAGGTGGCTTTGGGTCATCCAGAGCTCAATGTCAAGGAGGCAGGAGGCAAGGTCAGGTCGGCAGTTGGGTTTTGAGTTCAGGAGTTTTAGAATTAGTTGAGTGTCATCAGCGTAGTTGTAACATAGGATGTTGTGTGAACAAATTATTGGTGGGAGGGTGATCAAGTAGAGATTGAACAGGAGGGCGGATAGGCATGCTCCTTGTGGGTCTCCCGTGTCGATTGGTCGGGCTTGGGAGGAATAGGTGGAGAGTATCGTTATTTGGTACCTATCTTTGAGGAACGAAGCTATCCATTTAAGAGCGGTTCCACGAATTCCTAGGAAGTGGAGGCGGCCAAGGAGGATTGAGTGATTGATTGTGTCCAAGCCGGCGGATAGGTCAAGAAGGATTAATGCGGCGCATCCCACGGAGTCTGCCGTCATTTTAAGGTCATCCCAGATTGGGGTTAGGGTGGTTTCAGTTCCGTGACGGGCTCGGAAACCTGATTGTGCGGGGTCTAGGAGATTGTTGGCTCCGACAAAAGCATTTAGTTGGGAGTAAGCGGTTCGGTCAATGAGTTTGGCAAGGAACCTGGTGTTTGAGATGGGGCGGTAGTTTTTGGGCTGGAGAGGGTCGAGGGAAGATTTTTTTATTAGAGGTTTGACATGAACCGTTTTGAAAATCGTCCGGAAAGATACCAGATGAAAGGGAGTGATTTATGATGGATCTTGCGTGTTCTCCTGCGCAGGTGGAAGCGAAAATTTCGTTGAGGGTTGTGGCCGGGCAAGGGTCTAGCGGAGAGCCGGGTGGTTTGCGGGCAGATAGAAGTTTGAGAAATTGGTCAGGTGATATTGGACCAAAGGATTCGAACTTTGGTTGCGTATTGATCGCAGGCGGTGGGTTGGCCAGAATGGGGAGGGTTGCCTGGTGGATGTAAGAGAGCCAGTTTGGTGGTTAGAGCATTTGTTCTTTCGAGAGCCGTGGCGTAAAAGTGGAAAAAAGAGAGTCGCACAGTGGTTGAGAGGGGGTCGGGACGGTCGTAGTGCATGCCGGTTTGGTGAATTCCAAGATGATTTTGTGAAGTTCTTTGCTGGGGTTTTTGCAGGTTCGGATTCGTGAATTGTAGTGGGCTTTTTTTGCTTTCCGGATTTCGGCCTTGCACTGATGAAGGTGTCGGGCCAAGGTGGATCTGCTCTCCTGGGTTTTGTCTTTCTGCCATTTGTGTTCTAGGTATTTATATAGTTGTTTAGTGGTCTTCAACTCAGGTGTGAACCATCTAGGGAACAGGCCACGGCGGGTTGATGGTTTGCAAGAGGGTGTGAGCCGCATTAGTGAGGTGTTGAGCCATTCGTCAAAGGCGTCGGGGGTTAGTTGTTTGTTGAGTTGGCAGGTAGGTGGTGGAGACTGGAGGAGTGCGTCGACTAGGTCAGGAACGATTATTAGTTTTTTCCAGCACTTGCGTATCTTCGGAGGTTCAGATTCGAGTATGGGAAGGGGGTCAGGTGAGCGAATGGCGAAAGAAACAATGAAGTGATCGGACCAGATGATAGGGATAGGGGGTTTAGATGTATCCAGTGGTGGGAACTAAAGATGGCGTCAAGAGTGTGTCCTTTATAGTGAGTTGGGCCGTTTATGTGGGGTTGGGGGTTTATTGCGTCTAGACCGTCAACCAGGGGGTTGGTGGGGATGTCGAGCCATATGTTGAAGTCTCCAAGGTGAGGTTGGGATGGTTTAGTTGAAGGGTGGCAATAGAGTCGCAGAGGTTGTTTGAGAATTATCTATCATAGCCAGGGGTCTGTAGATTATTAGGAAGCTGTGTGAGAACGACGGGGAGAGAGATAGTTTAACGAGGAGTGATTCGCAGGAAGGAATGGAAGGTTGGTTGTCGATGATTGAGGCGTGGAAATGAGACTTGAAGACGAATGCTATTCCCCGAACTCTAGAGGGACGGTTCAGTGGGATGAGGGAGTAGTCAGGGGGGAAGGCTTCATTGGCGATTGGGGCAAAGTCGTCAGAGAACCAGGTTTCGGTGATGAAAACCAGGTCTGGGTTGTCAGAGGCAAGGAGGTCAAATATGCAGGGTCTGATTTTTAGGATATGTTGTTAGGTGGCCTATTTAGTTGCGCTACAGCACAGTTACGCTGTTGGGTAGACTTTCTTCTAGCAAGCTGGAATGCAGGTAATCTATTGGGGAGAAATTGAATGTAGCAGCACCACAGGTATGTATGCTTTTAGGTGGACGTTTAAGTGCAGGTTAGGAGGGCTTTCTAATTGTAGTTCTAATTTCACTCGGGGCACGCTATTAGGCACACTTCTAGATTCAAGCAAGGGGCCCTATTAGGCCCGCTTGTAAATTTGAGTTTCGTACAGATAGGATATTAGGGATGTTTCTATATTGAACTAATGACTCAACACTAATGGGCACACTATTGTACATAGAGGGATATTATGTACACAGAGAGGATATTAGGCACACTTCCAAGTTCAACTTGCACAGAGAGGGTATTAGGGATACTTCTGAATTCAGCTAGGGCACGTAATTAGGCACACTCAGTTTTACACAGAGAGGACATTAGGCACAGTTCTAAATTCAGCTTTACACAAAGCATATTAGGGGCAGTTTTAAATTCAGCTTTGTACAGAGGGGATATTTAGGCGCACTTCTAAATGAAAGTCTTGCACAGAGAGGCTATTAGGCACACTTCTAACTTCACCAGGGCACGCTATTAGGTACACTTCTAAATTGAACTATGCGCAGCGAGACTATTAGGGACACTAGTCAGTTCAACTGGGGCACGCTATTAGGCACACTTCTCAATTCAACTTTACCCAGGGGGGTATTAGGCATAATTCTAAGTCAACTTTGCACAGAGAGGTTATTAGGGACACTAGTCAGTTCAACTGGGGCACGCTATTAGGCACACTTTTCAATTCAACTTTACGCAGAGTGGCTATTAGGCACAATCCCAAAGTCAACTTTGCACAG
Organism: Ambystoma mexicanum; assembly: GCF_040938575.1. Lineage (NCBI taxonomy): Eukaryota > Metazoa > Chordata > Amphibia > Caudata > Ambystomatidae > Ambystoma > Ambystoma mexicanum. The sequence goes on from NC_090935.1 coordinate 320,260,485, forward strand.
AGCGGCTATTAGGCACAATTCTAAAATCAACTTTACTCAGAGAGGATGTTAGGGGCACTTCTAAATTCAAGTCTTACACAGAGAGGTTGTTGGGTGCATTTCTAGATTCAACCAGGGCAGGCAGTTAGACACTTTTCACAGAGAGGATGTTAGGCACACTTCTATTATCAATTTTCATACAGAGGCTATTGGGCACACTTCTCAATTCAACTTTCACAGGGAGGCTATTGGGCGCACTTCTAAATTCAGCTTTTCACAGAGAGGATATTGGGCGCACTTCTAAATTCAACTTTCCACAGAGAGGATATTCGGCACACTTCTAGATTCAGCTTTCCGCAGAGAGACTATTGGGTGCACTTCTAAATTCAAGTTTTCACAGAGGGGAAGTTGGGCACACTTCTAAATTCAACTTTTAGAGAGGCTATTGGGCGCACTTCTAAATTCGACTTTCAGAGAGACTATTGGGCGCACTTCTAAATTCGACTTTCAGAGAGGCTATTGGGCGCACTTCTAAATTCGACTTTCAGAGAGGCTATTGGGCGCACTTCTAAATTCGACTTTCAGAGAGGCTATTGGGCGCACTTCTAAATTCGACTTTCAGAGAGGCTATTGGGCGCACTTCTAAGTTCAACTTTCAGAGAGGCTATTGGGCACACTTCTAGATTCAACTTTCAGAGTGGCTATTGGGCACACTTCTAGATTCAACTTTTCACAGTGAGAATATTGGGCTCACTTCAAAATTCAACTTTCACAGAGAGGATATTGGGCACACTTCTAGATTCGACTTTCACAGAGAGGCTATTGGGCACACTTCTAAATTCAACTCTACAGAGAGGATATTGGGCACACTTCTAACTTAAACCTTCACAGAGAGGGTATTGGGCACACTTCTAGATTCAACTTTCACAGAGAGGCTATTGGGCGCACTTCTAAATTCAACTTTCCACAGAGAGGATATTCGGCACACTTCTAGATTCAACTTTCCGCAGAGAGACTATTGGGTGCACTTCTAAATTCAATTTTTCACAGAGGCGAAGTTGGGCACACTTCTAAATTCAACTTTTAGAGAGGCTATTGGGCGCACTTCTAAATTCGACTTTCAGAGAGGCTATTGGGTGCACTTCTAAATTCGACTTTCAGAGAGGCTATTGGGCGCACTTCTAAATTCGACTTTCAGAGAGGCTATTGGGCGCACTTCTAAGTTCAACTTTCAGAGAGGCTATTGGGCACACTTCTAGATTCAACTTTCAGAGTGGCTATTGGGCACACTTCTAGATTCAACTTTTCACAGAGAGGATATTGGGCTCACTTCTAAATTTAACTTTCACAGAGAGGATATTCGGCACACTTCTCGATTCGACTTTCACAGGGAGGATATTGACAACACTTCTAAATTCAACATTCACAGAGAGGCTATTGGGCACACTTCTAAATTCAACTCTACAGAGAGGATATTGGGCACACTTCTAACTTACACTTTCACAGAGAGGGTATTGGGCACACTTCTAGATTCAACTTTCACAGAGAGGCTATTGGGCGCAATTCAAAATTCAACTTTTCACAGAGAGGATATTGGGCACACTTCTAAATTCAACTTTCAGAGAGAGGCTATTGGGCGCACTTCTAGATTCTACTTTCACAGAGAGGCTGCTTTTTGGCACATTTCTAACTCCAACTTTTCACAAAAAGGAAATTGGGCACACTTCTAGATTCAACTTTTCGCAGGAAGGATAATTGGGCACACTTCTAAATGCAATTTTCGCAGAGAGGCTATTGGGCGCACTTCTAAATTAAACTTTTCACAGAAAGGATATTGGGCACACTTCTAAATTCAATTCTCAGAGAGGATATTGGGCACACTTCTAAATTCAACTTTCACAGAGAGGCTATTGGGCATACTTCTAGATTCAATTCTCAGAGAGGATATTGGGCGCACTTCTAAATTCAACTTTCACAGAGAGGCTATTGGGCATACTTCTAGATTCAACTTTCACAGGGAGGATATTGGGCACACTTCTAAATTCAACTTTTCACAGAGAGGATATTGGGCACACTTCTAGATTCAACTTTCACAGAGAGGCTATTGGGCACGCTTTTAAATTCAGCTTAGGACAGAGAGGATGGTAGGCACACTTCCAAATGCTATGGTTAATTTCACGGTCTAATAATGCTACTGTACTATAGACATGTTTGTAAATGTGAACATCTAAAAGTAATGATAACACAGTGTGTAGATCTTACAATGGTTTCTAGGTTGAGTGGTGGGGTAGTATGGCGAGAAGTAATTGCTTCTGTCCCCGCCCTTGCCACACTTTCTTCTAGCTAGCTGGAATGCAGGTAATCTATTAGGGAGAAATTGAATGTAGCAGCACCACAGGTATGTATGCTTTTAGGTGGATGTTTAAGTGCAGGTTAGGAGGGCTTTCTTATTGTAGTTCTAATTTTACTCGGGGTACGCTATTAGGCACAATTCTAGATTCAAGCAAGGGGCCCTATTAGGCCCGCTTGTAAATTTGAGTTTCGTACAGATAGGATATTAGGGATGTTTCTATATTGAACTAATGACTCAACACTAATGGGCACACTATTGTACATAGAGGGATATTATGTACACAGAGAGGATATTAGGCACACTTCCAAGTTCAATTTGCACAGAGAGGGTATTAGGGATACTTCTGAATTCAGCTAGGGCACGTAATTAGGCACACTCAGTTTTACACAGAGAGGACATTAGGCACAGTTCTAAATTCAGCTTTACACAGAGCATATTAGGGGCAGTTTTAAATTCAGCTTTGTACAGAGGGGATATTTAGGCGCACTTCTAAATGAAAGTCTTGCACAGAGAGGCTATTAGGCACACTTCTAACGTCACCAGGGCACGCTATTAGGTACACTTCTAAATTGAACTATGCGCAGCGAGACTATTAGGGACACTAGTCAGTTCAACTGGGGCACGCTATTAGGCACACTTCTCAATTCAACTTTACCCAGAGGGGGTATTAGGCATAATTCTAAGTCAACTTTGCACAGAGAGGTTATTAGGGACACTAGTCAGTTCAACTGGGGCACGCTATTAGGCACACTTTTCAATTCAACTTTACGCAGAGTGGCTATTAGGCACAATCCCAAAGTCAACTTTGCACAGAGCAGTTATTAGGCACAATTCTAAAATCAACTTTACTCAGAGAGGATGTTAGGGGCACTTCTAAATTCAAGTCTTACACAGAGAGGTTGTTGGGTGCATTTCTAGATTCAACCAGGGCAGGCAGTTAGACACTTTTCACAGAGAGGATGTTAGGCACACTTCTATTAATTTTCATACAGAGGCTATTGGGCACACTTCTAAATTCAACTTTCACAGGGAGGCTATTGGGCGCACTTCTAAATTCAGCTTTTCACAGAGAGGATATTGGGCGCACTTCTAAATTCAACTTTCCACAGAGAGGATATTCGGCACACTTCTAGATTCAGCTTTCCGCAGAGAGACTATTGGGTGCACTTCTAAATTCAATTTTTCACAGAGGGGAAGTTGGGCACACTTCTAAATTCAACTTTTAGAGAGGCTATTGGGAGCACTTCTAAATTCGACTTTCAGAGAGACTATTGGGCGCACTTCTAAATTCGACTTTCAGAGAGGCTATTGGGCGCACTTCTAAATTCGACTTTCAGAGAGGCTATTGGGCGCACTTCTAAATTCGACTTTCAGAGAGGCTATTGGGCGCACTTCTAAGTTCAACTTTCAGAGAGGCTATTGGGCACACTTCTAGATTCAACTTTCAGAGTGGCTATTGGGCTCACTTCTAAATTTAACTTTCACAGAGAGGATATTGGGCACACCTCTAGATTCCACTTTCACAGGGAGGATATTGGGCACACTTCTAAATTCAACATTCACAGAGAGGCTATTGGGCACACTTCTAAATTCAACTCTACAGAGAGGATATTGGGCACACTTCTAACTTAAACTTTCACAGAGAGGGTATTGGGCACACTTCTAGATTCAACTTTCACAGAGAGGCTATGGGGCGCAATTCAAAATTCAACTTTTCACAGAGAGGATATTGGGCACACTTCTAAATTCAACTTTCACAGAGAGGCTATTGGGCACACTTCTAGATTCTACTTTCACAGAGAGGCTGCTATTTGGCACATTTCTAACTCCAACTTTTCACAAAAAGGAAATTGGGCACACTTCTAGATTCAACTTTTCGCAGGAAGGATAATTGGGCACACTTCTAAATGCAATTTTCGCAGAGAGGCTATTGGGCGCACTTCTAAATTAAACTTTTCACAGAAAGGATATTGGGCACACTTCTAAATTCAATTCTCAGAGAGGATATTGGGCACACTTCTAAATTCAACTTTTCACAGAGAGGCTATTGGGCACACTTCTAAATTCAATTCTCAGAGAGGATATTGGGCGCACTTCTAAATTCAACTTTCACAGAGAGGCTATTGGGCATACTTCTAAATTCAACTTTCACAGGGAGGATATTGGGCACACTTCTAAATTCAACTTTTCACAGAGAGGATATTGGGCACACTTCTAGATTCAACTTTCACAGAGAGGCTATTGGGCACGCTTTTAAATTCAGCTTAGGACAGAGAGGATGGTAGGCACACTTCCAAATGCTATGGTTAATTTCACGGTCTAATAATGCTACTGTACTATAGGCATGTTTGTAAATGTGAACATCTAAAAGTAATGATAACACAGTGTGTAGATCTTACAATGGTTTCTAGGTTGAGTGGTGGGGTAGTATGGCGAGAAGTAATTGCTTCTGTCCCCGCCCTTGCCACACTTACTTTTTGTCGGCTTCTTGCTTCTCCTGCGGATACCTGCAGATACGACCTGGAGCCGTCACTGTCGGAGCCATCCTTTGCCTCGGGTCCTTAGCCGATGGGCTGCCGGGCAGAGGGCTGCCCTAGGAGTGCTGTAATGGAGGGGGGTCTTTCGTCTCAGCCAATCAGGTCGCGGGGCGGGCTCGGGAGGCGGGATTACTACTGACCAGGAAGCGGGGAGCGAGTGGATGCGGGCGGACGGGGCTAGGGCTGTTTTAAACTAATTTGGAGGAAAATGGATGGAAATGGGGTCGCTGAGCTGGGCACAACTTACCCGTGCACGCTGGAGACAAAGATGGCTTAGAGTTGGAAGCGCTACACTATAGCAAAACACTAGTGACTGGTGGGCCAATCAGGTCGCGGGGTGGGATTACCACTGACCAGGAAGCGGGGAGCGAGTGGATGCGGGCGGAAGGGGCTAGGGCTGTTTTAAGATAATTTGGAGGAAAATGGATGGAAATGGGTCGCTGAGCTGGGCACAACTTACCCGGGCACACTGGAGACAAAGACGGCTTAGAGTTGGAAGCGCTGCACTATAGCAAAACACTAGGGACTGGTGGCCCAATCAGGTCACGGGGCGGGGTCAGGAGGCTGGATTACTACTGACCAGGAGGAGGGGAGCGAGTGGATGCAGGCGGACGGGGCTAGGGCTGTTTTAAGCTCATTTGGAGGAAAATGGATGGAAGTGGGGTCGCTGAGCTGGGCACAACTTACCCGGGCACGCTGGAGACAAAGACAGCTCAGAGTTTCAAGCGCTGCACTAGTTCCTTGACTGATCCCTGGTACGTAATAGTCCAGTCCAGCTGCGACTATGCTTCTCTTGGTTGATAATAAAAATCTCTCAATGTCTCTTGTCTTTTCCTCTTTTCCTCTTTCTGTTTTCTCTTTGCCCCTTCTCGCTTTCTGTCTTGTATTATTGCTCTCGATATTGTTGTTAATTCCTGAATAACGTTTTCTCTTTTGTTTTCTTCCCAATAGATGGAATTGTGGCCCAGAAGCAGATGTGGAGGTGCGGAATGCGGCCGGGAGGAAGATAGATGAAACCGCTATATCCGACAACAGGTGAGTGATGGTTTAAGGAAAAGCGTGAGGTGTGGTGGGAGTGCGACCTTAAACGTCCATTGGGACGCTGTACAGGGCTGCTGCACCAGGTTTGTGTGTGCTGATGGTTGCAGACCAGGACAGTGCTTACGTGCAACCATGGACATTGTTTTGTGTGTGCCTCCACAAGTCGCTGGACTGGGGTTTCACAGTGACTGACATTACAGGCCACAGGTGCTGGTGCTGTCCCCGAACCGATGCGGTTGCAGGCACTGGGAATGTGGTGCGTGTTGCGCGCGCACTCCACAGTGGTAGTCAGGTGTATTGTTGATATTGGGGCTTCCTCTACTCACCGCCCTGAACAGGTGTCCCGGCTCTGGCCTCCGCAGCACCCACTCCTTCCATTCCCTCCATGTGCAGCACACTGATGCACTTCTCCTTCCAGTGCAGGAGCAGAATTGGGGAGGCGGTTCCACCAGCTGTCGCCAAGCACTGTCTGCAGTGTGCAGACAAGAGGATCCTGACCCTCAGGTGGAGGTTGTCCCACTTGTTGTGGCAGTCCTTCACTGTGGGTGGGGTTGTCCCCACCGCCAACACCTTTTCTGCCACCTCCTTCCATATGTCTTTCTTCCGCTGCTGGGTTTGGCGGTGCTTGTCCATACAAAACAGTTCCCCAGCATGCTCTACAATGGTATTGGTCAGCATGTGCAGCTCGGCCACTGTGAAGCGTGGCTTGCCCTGATGGGTCTCCTGGATGCGAGATACCATGCTGATGTATTAATTTCTGGAGTCTGGAGGGGTGGATGGCTGCTGGCACCCTCGGATTGCAGTGGATTGTGATTTTGTTGATGGCCGCCGGCCAGTTTCCTGTTCTAGCGATCATGTAATTTCCGGTCACAGTGTTTCCGATCACGGTATTAGCGGGTGCGGCTGTTTCCGGTCTAGCAGGGTCATGCCGGAATCGGGGGCACTGGCATCCAGGTTGACGGTGGGGCCAGTGTATGGCCTTTTTCCAAGTGTTTCTGTGATGCCCTTGTCTCAGTTTCCGGCATGCCGGAATGCACTCGACCGACAAACCGTAATCGGCAGTTGATTACGGCACTATTGGGTGCCGGAAACAGTGTGACCGGCATCACAGTAACACCGGGGATTTACTGTCACACTCGTAATGAGGCACTGCTACATCACCAATAAATACTTCGAGCATTAAGCGCAATGAGTTTTCACATTAGGCTAATGATTAAAGTGCAATGATTCCTTATATGTGGAATGCCAATATTGATTTGCGCTAGCGATACTTGCCTTATATAAAACCAAACTACAACTACAAATGGATGTGCAGTTTGTCTCTGACAACTCAACAGCTCTGGCTTGCTACATAACTGCTTCCTTGATGAATGCATAGAAGAGCAATTTAAAAGACACTGTTCCCCACTCACATGGGGGACTGCCAAATGGAAAACAAATGAAGAGTTGAGACTTTCGGATAAAGGGGTGAGGGAATGATGTGCCAAATGTGATATTCCAGCCTGAGACAGCCAGGTGAGAAAACTGTCTCCTAAAATGCAAATGAAAGATACAACAGTGTTAGATCACTTGGCACCACCATTATTTCAGCTGGTCCAACAAATCCACTGACACAAATTATTTGGCATGGCCACATCAAATACTATCTTGCTATTAACCCAAAACATTATTAGTTTTAATATGGTTTTAGGGCTGTGAATTTAGGGCTGCATCCAACTCATTCGTCCGACAAGTTCGAAATGGGTGGAATGTTCACTGGATCACCTGGATCCAGAATAATTTTTATTTTTAGAAAAGGGATTAACTTGAAATGACATTTTTATTGGATTTAACCATGCAGGCGTAAGAGTGTCAGATCCTTGATCTTTGATTATCAGCTGAATAGAGCCCAAACGAGAAAGATGGTTATACTGCTGCAAGCTAGGTGTAGTAATACCTGCACAGAGTTCCAATTGATCAGTCATCTCTTAGAGGTTTTTGTACTTCCCATCTCCATCCACATTTCACTTATTTTATGATTGAAACAGAGAACCCACTTACAAACAAAAGTTTTTATGAACTGGCAATAGTGCAAGAGAGGCTTCAGGTTGTACTACATTTTGACAGATGTGAAAAACGTTATTATTGCGGTGGAAGCCGACGACACCAGAAGCCACAACATAGTTGCATCAAAAAAATATTTCGAAGGGATTGTGTCCTCCGACGTATTCCTTATCTTAGTTAGATATCTCCTTCCAGCTCTGCTGGCCTCGGAAAATCTTTCTCTAGAGGGCGCTGCGCGTCGACGTCCTCCGAGTCGATGTCCCTCGACAGCCGCCGTATCGACGTCGACGTCATCCTGCCTATAAAGGCCACGCGCAGCGTCCGTTGCTCAGTTCCGTTTTTCCGCGCTTACTCAGTGCCTCGGAATACCGTTGCTCAGTTTTGTCAGATTAATCCTATTTACCTCGAGTTATTCGATACTGTACTCGATGGCGTCTTCGTCGGAACCGACAACTCCTCGATCCGGCTTCAAAAAATGCCGAGATTGTGGGAAAAAGATGTTGCTGACTGACCCTCACAGAGTTTGTCTGTGCAGTTTGGGAGCTGAACACCATTGTACGGAGTGCGAGGACTGTATGTCCATGACAGCTAAGGCCCTGAAGGAGCGTAGGGGGAAGCTGGAGAAAGGTAAGACTTTTAAAGCTTCTTCTTCCTCGACCAAGTCGAGACATTCGTCTCCTCGTCACCATTCGCGCTCCAGGTCTCGGAGTGGGTCCCATCACTCCTCGAGATCGAAGCACTCGAAGAGGAGACGTCGAAGATCCCCTTCTCCGTCTTCCTCTTCCTCTGTTTCTCCAAAGAGAATCCCTTGCCCCACGAAACATAGTTCCCGGGCTGAATGGGAGGAATTCCGCAAAAAAAATGATGAGCGTCTTCGAGAAAGCGGCCTCGACCCCCTCGAAGACTGCCGAGAGCGATGCTCTGGTCGAAAGACCCGAAGGTCAAAAACGCCACGAGTCGCAGTACCCGGCGAAGGAAACCTCTCGAGCGCGTCTCGAACCCTCGAGTAGGACTATGACCTCCAAACCTTCCTCGAAGGTTTCGTCGATGCCGTCGACGAAGGTTCCGTCGACGCCGAGGTCGGTGTCTTCGACGCCGTTGTCGAAGGGACCTTCGACACACGGGTCTGTCGACTCGACGCCAGCTTCGACACCGGCGTTGACGCCAAGAAAAGTCACGGTTACGACACACCCAGTGACTATCCCCAGGTCCTCAATGACGATGGCGTCGAGATTGTCGAGCAGAATCCCAATTCTGTCGAGGTCATCGAGGCCTCCGCATTTGTTTTCGACGCCACGCTCGAAGCCTTCGAGGCCGTTTTCGAGGCCGATTATGACAGGTTCGGCACCCTCTGCCTTGGAAATGGGGTTTACACCCTTTATGAGTTCAGAACAATTGAGAACTATGTCCTCAATTATGGAAGAGGGTGAATTGTCTGAACAGGAAGACACATTTGAGTTGCAGGGACCTGTAACCCCAATTAGAGAGGAATTTTCCTCTGAAGAACGCAGGTTAAAGGATCTTCATGATTCCTTACATGAGGCAAGTGGGTTAGACACTTCCCCTGAGGAGGAGTTTGCTAGGCCAGACCCGGGGGAGCATGCTGAAACCCCCTATAGAGCCTTAATGGCCAGGATCACAGAGTTTATGGGGTGGTCTGTACCTTCACAATCTTTCCAACAAGATGACCTCACGGATATTCTTGACAAAGGCCCACAGGAGGATCCTGTGGTGCCTTTTCATAAAGCTCTTCAGAGGAAGATTATGACGAACTGGGAAACCCCAGATGTCGTCCCGGCAGTAAATAAAAAACTGTCTACAAAATACAGGGTATCTTCTACAGACCCGGAGTTTTTGTCAAAACACCCATCCCCAGAAAGTCTGGTGGTACAGGCAGCATCTTCTACTGATGTCAAGACGGCTTATCCTACCGTCCCACAGGACAGGGACGATAAAAAATATGATGCTATGGCAAAGAAAGTTTTTTCGGCATGTAGCGTGGCGTTAAAATCTGTTAATGCTACTTGCACCCTTGCTAGATTCAGCCATACACTTTGGGAGTGTGCTTCTACAGCGGCTGACTGCATCCCAGAGGGAGAAGAAAGGGAGGCGTTCCTGAATATCATACAGGACGGTAAAGACGCTAAGTGCAAATCCCTCCAGACGGGCATTGATTCAGCTGACAGTATCAGCAGAGCAATGGCGGCAAGTACAACAACCAGGAGATTCGCTTGGTTGAGAAAGTCTGGTTTTGCCCCAGATGTGCAAGCCAGGCTCTTGAACATGCCATTCGATGGCTCTTCTTTGTTCGGGAAAAAGGCGGATGACAGTTTAGAGAAACTGCAAACTTCAAAAGCAGCAGCAAAATCCCTAGGCGCTGCAATCCGTCAGACACCTTTGCATCCCACAGGAACCTCGGCGAGGGGCAAGTCCTTTCGCTTCTACTCCGCATTCGGAAGAGGTAGAGGACAACCGGCTCAAAGGGGACAAAGAAGAACTACCCGAGGTGGACGGGGTAGATATTCAAAAGCCGCAGCAACAGCAGGTGCCTCTTTACCATCGGCATCTGCATCAGCCGCCCCAAAACCACTCTGAGGACTTCCCTCACAGGACACCTGTAGGAGGCAGGTTGACTCAACATCTGGCGGAATGGCAGGCTATCACGTCAGATGCTTGGGCATTGGAAACAGTTGCCCAAGGTTACTGCCTGCCTTTCCCACGCATACCTCAGAGTCATCCACCGGGGATCAGCTCTCAAAAAGCTCCAGATCCGCTCCTCTTGCAGGACATTTTTGACCTGATAGAGAAAGGTGCCATAGAACCGGTACCTGTAGCGGAGAGGAACAAGGGCTGGTACTCCCCTTACTTTCTCATTCCAAAGAAAGACGGAGGACTGAGACCCATCTTGGACTTGCGAGAATTGAACAAATTCCTCAGGAAAGACAAATTCAAGATGGTCACTCTTTCTCAGATCCTCCAGGCCCTTCAGTTCCAGGACTGGTTGGTATCTCTGGACCTTCAGGACGCTTATTTCCATGTGCCTATCCATCTCAAACACAGGAAATACCTGATGTTCGCAATTGGCAACTCTCATTATCAATTTCGAGTGCTGCCATTTGGGCTGACCTCAGCCCCGAGGGTCTTCACCAAGTTAATGTCGGTAGTGGCGGCAAGTCTAAGGAGGGAAGGGATTCACGTCTACCCCTACCTGGACGATTGGTTGATCAGAGCTGTATCTTCGGAACAAGCTCAGATCCAGCTAAATCACGTGTGTCACTCCCTTCACAAACTGGGCTTCTCCCTCAATTTAAAGAAGTCACAAATGATACCATCGCAGAGACTCCAGTTCATAGGAGCGATCCTGGACACTTCCCTGGGAAAAGCCTCGCCACCAGAGGTGAGGGCTCAAGATATTCTACAGATGGTTACCAGGTTCCAAGATGCCCAACGTCTCCCAGCCTTCGACTTTTTGAGGTTGCTAGGCCTCATGGCATCCTGCATTTTCCTAGTGCCAGAGGCTCACCTGAGAATGAGATCCCTCCAGTGGGCACTGAGAACTCAGTGGTCACAATTCTCAGGGAGAATGACAGATCTTCTTCAGGTTCCCGACAGGGTGGCTCGAGACCTTCAGTGGTGGGCCTGTCAGGAGAACATTCTGAAAGGAGAGCAGTTTTGGCAACCCTGGCCGGAGATAACAGTAGTCACGGATGCCTCACTCACGGGGTGGGGAGCCCACGTCAACGACTTGACCATCAGCGGTCATTGGTCTCCATCGGAGTCCCAACTACATATCAACCTGTTAGAGCTGAGAGCCATCAGACTTGCGCGGAAGGCGTTCCTGCCAGCTGTACAAGGGAAAAATGTCCTGATAATGACGGACAACACGGTGGCTATGCATTACCTCAACAAAAGAGGAGGCGTAGGATCACTACCCCTGTGCAGAGAGGCGATGCAGCTCTGGTTTTGGGCAATCCAAGAAGGAATCTCTCTATCGGCAGTTCACCTAGCCGGAGAGAAGAACTTGACAGCGGACGCTCTGAGCAGGCAGAGCACAGTCTCCCACGAGTGGGAGCTAGCTCAGAAAGTCCTTCAAGAGATCTTCGCCCTTTGGGGAACCCCTCAGGTGGATCTGTTCGCCACCAGCCTCAACAGGAAATTCAATCTGTTCTGCTCAAGGGAATTTCCCCCGAGAGGAGCTCTGGGAGACGCGTTCATAGTGGACTGGGAATTTCCGCTTCTGCACGCGTTCCCACCGGTCCCTGTCATTCCTCAAATGATCAGGAGGTTGAGAAGATTCCGGAGAACCATGATCCTAATTGCCCCAGATTGGGCCAGGAGAACGTGGTACCCGGACCTTCTAGACTTGTCCATCTGCCCTCCAATTCGACTTCCACTCAGAGAGAACCTACTCTCACAGAAGGGAGGTCAGGTTCTCCATCCAGACATCAAAACCCTCAACCTTCACGCTTTGCTTCTGAAAGGCTGAGGTACAAGGATTGGGACCTCCCTGATGATGTTATGGAGGTGTTGCTTTCGGCAAGGAGGCCAGCAACAAAGTCTTTATACTGCTGCCGTTGGAACAGATTTTGCAGCTGGTGTAGAGAACAGAATATCGACCCTTTTTCATGTGGTACACCAATGGTTTTGTCCTTCCTACTATATTTGGCGAATTCAGGCCTTCAAGTTGGCACCATTAAGGGCTATCTCGCAGCGCTATCCATCTTTAAGCGCACTGCGGAAGAACCATCCTATTTCAAGTTACCCTTGGTAATACTGTTTCTAAAGGGGTTAACCAATGTTTATCCCCCAAGACCATTCCAAGTTCCCCTGTGGGATTTAAACTTAGTCCTAACTTTCCTGATGGGCTCATCTTTCGAACCACTCCATTCTTGTTCGTTAAGATTCCTTACCCTTAAAACTGTTTTATTAATAGCACTTACATCTGCTAGAAGGGTGAGCGAATTACAAGCTCTTTCTTGTAAACCCCCTCATACAATCTTTCACAAAGACAAAGTTGTCCTGCAAGTGAAGCCTAATTTCCTCCCAAAGGTGGTTTCTGAATTCCATATCACTCAGAAGATTACCCTACCATCTTTCTATCCTCCTCCTCATCCGGGGAAAGAGGAAGAGAGGTTACACAGGCTAGACCCTAGAAGGGCTTTAAGTTTTTACATCAGTAGACTAGCCAGGATAAGACAGGCAGACCAGCTGTTTGTAGGTTACACAGGTCACAAGCTGGGGTAACCAATAACTAAGCAGACCATTTCCAGATGGATCATTCTAGCCATTCTGGAATGTTATAAACTGGCAGGGAAAGAGCCCCCTCAAAACCTTAGGGCTCATTCGACCAGAGGTATTGCAGCTTCATCGGCCCTCAAAAGAGGTGTGCCGGTTAAAGACATCTGTGCGGCCGCTACATGGTCGTCTATCCATACCTTTACACGATTTTACAACTTGGATTCCTCCTCCAGTCAAGAGACTAGGTTTGGAAGGGCTGTACTGCACTCTATTTATCAATAGAAGACAGCGTGAAGTCAGTACTCCCTCCTCCAATGATAGAATACTGCTATGGGAGCCTCTCTAAGATAAGGAATACGTCGGAGGACACAATCCCTTCGAAGAACAAGTTACTTCTTACCTTGTAACGTTCTTTCGACGGGATGTTCCTCCGACGTATTCCTTATCGACCCTCCCATCCATCCCCGCAGTTCTACTTCCCTTGTTGTTGCAGCTTACGCTCATTCAGGGTGATTAGTATAGTCCAGAAAGAATTATTGTGGGCTACAAAACGGAACTGAGCAACGGACGCTGCGCGCGGCCTTTATAGGCAGGATGACGTCGACGTCGATACGGTGGCTGTCGAGGGACATCGACTCGGAGGACGTCGACGCGCAGCGCCCTCTAGAGAAAGATTTTCCGAGGCCAGCAGAGCTGGAATGAGATATCTAACTAAGAAAAGGAATACGTCGGAGGAACATCCCGTCGAAAGAACGTTACAAGGTAAGAAGTAACTTGTTCATCTTAAGTATTCTTTCTTTAAAAGCACTTACTGTCACGATTCCTATAGCTCCCGCCTCTCCAACCCACGACTCACATAGAAAAACCCCTGCAATCTCTCTTGGGGCACATAGAGTTTCACTGCACATTACAAAATGGGGAACTAAGAAACCGCCCAGTTGGTCTAGGGAATGGCATACTTGGAACACTAACATGGAGGAACATAATTCCAAAGGAATCAAGAAAGCAGTCTAGTTGCTGGGTGTGGCTGGCTATATAAGCCACACCCAGATAGAATTCTGTGCTTAGCGTTATCTTGCCCAGAAGCAACGGCCCGCTTACTGCAGATCCGGAGCAGCATTAGCAAGAGTTGGACTCTCGCTGCTCTTCACGCCACCGTGCACGCCCTGAATCCTGTCAAGCCTTTTACTTTCCTGACTGGAGCCTCGGCTTAATCTACGGCATCTCCAGGCTCTCCAGTGCTCCCGCGGGACGCCTACACTTCTGCAGCTCCTCCAGGCGCTCTGTGCGCAAACAAACCTCCGGCCCCTCTGTTACGTTGGGCTTGTCTCTTTAAGAGACACGGACTGTGTCACGTGGCCCCGACACGTGACGCGTGACGCCGGGGGGAGGGATGTTTAAGAGTTAGTAAGAAGTTGTAAGAGGAAAATAAAAGACGTGTTTCCCAACCCTCGGTGTGCCTGTCTTCATTGCGAGGGCCCATCCGGGCCTAACAACTGGCGACGAGGTGTTTGCTCAGGCTGCAGAGCCCTCCTCCTCCTCCTCCTCGCCTCCGGCGCCCATCCCGCTCTGCAGCGCACGTCGGGCACCGTCAGCCCGCGAGCGCCCGACTCCTCCTCCACCTCTGCTGCCTCGCGCCGATCCCGGCCCTGCCTGCAGGACGCTCCTCTGTGGCTCCCGCGACACGTGGGAAGGATGCGTGTGCCATCCTGAAGGTTCCTCCTCCTCCGCCTACAAAAGGAGAAAGGGAAAAAAAAAAAAAAACGAAAACACCACGTGTGCTCCAGCAGACCTGATCCCAGGCCCAGCACAGCAGCAAGCCTGATCCCAGGCACTTTCCAGCACGCCTGACCCAGGCCTAGCTCAGCAGCAGGCCTAATCCCAGGCACCCACCAGCAAGCCTGATCCCAGGCCCAGATTCCAGCAGCAGGCCTGATCCCAAGCACTCGCCAGCGCGCCTGACCCCCAGGCCCAGCCACCGACAGCAAGACACCGATTCCGGGGTGCATGACCATCCGACAGCTACGCCATCCAGGCTACAGAGACTGCCAGCGGGACCCCGGTGAAAGGTGGGTGACATCCTGCGCTGCCTGCTAGCCCACATTGCCCGCCACTAAGGCAACGGACCCCCAGAGACAGATGCCCACAGGTGAACCGCACCGCTCACCGTCACCATGAGCGCGCCCCAAGACCAGCAGGCTCGCCCCCCCCCCCCCAGCGGGGAGCACAGCAACCACTGCATGGCGCATGCCTCCCCCCTTCTCCATGATGCCGCAAGCAGACAAAGGCCCAAGGTGGGTCGAGTGGTTGGAAGACTTCAACACCTTCATAGACGCCCGGGGGAAGAGAAATCCCCAAGACTACGCAGCATGTTTCTGAACCTTGCGGGGAACGACATCAAATTACTATTGAAAACCATTCCATCAGCAGAACAAGCTGACTTCCCAGCTCTTATCGCAGTACTGAACAGACGGTTGGTGATTGAACCCAACAGGGACTATGAAAGATACATTTTCAATCAGTGCACGCAGAGGGTAGACGAAACGGTCGATGAGTTCATCACCCGCCTACGAATAAAAGGCGCAAACTGCCAGTTCCACGCTTTCTCCCTAGATGAGGCCATAAGGTTGAGAGTGATTGAAGGGTGTGTATACCAAACACTAAAGAAGCAACTTCTTAAAAAACCCATCACTATTGATGAAGTTAGTCAGATGGCAAGGATTCTGGAGAGAGTCGAAAAACAAGTGACGCAGATAACTGGCACCGCCTCCTCCAAACATGACAAAAACGAGACGATCGCAGCAATGCAGGCCAGTAATGCCAGAACAACAGATAGAGGACCGAATCTCAACTACTCAACGACCACAACGCCAGTGCTACCGCTGTGGAATGCCGTATCCCCATGCAGGGACGTGCCCCGCATTGTCCCAGAAATGCGGCAACTGCGGGAGAGAGGGACATTTCCAATCGGTCTGCAGAGAGGGCAAACCATTCCCGACCCAAAGACCACCAGTCGCCCCGCAGTTTAAAATACCCTACAGGAATCCACAAGGCCAAAGCTACCAATCGTGCCCTTATCAACAAAACCCGAGAAGGTACGTCAGAGTAGTTGAAGACGTCTACCCATCGGAAGAACCCCAAGACAATGAAGAATACGAACAAATATCCCGCATAAGAGATGAATACGACGGGCCCCCAGCGTCCATCTCTCACTACGAGGCAGACCAACAACGCCTCGAAGATGAAGGTTATCAATTTTTTTTTTTTTTTTTTTTTTATTTTGGATGGCTGATTAAATCAACCTTTCAAAACGAGGTTTAAAACAAGATACATGCATCATTAAAAAAAAAAGGAGAAGAAAAAAACATCACATGTTAAAATCACATGTTAAAATCAGATACAACCATACCACAATCAAGATATATATAGAGAGCCAAATACTATCCCATTTCTTCCATTTCTTCCAATGGGCAGATTAGTTACTCACTTGAATATGGGACATAATATTTTGTTTAGGAAATGGATAGTGGCTATTCTTATTGTTATCTTTGGGGTTGCGAACAGCTCATACCATAGCTCATCATTAGAGCGTCTTATGTAATGATGCCTTGTTAGTTTGTCAACCAAATCCTTTCTCTGTGATTGTAATGCAGCACATTCTATCAGTAGATGTTTCAATGTTTCTTCGACTTTTGCATCATTGCAGAATCGACAAAAAAGACAGTCTCTCTTAATGATACCCCTCCTTAGCAAAACTTGTTTCGTTGGCCATAGATTCAAACGAAATCGCAATATTTGATTTCTCAATTTATGGGAAGGACATTTTAATAGATAATCAGCAGTTCCTTGGAGTTTTTTATGCCCAAACATAGCTCTATCAAAATCTTTTAGCTTCATACAGTTCTGTTGCGTTATGTGCCAATCTAAATGATACAATTTGGTTTTAGCTTTGGTAGGATTGGATAGTTATAGATCTAATGTGATATTAGCTTCTGTTAGATCCGACAAAACAGCCGCTCTCCAATTTACTGGGAATAAATGTTCTGACCGCAATAAATAGTCTGCCAGGATTCTTAGCACACTATTGCTGGATAAGCCCATCACACATTTCCGGAATAAGCAGCATCTCTTCCAGGACACTTGTGTGTTCACGGAGAGAATTCCCAACTCAAAACGAAGCAGTGCGTTTGGGCAAGAGTTTGGAAGATTCAGAACTTTCTTCCAAAACCTAGCCTCAATTTTGTTCCAATAACCAGCCTGTGGAGGTGACCAGGCTTCTGAACCATAGGTAACAATGGGGATTACTTTCTGTTGATAAAAGGTGAGAATGTGTTTGCATGAGAACTTGCCATACTTATATTGCAAGATTCTCGCTTGCGAGATTAGAGTGGACAATTTACTCTCTATACCAACTCTTTGGGGTATATTAGTGGAGGAGTTGCTAAATATGACTCCTAAGTATTTGTATTCATTGACTATTTTTAACCTCTGTTTGTTCAAAAGCCAACAATACTGTTTCTTTGATCTAAGTCCAAGTCTCCCCAGTTCCATCACCTGTGTTTTCTCCAAATTTAAGGTCAAGTTGTTTTTGGCAACGTACTGGTCAAGTTTATCAAGCATATTTTGCAGGCCTCTCGGTGTTTTAGAGATAAGAACTAAATCATCTGCATACAGGAGCCATGCAATGACCTGGTTGCCAAGTTTCGGGGCGTCATTCACAACATTGTTGAATTCATTGCCAAGATCAAATATAAACAAATTAAACAATGTAGAGGCTAAGATGCAGCCTTGTTTTAGGCCGCGTTTAGTTGGTATTTCATCTGATAGCAGCCCTTCTAAATTCAATTTAACTTTCATTGAAGTGTTCGAATGAAGCAAATGTATCAAATGCACAAGTGAGGGTGGACAGCCAAATTTCAGTAGCTTCTCCAACAATAGGTTCCGATCTACCGAGTCAAAGGCCACTCGAAAATCAACATACGCCAGATATATTGGTTGATTCCTTGTGGCGTATAACTCTTTGATTGCATTGAGGGTCGTTATATTGATGCTTGTGCCAAGACCTCGCACAAAACCAGTTTGAAATGGATCTCGTCGATTCTCTTTTGAAGCCCAATTGTCAAGGTCTCTTAAAACAATTCTGCTGAAAATCTTGCCAGGAGCGTCAAGAAGAGAAATCGGACGGTAACTGGCCGGATTTGTTCGGTCGCCTTTCTTATAAATTGGCACTGTGATGGCCTTACACCACGACGGAGGAACTGCCTGTTTTATTTGCAGGACCTGGAAGATAGCATAGAGAATAGATGCCCATAACTCCGGATTCTGTTTTAGGACATTATTTGATAAACCGTCAGGACCAGGAGCTCTTGAAGAGCTAGCTTTGTTGATATAAAACAAAACATCTTCACGGTCAAAACTAATCTGAAAGGCTGAATTCAATATTTCTAGATTCAACTTTGAGGTACTATTCGCCGGAAGAGCGTAAATGCTAGTGAAATAGGCGACCCAACTTTTTTCCGACACGCCATTAAGTTGTGCCGTTAGCTGCGGAGCTCCTGCTCCATTATTTATCATTTTCCAGATTTGTGATGTATTTTTAGTTTGGACCATCTGTAACCATTTTTCCCCATCATGTTGGAACATATTAGCTTTGTGACCTCGAATCCAATTTCTATATTTGGTCTTCAATTTGCGTAAAGTCAATTCACGATACTGTACCGGTAAGTTAGAAATCTGTCTTTTCTGTTTTCGGTATTGCCTCTTTCGATCTCTAATGGCCAAATCGAACATATGGATATGCTGCTGCCTGCTCTTATTAGTTTCTGTAGTTGAAGCAGGGGCAAAGAGATGCATTTTATCATGATAATCAGCAACATCCATACCTCTTACCAATCGCTGTTGGTCATTCGTTACACTGCGTGCAAATGTTTGCAGTGCATCGCTTGACCAGTAAAGTCTGTTTCGTTGGGCGTTAATAATAAGACCACTCAATTGATTTGGACTGGAGCGAAGTTCTTCCTTGGTTTGGATCACAAACTCGGCTCTCAAAATCCAATGATCACTCGCTATGGTGGGAACTACCCTAAACTCGGAGATTTTCTCAAACAGCCTTCTATCAACATACATATAGTCAATTGTAGCATTTTGAGCGCCACAAGACCACGTGTATGATGGAGGGTTATCAGTTTCCACTGCCCCATTCAACATAATTAGATCCCACGTGTTAATAAAAGTTCTCCACGGCGAAACCCGATCCAAACTCCTTTTCTTAGATGATGCCAACAAATGCATATTCAAATCCCCGGCTAATATTACATGCGCGATGTCCGGGATAGTTATATTGTCTTCCATTAATGTATTCAAATCATTAAGGAGAGTAGAGGTTGAAATTGCAATTGGGTTCCAATATATATTTATAACTAAAAATTTCAGCTTTTGGAACATAATTACTGAACATTGCAAATAGGAGTTTGGGTTGGGCCCCTCAGAGATATTAGTTATCGTGGACATATTGGAGATAGTCACCAACCCAGACATTGGTCTACCTTTCTGTCCCTTAATTGCTGGAACTAAATGGACATAATGATTGTTCCACGATAGGGGGACAGTCAACCAGGTTTCTTGCATAAGGGCTAGATCACAATCTTTGAGATCACACTTAGCATTATTTAACAAATGTTTATATCCCCTCGTATTCCAGCTCATGACTACCAATTTCTGACCCCGAACATCAGGGTCATCAATTCCTAGTTATGCTTTCCCACAGCTGCATCCCCTACCTGAGGTATGCTCACCACTAATTACCTGACTAGTTGGTTTAGTGATAGCTTCCACCGGCTGTTCCTTAGTAGTAGGAATTAAATCAAAACCCAAATCAAAGAATTCAGATCTAGCGGACCAAATGATATTGTAAATGATGCGAGAACTTAACCACATACAGGACACCGTTGGATCATTATCATCGGGGAACTCCACTTGTACTAGATCACCAGAGGAGATATCTTCCAAATTTGGGATATCTGCAAATATTTGCATGATGCTTCCTCTGTTCATTATGTATGTTGGAAAGGAACCCCCCCGACAACTAAGGAACAGGGAAAATAATTGGGTAGGCTTTTTACTCTTGTGTGGTACCTTAACATCAGAATGATTCTGTTTACTAAGTGAATCTCTAGTCTTGTAGCATTGGGTCTCCTCCAGTGGGGATTTAAACGTTACATTCTTAGAGATGCATTCTTCATGAGATGGATTTCCCACACCAGAGTGGCCACTCCCCATTGCCTTCAAGGAAGATTTAAGGCTTTTTTGTTCCGTGGTCAAAGCAACTAGACAGTCTTTAATTGTACATAGGATATTATTTTGTAGGTTGTCTTGCGCATCCAAAATTGTTTCATTTATTAGTAGGTCATTCTTAGAAGACTTTACTTCCTGAGTCGGGAGGGTCCTTTCGCCATTAGTGTTTTCATCATCCCCTAATTCAGGTTTCTCCAGTGATGGATTACAAGTCTGAGACAGAGTCACATGTGGCTTAGGATGGAATTGATTCATATACTCATCCACAGCTTTCCTAAGGTCCTGCGTATTAACTGTGACATTGGGCATTGAGTTAGCTTTCACTCGCTTATTCTTCGGTACAGGTGGCACTTGGGTTGGGGCCGTTACATTAGTAGATCCGCTCCCCAGCTCCTGCGCAACATGCACCAACTCATCTAAGGGAGCATAAGGGAGAGTCCTGTGGTTGGGATCCTTACCCTTGTTCAACATTCTTTGTCTTTCCTGAGATAGATTTTGATATTTTTTTGTGATAGCACTAGAAGCTAACATTGAGCTTCTATCTGGTTTAGACAGGGATTTAAAGAATTGTTTCGTAGACCCACTCACAGCCGTTGTTTTGGACTTCTGATTTTTTGACTTCTTTGGGTTTAACATTGATTGATTGGAGGGGCCCTTAGATTTTTTTGCAAATATCGTGTACGTCCCTTTTAACTGCTGTGTTTCTCTAATTTTTGAATCATCAACCATGGGAACCCCTGCCTCCTTTTCCCTCAGTATCAACTGATCGGGTATGGGATTCACCAGTGTCATTTCCACAAACTTCACAGACTTTCCTTCCTTCCCACCGTGAACAGATTTAATTATTTCAATTCTTGGGTCAGATAGTGGCCCCATTGGTACATTCATTGTCTCCCTATCTGTCACCTCTCTTATAATGCCCTCAACAAAGGGCACAACAGTGTTAACACTTTGTATATTTCCCCCAACTGTAACTGGGTTCAGTTTGCCATTCAGCTGGTCATCAATGTTTTGGCAGGATAATAACATCATACCCAACTGTTTAGAAAAATGGGCTGCCTGATCAGCATCAGCCTCTTGCTTTCGGGCCAAGGACAAACTAAATGCCTTTTGAGATCTCTGGAAATTATCAACATTATCTTGTATTACATTGATTTTGGAGTCTAAGGTTTCAAACAGTCTAGCTAGAGCCATCAAAGCCATGTTCATTTTTTCCAGTGTTAAAGGATCATCTTTTTTTAACACGAGAGCCGGACTTATAATCGAGCTATTTCCATTTGGTCTCCTGGGAGTCGGCGGAATAAATGAGATCGAACTTTCAGATTCTGTAATGTCTCCAGTATTAAACAATGCTGGCGATTTGGAAAGATCAAAAGTGTCGTCCTTGGCCACAAAGCAAGAGTCCGATGATTCCAGCTCAATAATTGCAACATCTTTAGCAACACCAACATCCTGGCTTTCTATCGGAAGGGGAGCTGAGCTAACAACCCCTGAACGAGCATTTTGGAGTATCATTGAATCAGACAGTGAAATATTACATGGCTGTTCTTCCACTTCCTTGTCACCATCTGTGACCTGTGTCACTTGTGAATTCACCACAGATTGCTGAGCAGAGCACGCCCCTACGTCATTACAAAGGGGCTGCACTTCTATATTCGATACACTTAGATTGTTAAGTTCAGGCATTCTAGCTACAGAGCGTAATGTCCGACAACTGTTGAACCCAAAGTTCCTTAAGTCGCCCATGGCGAAATCCAGTCGTGAGCTTCTCTTCTTTATTCGCTTGTCCCACGGTGCACTTTTGGCAGAAGGTCGTACCGTGTTTGTAGACAACGCTGGGCTGTCTCTTGAAGTGGACTCCATTAAGGCATGAACTCGTTCGGTGCAAGGCATGCCAGTACGGAGTGTAAACATCTTGACACTGGGATGCCTTTTTCCGGACGCCACAGAGTTTTAATAGCACCTAACTACAGTGTGCTTCCCTAGCGTCCAACTGTAGACAAAACACCCGCTAAAATAACCAGCACTAGCCGCGTTGCCGCGGCGAAGCGGCAAAGCGGGACTTAACGGGGCTTTACACGGGTGCGCGCGCGCGGTGCGCGCGATCCTGAGCTTATATAGCTCCACCCAGCCCTTGATGCAGCAAAGCCTAAATAAGAGAAAGTATGTTATATAGTCTGTTTTATGGCTATATTATCTCCAAGTAGTGCACAGTTCACTCTTCCATTCACCTGCTGGATCTTGTAGTGAGTATAACAGCAAATCCTTTGTCGATCGCAGTAGTACTGGAGAAGCGTCCGCGGCAAAGCGGGACTTAACGGGGCTTTACACGGGTGCGCGCGCGCGGTGCGCGCGATCCTGAGCTTATATAGCTCCACCCAGCCCTTGATGCAGCAAAGCCTGCTGGATCTTGTAGTGAGTATAACAGCAAATCCTTTGTCGATCGCAGTAGTACTGGAGAAGCGTCCGCGGCAAAGCGGGACTTAACGGGGCTTTACACGGGTGCGCGTTATCAATACGATCACTATCGGCAAGATGAGTATGTCAACCTCATCATGGATGAAGGACAAGCACGTGAAGCACCCAAGATACCAATGGAAATAGGAGGCCACCAATTCTGTTTCCTGGTTGACTAAGGAGCTACGGTCAACATAATGGGTGAAAAGGAGTTCCACCAAATTCCCAGGAAACCAGCCTTAGTGCCATCTGAGTCCAAAATATACCAATGGGGCGCCGACACTCCACTACAATCAATTGGCTTCTTCGCCCGTCACCTCATCCACGGCAACCGTGCCATAACGACAAGCATACACGTAATTCGCAGTCCAACGAAAGGAAGATGCCTCCTCAGCTACAGGACGGCCTCCTCCCTGGGTCTCATAGACATACATGTCCGAGACGGCGACAAGATCTATTCATCAGAGCCAACTCAAGTAGCGAAAGAGAGCGTGTCAAACGTCCAAGCGGAACCCAGGGAGACGGACGTGATATCAAAAGACACCATCGTGAAAGAATTCCCCCTCATCTGCAAAGGCCTAGGAAAATTGAAAGGACCCTCAGTTAAACTGCATATTGACCCCACAGTTCGGCCCGTCCCCCAGCACCCGAGGAGAGTTGGGTTCCATCTCCAAACTGCAGTGTCAGCCGAACTCGGACAACTCCTAGAAAATGATATAATCGAACCAGCGACGGGTACGACCCCGTGGGTCTCCCCACTGGTCATCGTGCCAAAAGAGGGGGGACAGTTCAGACTCTGCGTAGACATGCGTGTCGCCAACACTGCGATCCAGCGTGAGCGACACCCCGGCCCCCGAATCGAGGACATGATCGTTCAGATAAACAAGTCCACCCTCTTCTCAAAACTGGACCTTAATCAGGGTTACCACCAGTTGGTTCTCCATCCAGAATCCAGGGGCATAACCACGTTCACCACGCATGATGGACTATTCCGTTATAAGCGCCTCAACTTTGGCATTTCGTCAGCCGCAGAGATTTTTCATGAAACCATCAGACAAGTCATTCGCCCAATCAGAGGGGCACTTAACTACAGCGACGACATCCTAGTATTCGGGAAGTCGAAGGATGAACACGATGTTGCTCTCCGCGCCACCTGCAAAGCCATTCAAAACACTGGTCTCACCCTCAATGTCGACAAGTGTCGATTCAGCAAAACCAAGCTGAAGTTTTTTGGCCACATATTCTCTGCGGACGGAATGACACCAGATCCCGACAAAGTGGCGACCATCTTCAGCCTACAAGAACCAAGGCAAATAGCAGACGTGCGATCGTTCCTAGGGATGGCAGGGTACTGCGCGAGATACATACCACACTATGCCACAATCACGGAACCGCTCAGGAAACTCCTTCAGAAAGACATGCTTTTCGCCTGGACGGCAGAATGCCAAGATGCATTCCACTCTATCAAGCAATATCTAGCGGAAGCCAGAAAACTTGCCTACTTTGACCCCAACTGGCACACTGAAATCGTGGTTGATGAAGTCCAGTCGGGCTGGGTGCCATCCTTGCCCAAACAAATGGAGTGGACACCCACCCGAGACATGTGGTGGCCTATGCCAGAAGAGCTCTCTCAAAACCCGAGTCCGCGTACTCGCAGGCGGAAAAAGAAAGTCTAGCGGCAGTCTGGGCATGCGAACACTTTCACAATTTCGTCATAGGAAAAAAATGTACCCTAATCACGGACCACCAAGTCCTGCTCTCACTGTTTGCCAACCCACGAACCAAGATGCCGCCAAGAATTGAACGTTGGGGCATCCGCATGCAAGAATATGACTATCAAATAATACATCGTCCGGGGGGGGGAACACAACCCAGCGGATTACCTGTCGAGACACCCCACAGGAGAAGCCACGTCGAGAAAAGGAGATGTAGAATACATTAGTTATGTCACCACGAACGCACTGCCTCCTGCAATATCACTGGAGGCTGTCGCAGAGGCGTCAGCTGCCGATCCGTCCATAGCACTGGCTATCAACCTCACGGAGCACAACAGATGGAAGACCTACAGGAAGTTTCTGACGGAACATCCAGACACAAATCGAGATGAACTGGAAAGGTTGGCAAAAGTTCATACAGAGCTGGCCATCAAGGACAAATCCATACTCCTCGGAGGGTGCAGAATAATAATCCCAGCAGCCCTGCGGTCGGACATTATAAAGACGGCACATGAAGACCACCGCGTGGCGGACAACACCAAACGGCAACTTCGGTGCCACGTATGGTTCCCATTCCTTGATGCGCTAGTAGACCGTTGGGTACGAAATTGCATGGCATGTCAATGCACAGCCAGGGCCGAAGCTCCAGCACCGCTACAGTCAACTCAGATCCCTGAACACCTGTGGGAAAGAGTGGCAGTAGATTTTTATGGACCCCTCGAGTCCGGGGAGTACCTGCTCTTGTTCATTGATGAGCACTCCCGCTTCCCAATCGTGAAGAAGTCACCGTCAACAGCCTTCGCCCACATAGCAGCTGTATTTGACGAAGTTGTGAGTGAGTGGGGCATACCAGAAGTCATCAAGTCGGACAACGGGCCGCCGTTTTGTGGCCACGACTTTGCAACCTTCGCCAAGCATCTGGGTTTCAAACACCAGAAAATAACACCAAGATGGCCACAAGCCAACGGGATGGCCGAGAGGTTCATGTCGTCTATCAAGAAGACCCTACAAAGAGCCAGACTAGAAAATGTTGACCCTCATCAGGCCCTGTGCAGGATGCTTCGGGACTATCGAAACACGCCACATGAGGCAACGAACAGGACACCGGCTGAAATGATGGTGAAATACCAAGTTCGCACACGTATCATAAGACATCCCACCAACAAACCGTAAGTAGACCCGGAAGTCTTAGTAAGAGATGCGGAACGGAAGGAACGGGCCCGCATCCAAACAGATGAGAAAAGAGGTGCACGCCCAAAAGAGATCCAGGTTGGAGACGAAGTACTGGTCCAACAGACTGTGGTCAAAAAGACTGACCCAAGGTTCTCCCCACAGCCGCTCCGAGTGACGGCCACAAAAGGAACCATGGTGACAGCCGAAAATGAAGAGCGGGAAATAACCCGGAATTGTTCGCAATTCAAGCTCACTGCCATCCAGGGCCATGAGGGGCTAGAACCCCCGGATCCGGAACCGATGCCTTTGGACCCGAGAGACTCACTGTGGTCGCCACCAAGATTTTCACCTCGCCCAGGAATGAAGAGAACGCAAGGGCCAGAAGAAGATTCGGGAGAAGCCACCAATGGTCGACCCCATCGTGTCGTGAAGAAACCGTCACGCCTTGTTGAAGAATGTTAATGTTGTTGTTGCAAGGACATTTGTCCGGGGGTGATGTTACGCTGGGCTTGTCTCTTTAAGAGACACGGACTGTGTCACGTGGCCCCGACACGTGACGCGTGACGCCGGGGGGAGGGATGTTTAAGAGTTAGTAAGAAGTTGTAAGAGGGAAATAAAAGACGTGTTTCCCAACCCTTGGTGTGCCTGTCTTCATTGCGAGGGCGCATCCGGGCCTAACACC
Source organism: Ambystoma mexicanum (assembly GCF_040938575.1). NCBI lineage: Eukaryota > Metazoa > Chordata > Amphibia > Caudata > Ambystomatidae > Ambystoma > Ambystoma mexicanum. The sequence goes on from NC_090935.1 coordinate 320,286,996, forward strand.
CTCTTCAGCCTCATCTGGCGCTCCGGCACTTACACGAACCATCGGCTCCTGCTCCCGCGGTGCTGGCCCCTCTCCAGCTGCTCCTGGCGCTACTGTGTGCACACAGACCGCCAGCTCCTGTTCCACAGTATTTTCAGCTCCACACCCAGCATACACGGCCCCGGCAACTCCCCGCCTGCTGGAACCTGCAGAAATCAAACAAAGACACACATATAAGACAACCCACAGAAGTACAAGGACATCATACAGAGCATGTTGCACTGAGGAAAAACTTCAACAAGGACATACGGAAGGAAACTCCATAGACAGCTATAAGGTGGTGCTACGATCAAGGTTTACCAGCCCACGCAAGTCACACCCAATCAGGGATAAAAGCAAGGGATTGAACTTGTTAAAGAATGCTTCAGCACCGTCAGTGAAGTAACTGCTGGACAAAGCGCCCCTGCTAAGAAAAAGAGAAAAGCAGGACGGAGAGCCCACCAATTAATCAGCCAAGGCGAGCGAACACACAGTGCATGCACAGTGGGAGGTTGCAGAGGGGTGGCTGGGAGAGTTAGCTCACAGACCCTAAGTATTTATCACTGCCCTATGTTTAATTCCTGATTTAGATACAGTCATCCAGTCATCCAAAGAAGCGGCCCAAGAACAGATCTTGCACAGAGGATCCTGATACTCCCGCAGGGCTAAGGTGAGCGTGACACTTACTGCTTTTCATTTATTGTACTATACATAATATATGCTTTGTAGTGTTTAACCACCACAACACATGTTCAAAGTCCATGAAAGGAATATAAATCCTATTTGATACCCATCACCTCAACCAGTGACAATGGCAAGTACAAGTATGGCAGAGCGGGAAATAATTGGTGGTAATGGTATTACAGCCAATATTCCCACTCCGTCATACTACGAGTGTGGCCCTGGAGTGGAGGATTTACCTCCAGCATCATGCTGGAGGTAAATCCTCCAACTCTCTGCTGACAAATCGGCAGAATTACCACTGCAGTGATTCCTCCAAAAAAGCCCCATAGAGTCCTATGGACTCGTAGAAAATGGAGTTTTACACCACCACTTGTAATCCAACGGTAATTTCACCAGACCAAGTGGTGTTAACAGTAATTCAGTTGGGTGGTATTCTGGCACATTTACAACCGGAATACCGCCCAACTCATAATGGGGTCCAATGTGCCTAAATACAACACAAAACTATTCAATTAAATTAATCTCACATATCTGACGTCTCTAAGAAGGCACACTACCAGCTTCACCTCCTCAGAGGTATCCTTCCTTTCCTCTCCTTCTCCCAGAATCTCACTGTCTCTAGAGCCCTGGTTCTCTCGAAGCTGGACTATTGCAACAGCCTCTTTCTAAATCTGCCTGCCTCTACTCTCCGCCCTCTGCAACTCATCCAAAACAGGACTGCGAGACTTGCCCTTGGCCTCAAGCCCGTGGACCGTATCTCTCCAAGACTGAAATCACTACACTGGCTCCCAGTGGCTGCGAGGATTAAGTTCAAAACCCTCTGCATTGTCCACAAGGCCTTCTGGGGCCTTGGGCCAAAATACCTTCAACTCTCTCTTCCTAAATATCTTACTTCTCGAGCTCTTCGATCATCTGCCTCCAACTCCCTCAGGGCCAGCCGCTTCTCCAAGCAACAAGTTGGGGGTAGATCTCTCGCCGCAGCAGGTACCTCCCTCTGGAACAGCCTTCCTGCCTCCCTAAAACTTGAGGAGAACCATCTCTGGTTCCAGAAGCACCTCAAAACCTTCCTCTTTGCCCCCGCTTTCTCTCCCCCTCTCCCCTGCTAAAATCCACTCTAACTGCACTGAATCTGCAACTGGGCCACTCTCTGATCTCGGTCCTTGGCCTAGCCACTCTTCCCTGCACTACCTCCCTGGCAACCCCTGCACTGCAAGACTGTTCTCTGTATCCCTACAGCCCCTCCTCCCAGCACTTGTGTGCACTTACCTTGCACTTGCCACCAGCTGGCCCATATTAATTATCTTGTATTCTACTAACCCTGTTCTGCACTTTCCCCTCTCCCTTTCCCCCTGCACTTTTCCCTTCCGCTCTACCCTTGCACTTGCGCGATCTGAATGACACCTGGCCCAGTAGGATCGTTGTCTGTCTTCCCCTGTTCCCCCCCCACTGCCTTGTCGCGCCTTGAAACACTTGTGTATAGGCACGTTACAAATGCCATATCATTTCATATCATTCATAATCATTCATAATCATTTGCCTGCATTGGCCAGAACCACCAAGAGCATTCCGTGTGTGCTACACTGATGGACCGCCTCTTGAATAACCTGGTGCCGATTCATTCTTGATTTGCCATATCATCCAGCTACCTCCACTTCTTGATTAGTATGTGGCTGGAGAAGGACACTTATGCCCTGCATGAATTGAAGGGCATATTTAATTCGGAGATGGGATGAAACCCCCTTAGTGTATAATGGCTGCGTGGCTTCCACTGCCTGAATAATGGGTCATGCTACGTCCATCCGTCTACTCCACCCCTTCTGCTCTCAACCCCTCCCCCAGGTCGGTCTCTGTTGTTGATTAGGTAGGTCTACATTCTATGCATTCATACATCTCTTCATAGGTGAATTGGAGGCATCCAAAATTGTGCTGGCAAAGAACAACTCTTACCACTAAGCAGAGGTTTTATATTTTCAACAAAGCTTGCTTTCTTTGATGCCAGTAACTCCTGCACCAGTCATTTTCACATCTGCCCAACTGTTTCGTCTCTGCCACCAGTTCTTTAAAGAACCAGTCTTTGGGAATGAAAAGAAAAGTAACACATTTGCTATACTTCTTTCATTTTCTTATTGGCATTACATCTAATTTGGTGATGTTTGTCCACCACTATTAATGTCTGTGGCAGACCTCCAGGGAAGTAAGAGAAATGGAACACATCATTAAACAACTACAGCGCGTGGTAGCAATGGAGGCACGACATTGTAAAATACATAAATAACCCGTTGTTATTCATCGTGCTTGAGGGAAAGTTCAAAATGCGATTGCACTGGAGACAAAGAAGGCAGTCAAAGGCACTTGGGCAAATCAAACAAGAGACCACATTCACCAAACTTCTGCCCTCAGAAATGTGCTTCCACGCATTAAGAAGACGCCACCCCACGCATGCGCGTTTCTCAAAGAGGTGGGCAGAAGGGTGTGTTTCTAAGCATTTGAAAACCAAATCTGATTCACTCGTGCCACGCCCCTTAGAGTTTAAGGACACGTGTGTGGTTTATAAAACCTAGGTTGCGTGCCAATATTGTGGCACTCTGGCCAGAGAAGGCGCGTTTTGGCGCGACGGCAGTACAGAATATGCTTTCTTTCAGCCAGTGCTGTCCACTTTATGAAGAAGTTAGCGGAAATTGATGGCGCCAGGACTGCTGTGCACCTTCTGCTGAGAAGCTTGCACGGCCCCTTCACTTCTGTTCCCGTAGTGAATTTATAAATGTAACATTAGGATTAGGAAAACCACACAATATATGAAGCTCGGGGGTTAAGTAGCCTCGGAAAACACAGACATAGAACATTGAATTATGTCGTATGTGTTCCGCGGCATTGGCATTACCTAACGGCTACTCTCATCACGTAGAGTATCTATGTATCGCTTTGTAACGTGTATGCTTTCTGTTCTATATGTATATCATTGCTGTTAGAAATGCACGGCACGCCAGAACATGGGGCTAGGGAACTGTTAGACAGCCTGTTCATTTCACGGTGGCCCAGTTTCTTTTTTTAATTGGGAGTTCCGGATGTTAAGTGTGTGACCGCAGCTACCAAGAAGGAAATACTCATTGGCTTGTCATAGTTGCATTTTTTTTAATATCGGCAGATCTGTACACTTACTACCAGCCTTGAGTGATCATATCAGATATACACAGCTGATGAAAGTGTTGCTTGTACAGTGTATAGAACGCTCCAGTGAGCTATGGGGAAATTAATGCTCTGTGTGGTTGTGCAGGACATGGCCCCCCCAGCAAGTGCTCTCTCGAGCCTGGGCTGTTCTCATTGTTCTCACTCATATGATAACACGAGTGTGTGCTCCACTAGCAGCACAGTCCAGCGGTAACCGAGGCATTAAAACCGCCTGGTTACCGCCGGACTCGTATTACCATTCCGCCTCCGTGATTCCCGGAATTACCGGGGCATTACAACCCCGGTGACCCGGGATTTCCAGAGGAGGAATGGTGTAAATCCCCATTCCTATTGAGTCCCATAGGACTCCATGGGAAGGGGGATCATGGAAACACCGGTCCCATCTCGTGATGGTGCCAGTGTTTCCTCGTCCACCTGCAGGCGGGCGGTGTTAAACCCGCCAGGTCAGACCTGGCGGGATTGACGCCTCCGCCTGCAGGAGTCGTGATCATCTGGTATGGAAACAATGGTGGCGGCGGGTTTACCGCCACCGTTGTTTCCATACCGGGTGAGTTGTAATGAGGCCCAGAGCTTATATCGGAGGGACTGATCATAGGGCAGGCTCCAAGCTCTCAACACATTAGCATTGCCAACAATATGGTTTGCATTTTTCTTTCTTTATTACTTGTTTTAATAGAAATATAATTTTTACAAGCTTCGATGATGTCCGTTTAATCTTTTCCTTTTTCAATTTATTTCAACTTCTCCATGATTGCATTTCCTTTATTGGATTTAGTTCATGTCCCTGGTTCTCCCACCAAGGGATCCAGCTGTAATGAATCAAAACATTTTGAAACTGCAATCACCAGAGTTGTTTTTGTTCCACTCATTGGGCGAGACCACCATACCTCCTCATAGTAGGTGCAAAAAGCATCAAAAATAGATCCAACGAACGTCGCACGTGCTGTGACAGTTCCTTGGCATACCAGTAGCAGGTGCCTTATTGTTTCATGTGAATCTGCTTGTCTACAAAAACGGCATTGACATGAGACTGATTTGTTCCTTATTGTCAAGATCTCATTTGTTTTTAGCAAATTTAGACGTATTCATAAGTATCTTTGTCGTAGCCGCTTATCTGGAAATGTTTCTAAGTACGTTGCTATTTGATGTAGCTTTTTAGTGCTTGTCGGCCAAGATCTTGTGAGTTTGCATTTAGCAACTTGTTCCAGTGTGTTTATCCAGTCAAGTTCTGACAGCTTTTTTGATTTTCATTGGATTGTTCACTAATTCATCTCCTGTTGTGTTTAGAGTTTCTAGCAATTGGAAGTTTTTTAAATCCCATTTGATCAGCATTTTTTGTCTCCCCCCCACCTCCATCTCTTTTCTTAAGATGCTGAAGATTTCTGGGCTTGCAGGGTTGATTACTTTCCTGTATAGCATAATGGTGTTGCGGGCTACCATTGCTCCCAGTGATATTAGGCTCAGTTCACATCGGACCAGCGCAACCGGTGTTGCCTGGGGTAGGTTCAAGACTTTGCGCCAAAAAGGCCTTCCAATTTGGGGCAGATATCTTCAGGTAAGTAGGGCGTCGCTTCTGGTCCATAAATCAATCCTGGGACTACCTTGGTTTTATAGTAGTTCAAGGCTGGTATGAAGGAAAAACGGCCAGTAATATGGTTTGTAGTAGTGGATGGGAGGATGTCTCTACCCTGCATTACGTTTTGGAACATAATTATATTGCTGGATTACGTTTATTCATTCTGTATACTATAGGCATAATACTATCTCCATCTGTATTCCTGTCCCTGAAACGTTATTATTTTACAATGCAATGTTAGCACTGTATATTTGCACTTGAATCTGAGTAAAGGCAGGAACTAAGCTATGACTCTATGCTCTTTCCACATAAACTCCAAGCACTGTGGATGGTCTTCTTCCAAAGTCCACTTGTCCAAAAGTCTCATCGCCTAAGGTTGCCTGCCACCTGCATTACCCACCGTCAGCCTCAACAATTAGACCAACTGCTTAACTTCTGCCCACATGATACGCCGGCTTCCTAGCAATCAACCTACTTACCGCTCTCCGGCAAGGCCTGCAATATAAGTCACAGGATCATTGACTATAACGCTATATCTATATAACCATTGCCACCTGTAAGCCTACATACACGATTGCATGCTGAAATCAGCCATAAAGGGTTCACCAGTTGAATGTTGCATCTAGCCTAACCTGAATGTTGCATCTAGCCTAGCCGTGCCTCCCTATCTGAATGTTGCATCTAGCCTAACCTGACTGCTGCATCTAGCCTAGCTGTGCCTCCCTATCTGAATGTTGCATCTAGACTAACCTGAATGTTGCATCTACCCTAGCTGTGTCTCCCTATCTGAATGTTGCATCTAGCCTAACCTGAATGTTGCATCTAGCCTAGCTGTGCCTCCCTATCTGAATGCTGCATCTAGCCTAACCTGAATGTTCCATCTAGCCTAACCTCAATATTGCATCTAGCCTAGCTGTACCTCCCTATCTGAATGTTGCATCTAGCCTAACCTGAATGTTGCATCTAGCCTAACCTGAATGTTGCAAGGAGCCTAGCTGTGCCTCCCTATCTGAATGTTGCATCTAGCCTAACTGGAATGTTGCATCTAGCCTAACCGGAATGTTGCATCTAGCCTAACCGGAATGTTGCATCTAGCCTAACTGTGCCTCCCCATCTGAATGCACCACCTAGTACTAGATGGTTCACCACCTGATTACTGTATCCCGCCTTTTTGCGCCCCCCCACCTGATCATTGTATAAGTCTACAGCAACAACCCCCACTACACTAGTGCACCTAACAACCACCTACTACCTGCTGCACCTATGATCATCAGTAAAATCTTAGGGACCCTGACACCCCAACTCATACTTGGTGTAACGCTCACCTGGTATCCACGGGGACATCACTCAGCCTGTTCTGACCTCTTACGACCTCAAACCCTTCCCTGGAGTCTACTCGTGCTGCAGAGATGAGTAGCGCTGAAGGTGAGTGAGAGCGCAATGCACGATACAACCCTTTCGTATTTGTATTGAACTGAGTTCTTTTTCTGTGTCTTTTAGGTGCTGTAACGTTTTCAGCGTGGATGCCGGTTATGAAGAAATGCGTTGAGTAAGCGCGGTATGCGTCGCTTCTAGATGTTTCCACGCTAACCTGGAGTGTCTTTTCCCTCTTGCAGATGAATGAGAAGTTCCGGAGCCAGAGTTCCCCCAGAGCGGCTGGGATTCAGGTAAGCGTTTGAAGCTCGTACAGTCTTTAAAAATTAGCGAAGATTTGCTGAATGCTTACTAATGCCTTTTTTCTGTTCTTTTCCCTTTTCCTTAGGAAGCGGCGTGCCGGGATGGGAATGACACCACCGAAGACGCCCGCAGAACAGAAGAAGCGATGAATGATGGGCAGAAGCGCCGCAAGGTAAGGCTGTTCCTAACGGTGTTCTTGTTTTTGCAGGAGCTGAGCGCAGAAGAACGATGCAGGCCTACTTGTGACCGATCCGAACACAGTGAGTGTCATGCTGCAGGTGCAGAAAACACAAAGCATGTTTCTCAGCCTGGGCGTGGCTTAAATAGTCTCTGGGTATCCCAGTTGTCTCTGGGCTGAACCACACCCAAAAGACCAGACTGCACATGCAGTTCTGGGAACCGAAATATGTGGGGGCATCAATCATGTCCCCATCATGGCACTACAAGTCCAATCCACAATGTTATCCTATGGGAGTGAGTGAGTCTGGTGCCACAAGCGCCAAGTGGGTCTTTGGAGGGATGGAGAGGCCCTTGAGGGCCATGTAGGTGATTGTGGCCTGGCTCCAGCCTGACATCTTGGAGGGCTGGGGACATGAGAGGCAGGAATCATGACACTTGGCCTTCTCGCTACAATGGCCATTGCCATTCCTACCTCATGCTCCCCCAAAGACAGAAATACAAGACTGCGAGCAAGACTGCCACGTCTTTACGATCCCAAAACAAACTTTAATCGAAGAAGTTCTATATGTAACACAGTCCAGTCCATAGAACCCCCCAATAAAAACACACAGCAATATAATGCCCATAAACTGTCCTCAGACCATCCAGATACTACTCCCAGAAACAATCAGAGAGTTAACCTATCTACCACCATACCTCCCCCCCAAGACAAAAAACACTAGCACCCTATCACTATCTGGCTCACTTATCAATGCTAGATCCATGGTGGCCCACGCCACCGAGATCGCTGACATACTAACCAATGAGAATCTGGATTTACTGGCCAAAACCGAAACATGGCTCCATGAGGCTGCAGGACCTGCCCTCATGATAGCTGTACCAGACAAGTTACTCAGAGCAGACAGACTTAACGCCAGAGGCGGTGGACTAGCCATCATCCACAAAACCAACCTAGCTCTCAGGCTCACCAATGCCCCACTCAACCAATCCTGTGAGACCCTCACTGCCAAACTCCACCTCTCTAACAACCGGACTTTAACCATACACGTGATCTATAGACCTCCTGGGCCACTAGGCTCTTTCGAAGATGACTTAAACTGTATCCTAGCCAACAATACCAAAGACCACTCGCAAATATTGCTTATGTGCGACCTTAACCTCAGATTTAACGATAATGACGACAAACATGCCCAATCAGTTGTTGCAATTCTAAAGGACTACAGACTGACACAAAAAGTCACCACTCCAACACACACTAAAGGAAGGACCTTAGATTGGGTTGCCGACTTAAACTGCAACATTACTATTATAAACACCAGTCCGCAATCTTGGACCAACACCATCTCATGACCTTCTCTGCCTCTCTGGACCTTATCCGCCCTAATATCATAGTAATAGCACCACCTCTCCCTACTAGGAGCAAAAAAGACATCACAGCAGAAAAGTTATTACCTCATCTTCTCCCTGACCTCAATAACCCACCCAACAGTACAGATCCCACCTTACTAGTCGAAACCTTCAACTGCACCATGACCAGGGCATTAGACATTATTGCACCAGTCAAAATTCGCAAAAGCAAACAGAAAGCCCACCTCAATGCATGGTTCACACCCGAATTGAAGGAATTAAGGGCACAAAGACAAAGGTTACAATCCACGTGGAACCACTCGCCCACTGAGGAAAAGGAGCTCAGACTAACAAACCTTTCTAAACTGTACAAAAAGGAAATAATTAGCACAAAAAAGAATACTTTCAACAATAGAATATCCAAGGCTAAATCAGACACTAAGGAACTTTTCGCTATCCTTCGTGAAATGGAATCTCCCATACCACAGGTGGATAACATTCCCAAGGACAAGCTATGGTGTACTGACATTCAAAATGCCTTATCGAATAAAATTACCTCCCTCCAAATCAAAATTGCTAAAAAGAAAGACTCACTACTCCTTCCGGCTGAGACAATCCCCCAACAGCAACCATCACCTCTCACGCAGGACTGAACCTCTGCACCCTTCAGCTTCAGGAAAGTCTCTATTATTGAAACAGAAAAAATCATACTCTCGCTCAAACCCTCCAATCGCAAAGGAGATAGCTGCCCACCCCAAATTATAAAGGATGCAGTGAGAGATTTAGCCCTCTTCATCTATAAGCTCATTAATGCTTCATTCACGATTAACCTAGTGCCGAACAACCTTAAACCCTCCTGGGTGCTCCCATTGCTCAAAAAACAAACTCTGGATCCATCCATACCGAATAATTACAGACCTATCACTACGGTCCCCTTTCTACTGAAAATCATCGACAGAGTAGCATATATACAAATACAGGACTACCTAGAAGCCAACAACCTACTAGGATCACGTCAGTCTGGATTCCGCCTCCTCCACGGCACAGAACCAGCTTCGATAGATCTAAAGACCCAAATTGACGAGCTAAAGGACAAAGGGAACTCAGCTTTGCTACTCCTTCTTGATTTATCGGCGGCTTTTGACCTAGTGGACCACACAGTCTTATGTAACCACCTCAGGTCAGCCGCCCATTTCTCAAGTGATGCCATAACCTGGGTTCAATCCTTCTTAGCAAACCTCACCATGAGAGTTTTCTCCCCTCTCGCAGCCGCAGATCCCATTCAAGCCCCCTGCGGTGTACCTCAAGGATCTTGCGTCCTCCCCCACTATGTATAACATCTTTATTAAGCCCCTGTTCGACAAAATAGGATAGACTGGGTGTCACCTACACTAACTACACAGATGACACCCAGATCCTCATCCCCATTTTGGACAACTTCCTGGAGGACTCAGCCTTAGTAAATAAGATATACCACCTCATTCAGGCATGGATGGCATCCCATGGCCTCTGCCTGAATGACGACAAAACTGAACTCCTAATCCTAGGCTCTGAGACGGGCAAAAAAAAAAACTTGACCCCAACTATGCCACCTTCAATATCGATAACAACGACATCAAAGTCGTTCCTGCTGTTAAAACCCTTGGCTTCTATCTTGACTCAGCGCTTACCCTCAAGAAGCAAGTCAACTCTCTAGCATCTTCCTCAGCATAGACCTGCAAACTGATCCGAGCGTGCAGGGCATTCCTTTCCGAAACCAACCGCATCACCCTAGCCAACGCACTCATACTATCTAGACTCGACTACTGCAACGCACTTTATGCAGGCTCTAATAAATACATCATAGACAAATTGCAAAGACTCCAAAACAATGCCCTAAGAGCAGCTCTAAATATTCCCAACAGAGATCATATCTCTGCCATCAGAAGAAATGTTCACTGGCTCAATATAAAAGGCAGGGTCCTCCTCAAAACACTTTCCCTCACATCCAAATGCTTAAGAAAACATAGCACCCCCGTACCTTACAGAGGGAATAAACAGGAAAACCTCAATCCGGCCCATGAGATCAGCTAACGCCTTCACCCTAGAGGTTCCCAGATACAAACTGAACACAGCTGGCGGCTCCAGCTTCCCAGTCACTGCTGCCCAATCCTGGAACAAACTCCCATTAGAGCTTAGAACCGACGAATCCTGCCCCTCATTTAGGCGTAAAGTTCTAGCCTGGTTATGGACCAATGATGTCTAATTTGAGCTGTTGCTGAATCCCCCCACACCAGACAGCTCACTGGCCTGACCTCTGCACGACCAACTGGTACTATGCTAATTTGTCTCTGTAAATCTGATCACTCTCTGTAACATTGCATAACTATCTTTACCTGTATATAACTATGTATGTATATAACTACCTTGTAACTAAGCTGATAAGTATCCTTGTAATGCTTGCGCCCAACTACCTACGGGTCTCGGCTGCGCCATATCAAATAAACAAACAAACAAACAAACATGTAAGGATAGGTTCCTGAAAGCCAGGGCAGATGCTAGGCAGAATAAAGAAGGTCACTCTGAGCCTCCTGCAGTTCTGCAAGGTGAGGCATGGGCAAACAGATGTACCGAGCTGTTACACATAGATAAGGAGTGGCTCTCTATTCTTTATTCATTCATATTTTGACCTTCCTCCACAACTGCTCCCTTTACGTTTTCCCCTCCTTTCCACCACTTGATACTGTGCCACATACAAAATCTCCCCCTCACTTATTTTCTTGTATCTACTTCATATCTCTTCTACCAATCGATGAGGTTTCCTGATTGTGGCGCTGCCCGATGACGGGGCGCGCACGCGGTGGCGTGACGTTGCACACCGCCGCGTGCAGCACAAATAAACAGGGCTTCCCAGCCACGTCAGAGCGACCAGGAAGCCCGAACCAAGAGGACGTGTGGCGTGTGAGTCCTTTGGGTCCGGGGCTTGCGGACAGCGCCGGTGGTCGCAACACACCCCCAACAGTGGCGACGAGTGGGGGAGACGATGCCTGGGCCCAGCAGTGAATATTCCTGCACATTTCTTTTACTGAAACTAAGTCATGCTAAGATTTCGTTTCGGGCCGTAGGCAGTGCGTCACCCATGCGGCTGGCGGCCATCTTACCTATCAGGCCGTGGAACTTTACTGAGCTCCGGGTCGAGCAGTGAAGAGCATCCAGACCTAATTTCTGGACATGCTGTCAGCAGGCAGCTATACCTGCATATATATATATATATGACCAATTTGTGATTTCTTCATTTCGTGGGTCTCTTACGTCGAGTGCAAGCAAGGAGGAGGGCTACAATGGCTGGGCCTGCATAGCCCATAATTCTTTCTGGACTCAATTTTTGGAACAGCTGAAGGCTGGGGCCTTCTTTTCATCCTCTTCATCATCAGACTGGTGGCCCTACTGCTTTTTCATCCTCTTCATCATCACGGAGGTGTGTTGCAGTGATTTTTCTTCATTTTGCATCCTGGAATCATCAGGTCTGGTGGCTGGATATAGGCTGTTAAGGGTTGCCTGTGGAGGGGGACAGTGTACTCTGGTCATCTTCGCTCCCATGGTGAACTTTCCTTTGCCTGGATGTGGCTCAGAGTTTGAGTTGCAGCCCCCACTTTCCACGCTGGGGGTGCCTGTGCGCTCGAACTCATGAGTGATACTGAGGATCAGGACGGTGCACAACCAGCAGCGGTGCAGCAGCCTCCACTTGCTCCAGCAGGGCCTCCAGGCCCTTTGCCTCCAGTGCTGCTTGCGGTAGCACCTGTTGCCCAGCCAATTCTTCCTGCTATGGCCCAGTCACGTGCACACGTGGCCATGCAGCCCATCCCGGAGTTTGATGTCTCGGGCCCACCTTCCAGCTTGGGGCCTAGATGGAAGAGGTGGGTGGACCGCCTGGACCTGTACTTTCGGGCCACTCAAGTGGTTGATGATGACAGCAGGCTGGCAACCATGTTATACTCGGCGGGGCCCTCAGTTCTGGAGATTTATTAATCGCTTCCGCCAGGGGATGGATCCTACGGTCAGGCGAAGACTGCCCCTCAAGCTCATTTTCTGCCTCTTGCCAACGCGGACTCCGAACGCTTTGTGATGCTGTCCGCCAAACAGAAAGAGGACGAGACTTTGGACACCTTCTATGGGCGCCTGAGGCGCCTGTCGCTGGCCTGTGCTTGGGCCGATGCAGAACATATGATCAGGACTATGCACATCTAGGCGTGTTCCTCAGGCAAGCTTAGGCGCCAAGTATTAAGGGAGCCCGGAATCACACTTCCATGCATCCTTGAACTGGGGAGGTGCCATGAGGTGTCTGAGGTGAGGGCAGCTAGAATGGAGGCTGGGTCGCGCTCCATCAGGACTGAGGAGGTGTGCGATGTGGCACGGTGGCAGGGGCACCAGAAGACCTGGCGGCGGACCCCGGGATAGAGCCGGGAGGGCAGGGGAGGCCTGCCAAAAGTGTGGGTATGACCTGCCCCACCCAACGGAATGCCCCGCGGCCGGAAAGACTTGTGGAAGGTGTGGGCTGCCAGATTACTTCTCGAGGGTGTGCAAGGCGGCCATACCTGCGCTGGTGCCGCGAGGCCCAACCCGGTCCGGTTTCCTTCGCCAGGGTCAACAGCCCAACGTCGCTCAGGTGGACCTGAGTGAAGAGGATGCCCAGGTGGAAGAAGCAGACGAAGAGGAGGAAGAGAACATTTTCTTTGTCTCCAGTGTGGGGGTCCTGAAGGGAAAGAACAGGAGACAGCCAAGGTGCGTGGTGGAGGTAAATCAGTCTCCGGTCCCGGTCCTGGTGGACACGGGGGCGTCCGTCAATGTGATGGCCCGGGGACACTATGAAGCTATGGACCGGCCTCCCAAGTTGGCCGCACCCAAAGCCTGCATTTTCGCTTTTGGTGGTCTGGACCCTATACCACTGGACGGTGTGTTTGTGGCAAAGGTGGAGCACAATAGCTCCCAAATCACTGCACAATTCTACGTGACACTGGTGAGCACCAATACTTTGCTAAGTTGTGCAGCGGCGGAGGCCCTCGGCATCATCAGCTTTGCATACTCCGTCTATCTTGAAGACATCAATGACTTGCTTGAGAAGTATGCCACACTGTTTAAAGGGATTGGGCAGATGGCTGGTGACCCGGTGAGGCTGCATATTGATGAATCTGTGCAGCCCATCGCCCTGAAACATTGCAGTGTACCCTTTCATCTTCGTGAACACGTCGACAAGGAGCTGGACAACTTGGTTAATCTCGACATAATAGAGAAGGTGGACGGTCCGACTCCCTGGGTGTCCCCAACTGTAGTAGCACGGAAGCCCAAACAACCAGATGCTGTCAGAATCTGTGTCGACATGTCGACATGAGGCTGCCGAAACAAAGCAATCAAGAGAGAGAGACACCTCACCCCGACGATTGACGACATCATTGCTGAGCTACAGGGCGCTCGCTTCTTTTCAAAGCTGGACCTCCGAGCGGGCTACCACCAGGTTGTCCTCCACCCCCGAGTCGAGGTACATCACCTCCTTCACTACACACCGAGGGCTATACCGTTACAAGAGACTGAGCTTTGGTGTGTCCTCGGCGGCGGAGGTTTTCCAAAACATCATCCGGGGCGTCCAAGCAGATCTGGAAGGCGTCTTAAATATCAGTGATGATATCCTGGTGTTTGCCAGAACGGAGGTGGACCACCTGAGGCGGCTGGCGAAAACGTTTGAGAGGCTGCAGTCCCTGGGCCTCACCCTCCACAAGGAGAAATGTGAATTTCTGCGACCATCGATAGAATTCTTTGGCTTTGTGTTTAAGGAAGGGGGGGTGTCACCTGATCCCAAGAAGGTCCAGGACATTAAAAGGGCGCAGCCTCCGGAATCCGTGTCTGATGTGTGGAGCTTTCTGGGCATGGTTACGTACTGTGGACGGTTCATCCAGAATCTTGCCTCCAGGTCGGAACTGCTCAGAGCATTGACAAGGAAAGATACCACCAGGAACTGGGGTCCGCTTGAACAAGCGGCAGTTGACAACATCAGTGGTGCCCTGGCAGCAGATGACACCATGGCATTTTTTGATCCTGCATTACCATCGGAGATCATTGTCGATGCCAGCCCGTTTGGCCTGGGCGCCGTACTGACCCAGATTGACAGTGATGGGGGTGTCCACCCGGTGGCTTACGCCAGCAAGGCGTTGTCGGAGGCGGAGCAACAGTATTCGCAGATTGAGCGCGAGGCGTTAGCCGTGCTCTGGGGCTGCAGACACTTCCGGCTCTCTGTCCTCGGACGCCCGGTAACGGTGGTGACGGATCACAAGCCGCTGTTTCCCATCCAGGCGGGGTCGTCATCCAAGCCACCGGCAAGGATTGAGCGGTGGATGCTCGCTCTTCGGGAGTACGGAGTCACCCTGGAGTACCGGCCGGGGGCGAACAACGCGGCAGACTATCTCTCTAGACACCCGGGTGCGCCTGAAGTGGAAGACCATGACACCTGTGCGGAGGAAGCCGAGGAACATATCCGTGTGGTGGTGGAGGCGGCCACGCTGAATGCTATGCCCCTAGAGGAGCTCGAGGTAGCTGCAGCGGACGATGAGTGTTTCAAAATCCTACGGCACTCCATGCAACAGGGCTCCTGGAAGTCGGTGCTGGAGGCCCTGGCGGGGCGCACTCAGGAGGCCAAAACCGGGCTTGAGCAGCTATGGAAGGTCCGGGAGGAGCTATCTTTTTCAGCATCCGGCCTTCTGCTCAGGGGAGATCGCGTTGTCGTGCCCCAATCTAAGGTGAGGGACGTGATCACCCTTGCCCACCGTGGTCACCAGGGCGCTGCCAAGACCAAGGCCCGCTTAAGGCTGAAAGTGTGGTTCCCGGAACTGGAACGGAAGGTGGACGATTTTGTGGCAGCCTGTGTCTGGTGTCAGGCGCCATCTCCCCTGCAGTGTGAGCCTGTCATAGAAGCGATGCCTCGGGGGACGCGACCTTGGGAAGTCGTTCATGCGGATTTTGGCTCCACCACGATGGGCACCCACTTCCTGGTGCTGGTCGACGAATACTCAAGGTACCCCGAAGTGGAATTCGTGGAGTCGGTGGCGTTTGAGCACGTGGTGGTGGCCGTGGAAAAGGTGTTTGCGGCCCATGGTTTCCCCCACACGCTATGCTCGGACAACGGGGCGCCGTTCCAGAGTAAGCGGTTCTCGGCGCTGATGGAGAGCTGCAGGGTGCTACACAGGAAGATCACACCCCTCTGGCCAAGGGCAAACGGTGAAGCTGAACGGCTGATGAGGACTCTAAACAAGACCTTCAGAATCGGCCAGGGGCAATCCCTCCAGAGAGCCCTTTATCAGTTCCTGAGGGTGTACCGCACCACACCGCATGCATCCACCGGAGTGGCCCCGGCAGAGGCGTTATTCAAGCGGTGCCCTCGGGGGCTGTTACAGGAGGTGGGAGAGAAACAACCAGGGGTGATTGACAACCAACAGGTCGAGACAGACCGGCGAACAAGGATCGAGCAGGAGAACATCCGGAGAGGGCTTAGCCCGCAGCGGCTGGAGCCGGGTGATGAGGTCCTCATTCGGAATAGACACCCCCATGGAAAGCTCTCCCTACCGTATGAGCCGGAGCCGCTGGACGTCGTTGCAGTCAAGGGATCCATGGTGACTGCATCGGACGGACGGTCTGTGGTAACTCGAAATGTGAGCTTCTTCAAGAAGATAGGGGATCCAAGAACTGATCCGCCCCCTGATCCGGATTTAGGGGTGGTCCCTGAGGATGAGGGAGAAACACCCTGCCTACCTGAGTCCCCGGCTATTGACAGATCACCCGTGCCAGAGGTGAGTGGGAGGTACCCCCAGAGGGCTGGGCGAGGGAAACCTGCTCACCTCAGCGACTACGTGTTGGGACTTTTGTCTGATCATCCTGACGATGAGAACTGTTAAGTAAGGGGACCCGGGTGGATGTTAATAAAGGGGCGTTTTGGAACTGGGTATTCGAGATGTTATAGGGGTATTGTGATTTGGTTTGCAGTGTGTAGTTTAAGTGTTTGTTATTGTCCTCCCGAAAAAGGAGAAGTGTGGCGCTGCACGATGACGGGGCGCGCACGCGGCAGCGTGACGTTGCACGCCGCCGCGTGCAGCATTAATAAACGGGGCCTTCCCGGCCGCGTCAGAGCAACCGGGAAGCCCGAACCAAGAGGACGTGTGGCGTGTAAATCCTTTGGGTCTGGGGCTTGCGGACAGCGCCGGGGGTCGCAACACACCTCCAACACTGATCACCCTCTGAGGTCTTCCTGTTTCCCTCTTCAAAGTCATCTCTAGCAGAATGTTTACTAAAGCGCACACAGCTACGTCCTCGCCTGCTGGAAGTGCACACCAGTGGCAAGTGGTGTGGGTCTCCCACACTCCCACATATCTCCCTCCTTACGCATGCAGGGCTCCTCCACAGCAAATCTGCAGATGCGGCCCCAAGCAATGTCTGTTTTCTTGACGTAGCACAGGGCAGCGAGTGATGCCCTCATGGGAAAGAAGGCATAGTGCTGAGGGAGAAAACAGGTGTAGGGCGGATGTTTACTTCGGACAGGGACAGCAATCCTTCCCGATTGCAGGTCCCCTCCCTCTCTCCTCCGAAAACAGCAGCAACCCAGTGTCCCTAGAGGCGTGTCTGCTTAACGCCCCCATAGACCTCGGCTTGTAACACTGTGTCGTTTTTCTGGGGCACATCAAGAACGGACATTTTAGAGATGCCAACCAGGTAAGTGCAGGGGCGAGTAAGGAACATTGCGACTGTTTACATTTCTGTATTTGCTTTACTTTCACAGGCAGTACTTTATCCATACAGGTAAGTCACACAGTGTACACTGAGCACAGGTATCACAATTAGAACATTAAAATATGGGGGACACTTAACACCCTACAACATTATAAAGGCCTCACAGCATATTTAGAGGCATTACATGTACAGTTTACATTTTCAAACGTTTTGTAATGTAATAAAGTGATGTACACCCAAACTGGTGTCCGTGTCATATTTCTCCGGGGCAATTTAAATCACAAAATACATTTTTACACGTAATGCATTATTAGCAAATAGCTTACTACAATTTAGCAAGCAGTCCCGGTTTCTATAAAAGAGTGACAGACAGCGCTGTTAAACCAAGCAATGTGTGTGTGGAAACTATATCACATATTGCGTGCGTGTGTGTAAACTAGAACACATGTGAAAATGCAATTTCATAGAATTTAACCTAGCACGTGAGCTCCTCCGATACACTGTACTTAACATAGCTTTTGTAATAGATGTGACAGGAAGACACCATTAATGCTGGAAGAAATGGACAAATTCAGTTTCATTCTGGCCTGAAACTGAACAGAGACATTTTTCCTATTTCAAATCGCTCTAGCATCCAAGGATCTAGGTCAGTTGACACCAATGGCTGTACAGTGACAGCAGATACCTTAAAATACTGGGCACCCAAAAATGCCTCTCAATGGCAGGTCTACTGAAATCTAACACCGTGCACTTTATAAAGGTCTGGTTGAAATTACAGCGATCAGGTATATGTCAGAGGGTGCTGGGGAAGATGGCAGCATTACTCAGACTGATGCATTATATCTTTGTCCTTTAGTGGTAACATTTGTAATGATTTAGGCAAGGCGATGGGAGCAGATATGGTCAATAGTAGCATCTGAGGGGCCATCTGAACATTAAATATACTGTTTGGTTATTTTTGGACTGGATCTCCCTGACCAATAGCTCCTTTATGTGATGCAGCTGTAGTGTGTGGTGCTGTGACGCTTGAGAGAGACCTACTAGGGTGCAAGGTACACCTGCTGCTAGTAGCCTAGACACTGGCAATGCAGTTGATGGGAACACAGACGCGATGGTTAGAGCAGTGGGGGTCGGTGGGGGGGAGAATACACAGAAGAGTGAAAGCAGGGATGTGCTACTTCACAAAGGCACATCTATGATGCAGCACTCTAAGGCAGGAGAAATACATATGAATGAAGTTCCAATACATACATTCATGACAATTAGGTATGCCCATTGGGTGGGAGGATGAATAAAAACCACCATACATGGCACTGATTTGAGTATACACTGTAGACCACCCCAAGCTAAATAAGAAATTGCAACAGGCACCTGGGCACCGAAATAATGTATGAAACATGCAATAATATCTGCCATTGCACAATATTCTGTCGGTATCAGCACATAGTTAAGTTGTTTCAATTTGAACGCCAAACCCAGTTAAATTCATAAAATTAACCATAAACTAGCAGATTGCATTGATATTTTATTTCTATCACGCTCGTACACAAGTGTTTCAGAGCACGACAAGGCAAGGTAGGGGAGCAGGGGAGAACAAAACAACGATCTTACTAGGCTCAGTGACATTGAGAACGCGCAAGTGCATGGGAGAGGGAAAGGGGAAAAGTGCATGGAAGGGGGAGAGGTGGAAAGTATGGAGCAAAAGGAGAAACAGATAAATAATAATAAATAAATAATAAAGGCAACAAACAGTGGTTGTGCAGCCATCAAGTGGCAAGTGCTGGGTTTAAAGCAGCAGACAGGGTAGGTCTGATGAGGGTAGGGGCTGTATGGTTACAGATACAGACCCCGGTGCAAGGGGGGGGCCAGAGGCAGTGCAGGAGGGTGGCAGGGTGAGCAGATACCTGGGTCCGGAAGACAGAGGGTGGCCAGATGCACGGTGCCGAGAGAGAACAGATCAGCAGGGGACAGGGGGATTGAAGGCAGAAACAAAGAGGAAGGTCTTGAGGTGCTTGCGGACCCGGAGATGGTTCTCCTCAAGTTTCAGAGTGGCAGGGAGGCTGTTCCAGTGGGAGGCCCCAGCCAACGACAGATCTACCCCCAACTTGTTTCTTTGAAAAACGATGGACCCTGAGAGAGTTAGAGGTAGAGGAGTGAAGAGCTCGAGAGGGGAGGTATTTGCGGAGGGATAGCTGAAAGTATTTTTGGACCCAGGCCCCAGAAAGCCTTGTGGACAATGTAGAGGGTTTTCATTTAATCCTTGCATCCACTGGGAGCCAATGGAGAGATTTCAGAGTTGGTGAGATACGATCCCAGGGCTTGAGGCCAAGGACAAGTTTTTGGCTAAAGTTTTTGACAGTTTTTTTGGGCAAGCTCTATTCCCTTTTTTAAAGATTGGAACAATTACCGCAGATTTCCAGGACATCGGCGTATGACATTGCAGGTTGATCCTTTCAAAATAATGCCAAGCAAATGTCCGCCCAAATTTCAGGATGTTATTTTATAGTGACATTTGTTAACCCATCAGGGCCAGGGGCGCTAGAACCTTTTGCCTTTATAATTACACTGACAATGTCTTATTTTAAAATAGTTACCGCCCAACCCGTTTGGCTGACTACAGGTGTATCCGTGGATTTGCTTTTTCTGTATAACTCATCAAAATGTGAGATCCACTCAGCCTCGGTCACCAAGCTAGTTTGCAGCGCCCTTTGTGGCGCCTGTATGTTATTAATTAGACGACAGAAATCTCCAGTGTTTTTATTTCGTAAGCTTTCCAGCATTATTTCGGCATTGTTTTGCAGCATTAGATTTTTGTGCGCTTTTAACCAGTTTTATATTTTTGTGTCACTGCGTGTTTTTTAGATTTCCGCGCTTGTACGTCTAATCCTTGGTTCTTACAAATCTCATAGCGCATCTGACGCTTCCTTTTTAATATTTCGAGGTCAAAGCAATGTTTGCGCACAAAATTCGGATGTCTTGAACCTACTGTTTTTGTTTTAAACTGCATTAACAGATGACAATATTCCCCCACTGAGCTCTCTGCAAAATTGTTTTGAAATATGAGAGACATCGGATTCATCCAATCTCAGTCTTACTCTATTAGATTCCACAGAAACTCTATGGGTTCAGCTACTTCTTATTTGATCATCGAAGTTAATAATTCCATTATGTAAGTGATTTCAACCCGGCACTCCACCTAAGTCAATGCCTAGCGTGTGATGCACAGCTGGAACCCTTAATTATTTATGTCTATAAGTTTCATTTCTGAATGATATACCCTTATATCACGTCCCTCTCTATGAATCCCCCCGGTCACACTGAACCAGGCTGTTTTGCAAAGTTAAAAATATTTATTTTTGGTATTTGCACAATATATATATATCACACTACTTTAATAGTTCTACAATGATCACCAATGGGGTGATGTCGCAATAAATCTCTTTAATCACACATTGATAGGAAAAATAATGCAGCATAGAAATAATATTTTGTGTGGGTTCAATCAAATGCAATGTGATGTGATCACTCTTTCCCCCTGCACACTACTCAATCCCCCCAATATGCAGTATAAAGAGATGGAAGGAGAGAAAACAGGTTTCAGGAATACACACTCAACAAATACAGTATCAATCCCAATCTCCCCCAGCAAATTCAGAGAAAAACAGGAATGATTGCAACTTGTCAAAATGGTTTTTAATGTGGTTTTAAATGAATGGTAAAAAACACTGAAAAATGGATTTAATTCACTAAAATGGTTTCAATACTAGTGGGAGCCACTTTGTATGGGATCAGACAAACACTAGCAATGATTACTGAGTAACTAGCAGATTGACAACTTAATCCTGAGGTCGGATGCAATGTACAGCTGTTTCACACGTGATAGATTTGAGCCAAATGAAAAATTTGCGGCAAACTTTTTCCGTGCGCGGTATGCGCGATTGCGGAAAAACTATTAAAATGCGGTTTTTGATTCCTTGGAAAGCTAGGGATGTTAGCTTCAAGTTGACACTTAAATTTAGTTTCTAGCAAACACGGTGTAGAAGTTATGAAGGTGTTTGTAGAGGTCGTTTTTTTCAGAAAGAGTCAAAATTTGTAATACAAGGTTACGCTTTTTAAAATTACAAACAAGGTTTCTTATACTAGGGAGACTATGAAGCCACAAACTACACGATAGCACAGTCACCAGTCCAGCAACGCCTCTGTTTGGTTTTTGCCCGCTTGTCTTTCATCAGCAAATATATTAGCGCAAAGATGATTTTAACACTTCTATTACCAAAGGACTATAGGGATGAGAGAAATATTCAGGTAAGACCAAAGATTTTCTACAATGCAGTTCTGGATATAAGAGAGTGGGTTTGGATAGGGATGACTTATGGATAATACATATGCTACAGACAATCCTATGCTATGGATACTCACTACCACTGTTTGGAATGGACCCGTCAGGGATCTGGTCAAAGATTTCTGGACCGGAATTCTGCTACCACACCGGACTGGACTCAAGGCGCTCTGGTTCTACACTCAGCACGGCACTCTGGACACTGCACGGCGGAATTGGGCTGGATCTGACGGGTTGGTTCTGGTTCGCAGCGATCTGGTCACAGCTCTGCTCTACTGGGTCGGATCTCTGGATTCTGGCAAGAATTCTTAGCAAGAAAGCAGCACAGCTCAGCCAGGCTGTTCTTTTTGTTGCTACCCTTGGAGGTCTGGGGTAAAATCTGCTTTCAGGATTTATTAAAGGCCAAGCTGAGAATGGTTCAACTTTGGAAGTGGGCCTTTCTGCTTTCAAAGTTCTGGAGTCTGGAATATGGATTTATTTTGCAAAGCGCTTCGCCAGCAATCGGATGGTGAGTGGATGTGTGTCTCTAGGTCCTAAGCTATCTCTATTTATGTATTTTCTAAATGGGTGGGTATGCGGACTTCTACTAGGCACATCCTGAGTGATTCTATTGGTTAGGGTCTTTCCTCTCTCCCGATTTGAGAAGAAAATCTGGTGTCATGATGACGCTGTATTTGATGATCCAGGGAGTATCTCCCCTTTGTTTCTGCACATGAAATCTATTTTTCATACAAGACATTTACAATTTTGCAACATTAATACCAATAGCATATTTATATCAGATATTTGTTGGAGCAAGTATTCATCCGAGTCCTGTCACGGTGAGAGCTTGGGTCTAGATTTGGCAATTTATTGCACTTTTAGTCTGGCACCCAATGTCAGATTTGTCCACATTTTTACACATATGTGCACATGACATCTGGGCATAATCATGTGAAGTTTCATGTTTCTGGCATCACCACAATTGCTACAAAACCACAAATTCTGTAGTCTTGTCCCTGAACATAGCACAGAGTTCTGAGTAGTTTCAAAAGTTGACCAGCATTTTCATATTAACAATACTGTCACTTTACACATTTTTACAATTATGCATAGTCCTCTGTCAGTCCTTTTCAAAAATATACTTTCTTGTGCTTTAAGAATACACATAACTGTCTGTCCCGCCTCCAAAGTTTTGGTGGGTCAAGAGCAATCCCTGCCTCTTCCCTGTGGCAGGAGTTTCCGTTGACACTTGAAATTGCATACCCTTACAATCCAGGAAGTCTTTTGTCTCTCCCCAGAGCAGCATTGCAAAATCTCCTCCCCTCTTCATTAACACCTAAATAAGAGTTCCTGTCCTTTTGGTGGGCAGCAGAAGGGTGGTGTGTTTCCCAGTGGGTGAAGCTTCTTTGAAGTTGCCGAATCAGGTTACTTTAAAGTAAATTGTGACATTGTTCTTTGTTAAAATTAGAGTTACAATTTGTAAAACAGGCAAACAAATCTCTAATTCCAGTCTTTTTAAACATAGAAATTAAATAGTGGCAACCTATATTGCTTTTGATAGCAAGTCACTTCATTTCAACCATTTGATTTTACTGTACAACTTTAAGCTTCCAGTGTAATTAAATGACAGCTTTCATACAGGCGGCCAGAGGTACTGCGCCCATATCTGACAGATTTTCCCAGGCAAGCACCTTTTTTTAATGTGGATATTCTTGTGATGAAATCTGCTTCTCCTGACATTGTGTGCTTATGTGGATTCTTTAAATACAGTGACGGGTAACATCCAGCAAGGATTTTGGATTGGATCTTTTCTGATGTTTGGGAACCATTTTTTTAGTAATTTCAGCAACCAAGGAAAAACGGATTTCAGAGCACTTCTGGGTTTCCTTGCAATGAAGCACTGCATTTCATGTAGTTTCCCTTTTCACTCTGTGGGCAGCCCAATGACAGATTTCAGTAGTGTGGTCTCCTGTTCCACTACTGACACATGCAAAGTAGATTGGCAGCCAACTTTCTGGTTTCGCTGCACAATTCTCAGAGGTTTAGCGCGCATAGGGCTTTTTGTGGCCATTTTGTTGGTTCCGGTGTCGCCAGCACACAGTGATGTCACAGGGCAGAGCAGTGCGTCAATGCATCCCGCAATTCGTAACATATCATGGTTGCGGTTAGCCATTTGTATAACCTTCATGCTTTTCACTCTAGAGTGAAGAACGTCCGAGACAAACATGTAATCGATAGTTGATTTGTGGTCTGCATGTGCAATTTTCTTACATCCATCTGAGTGCCATTCGTTTGCCAATTTCATCATCTCGGGTCGCAAATTCTTAAAATAATCTATATTTAGGTCTCCACAGATGATTGTACTGGCAAGGTTAGCGGCTTCTACTAAGGCAGCCAGAATTGTCGATACCTGATCTAAGAAAGGGTACTTGACTACTCTACTATGATTCCAATACAAATTTACTAACGTTACTTGATCAGTGAAATTATTAAGTGAGCCAGGCTTTCCTATAACAGTCACTTGAATGAAAGGCGAATGATTTATAGTTTCTATGATCCGGTAGCCAGACTTTCTCTTGACTAGAGTTATAAAGCCGGCCATTGGACGCCCCTTGTCAGTCTTTATGGCCGGGTTAATCGCAAGCTCATAACCTTCCACAATCAGCAGTTTGCATATCCAAGTTTCTTGTAAACATGCAATCTCCAGACCTTCTAGGCAGTTTAAGTTGAACAAGTGCATGAAACCCCTCGTATTCCAACAACCAACCAGATTCACATGTGTGGGACTCTCCTTCTGGCATTACTTTCACGCTTTTGTATTCAAAGTCTTCGCCAGCAATTGCCATTCGGGGTTGCATTCTGGTTTGCTCAAGAATTTGGGATCCTTTTCTTGGCTTCATCAATACAATTCAACCCTTTTATGGTTATTCTGATTTTGTCTTTTGGGCACTCTTTGAATTTCGAATGATCGCCGGCAAACATAGCTTTATGTATACCGGCAGAACTCTTTTCACATACCTCCTATCCTTGCATTCCCAGACTTTTCGTCTCTCGCAACGGACTCACAGTTTGACGTGAGCAATTTTTAACGTCTGTTAGGTTGCAATACCGATATGCTCAGCAGATTGCACTTTAAAGGATGCATCCACTTGTTTATACACGTCAAAGACCAAGGATAAAAGGACAGCACTTGCTTCTAAAATGGTGGCTGCAATTATATTTGATACTAAATACAACACCACTTTGTCGTTTTGATGTTCATCTGGAAACTCTACTATTTGCATGTCATCAGAACCAATTGGTCGTAGACTTGGAACATGATGAAGTAGTTTTATCACATTACTACGATTTAGGATCAACTTGTCTCTAGAGTCCACTCGTTCTATCATGATCTTATAGACAGGATAGCTCTCATCACATCTTCTGTACTCGTTCTCTTTAATCGTAATGTGATGGCTACTAGTGGTGTTCTTTGACGTTTTATTTTTAGCCAAAACCAAATCTCCTCCTGTCATGTTCTGCTGGATATTAAGTTTTGCAACTTCAGCGGGGGGCCAAGCTCCACCCTTTTATAATTTGGTCTAGTGTCTTTGTCATATTGTATTTGCGTTCTACAGCTTAGCATCTCTCTTTTATCATATAGCGTAAGGAACGCTGGACTCAAGGGGGCTGTTTTTTTAAATGACAAATCATCTGCAACTCGTATGATGGTACACACTCTTCCAGCGTTAGATCGAACCACAACGCTCGGCGAACCTACAGCACTTTTGCTCAAGCCCTCCTGTACCTCTGGTTTGTGCTGAACATCTTTACCCTCGTTTGCACCAGTTGTTTTGACATTCGCTTAAGGCTCATCAAGTGCCCCACCATCATATGTTGACATATTTAGTAGGACTACTGAAAGATCGTCAATGCACATCATCTCGCTCTCCTCTTTTCTGATAATTCTTCAGAGATTTTAATTTCCAAGATATTCATTTGGCTTGGATGGGTGTTCTTGGTGTTGTCTTTTGCATTACATGGACGACTTTTATGTTGCGCAGGAATTTTCTTGCGCCAGTTGCGTGAGTGCTTTTCCTCCCTGGCAAATTTTTTGATTTCTTAAGCAGAGGCCGAGACGGTTGTTTAACTTTCAAGCCCTTCAAAGTAACTTGAAAGATTGGAAAGACCCCGGATGCATTAGATTTCAGGTCGTCAAGAATTGTGACAGGAGTATTTTTTTCCGGGGCCTGAATTCTGATCCCCTGAAGACCTAGGAACTTGCATATTAGAATGTGGCAATTTATCTTGACTTCTGGCTTGTTCAAAAGCTGTATTAAATGAGATCTCAGCGATGTTAGGCACTGGTGAGTTACAAGACATACTTGCGTCATTTATTTTAGTTACCAGGCCTTCCGTACTTCTCCCACCTAGTTCTAAGTTAGTACAGGAACTAGATTCCAGGTTCTCAGTAGAAGCTTCATGAAGGTTCGGACCCAAGTCGACAACATTCTCAGCCATATTTGGACCTCGGACTCTTCCTTTAGTCTCCTCAGAGTGGGGTTTATTGACTAAGATATTGCCCCGTCACCCATGAATATCCATTGAATCCTTGCTTTGCATGCTCCTACGTGTTGCTGGATCACAATTTGATCTCTTTCTTAAGTCTACATTTTCATGTTTAAATAAGGATAAGGCCTCTTTGGCCACTTCCGCAAACAGCTTTTTGTCCATGATGTCATTTCGTTTTTGTTCAGTTAAGGATTTAAGGGATGCATATAGCCTTTTGATACACTCATTTTGTTCCCTTTTAGACCGGCCAAATAACTCCTCCAGTTGTAGGAGCTTAGAGTTCATTAATGCCATCAAGGCCGTCAAATCTTTCGTATTTTGATTGATGTTTTCATATAATTGTGTGAATGGCACAAGTGAGATTGCCATTGAGGAAATCAAAACAGCTTGTAGCTCGTTTAGCGGTACTTGGTCATGGACAACCAGACATGGATCTATAATACTGGTTTCCTTCACTATAGTACGGGCGCTCTTCGGATTACCCTCCTTAACCCTCCTGATCTTAGGAAATGGGCGTTCCATGAATGATGAAACGGAGGTTGAACTATCCGACGAATCTAGGTCGCCACTGAGAGGCAGCTGGAGCCTTTTCTTTACTGACAAACATGCCTCGCTATGCACTCTCATTTTGTCACCAGGAATTTCTCGAGATTTGAGCTGAGAGCAGGTAATGTCTTGCACTGAATTGCCTTTCAACTCTCCTTCCTCCATCCTCATCCATTTATATTTCACGCTCGCCCAAATATCTTCAGTGGCATCTAGTAGTTGTTGATTGTTCCTCTTCAGGTTGCCTTTTTCTTGGGAGTCTACTTCCGGAGGGATCCCTACCTGCCTGGTTTGCAGTACGTGCTTTGTTGATCTGAACCAGATTTTTTAGTACTTTATTCACCACCATGAATTGCACCTGTCAGTCCTAGGGGGATCCAGTGTTGTATGATAAAGTAAGCTACTGCCACCTTGCGCAACACCAGACTGCGCAGTGGTGCTTGAGATGGGGCCTGAAAACACAACCTCAGTTGTCGGCACACAAAATACCTCGTCGTCTGCATCTGCATCAGTAGGAATGTTTATCGCATTAACCAGCAAACTGTCTGTTTTAACCATTGTGTTTCGACTGACAGCGACTACTTTGAAAGTGGACTTTAAGTTTCTGACTGAAGAATTATGACCGAATGGGTCGTTCTGAAAAGTAATAGGAGTAGAGGAATTGTCTGATTCACTTATCCGCTCCACCAGTTCCTGGCAAGCTTGTGGTACTTCTAAGATCTGAAGTGTGTCCGCTATGGGGCCATCCGCACAGGTACACAACTCCCCTTCAGTATGAATAGTGGATGCATTATGGGAGCGCCACGCAAGAGAACGCAGGCATGGAGGCAAGATCAAAGGAGACATGTCAGGGACCGGCCATCTAGGTGCCTCCCTGATCATATCGATTGACGGTCCCCGCTGGCTCCCATCTAACGTCTGTGCACTCGAAAATTCTGATAGCTTTTCCTTCAAGTCATTCGAGTCAAATTGTAAAGCCACGATTCCAGTCCTTGCCATTGATTCATGACAACGCTGCCCAAACACAGGTCCCAAAGAAGCAGAGCCTACAGAGTCATCACCCACCCACAAAGCGGGTGAGACCTCAGATGTTAATAAGGATGCAGGCAACGTGATCTCACTTCCCACTGTGGTATTGTTTGTCTCTATTGAAGCAGTTATTTTACACGGCACCACCAGAGTCACATCCTGGGACTCTGAAGTCCATGAAAAGTAGGGACTTACTTGTGAACGTCGAGACCGATGGGCCACGTCCGAATCTTCCATCGGCAAGTCTCGCTTTCTCTGTGCACTTGTTTTTAAGGGGGTAGACACAGGCTCCCGTCCTTCACGTAGCACTCCAGGCATAACTCGTACCCGACGAGTTGGACAGGTATGCTGATTAGGCAAAAGGAGGACCAACTCTCTGTGCTGCCGTGCACGAAATCAGCTCTATACGTAGTTCAAGATGCCTCCACTGTTGTAATTGCACTGCAGCAAATGAAAAGTGATTTAGCGCCAAACAGATGAGTCTCGCCCTTTCGCCTCAGGGCTTACCTTTGACTGTTAAACTGAGATGATGTCACCATTCATGATGATTCACGTGTCTTTTATTAACCAGATCCCAGCCATGGGGAAAAAAGATGGTCCTCTGAAAGTTTTCTTGGTGTGTATTGATAGACATTTTTGTATTGTTTTTGTAGTGTTATCACGTATTTGTACCAGACCATAGGGGTAGTCAGGACTAATGCAGAAATTCAAGAAATTATCCTGTCCTGAAGAAGGCTACATATTGATTTTGAACAGATGCTAGAGATAGCATCTAATGTATTTTTTTGGCCGAAACATGTCGACTCTCTATGTGACTGACAATTTTGTAGGTCAGTCAGTCTGATCAGAGATCAAGTCAAGGTACTCTGTGAAAAAGTCTGCATGTTATGTGTTTGGACATTATATATTACTTGAGATAATTAGGTCAACACCCACTCTTATAGAAAGATCCTTAAGAGGCTACTGTGACTAGAGCACAATAGTAAAATAACGTAACAGCGATACTACCACCCTAGTTGTGTTGAATCATGAACATGTGTTTGTTTTAATTGTTTGTTTTTGTTCAACAGGATCCACTTGTTTGGTTTTAAAAAAAATATGGAACACATAAATAAAATGTATTTTTGATATATATTTGAGGTCTTTTTTGTCACACGGCGGTGGTAAACGTAAAACTCTCTTAATAACATTTCTGAAGAAGGTGGTTTGTGAGTCTGGTCACACACCTATGCAATTCACACACAAAAAACATTGTTAAAGGGACGTTATGGCTATGTTCCACTACTAAAACCCTATGCAATTCACTGAGAAAACCCCTTTTTAAATGGACGTTATGTTTCAGTTGCCCTCGGGAAAACCTATCTAATTCAGTGCAACAAGTACTTGGTAGGAACATTACACTTACTTTGCACTAATAACAACCTATCCATATTATGGTTACAAGTAAAACCAAAAAAAAACAAAAATTCGCCAGTTATGGTAATCTAAGCAATCATGCTTAGGTTACCATCAGTGATGTCATCAATGACATTTGTGATGTTATCTTTGATGTCATGGTGTTAGTTTTAGCAGTGCACAGTGGTGGCGCAAGTTATGGTTGCTTAGGTTACCATAACTGGCAAATTTCTGTTTTTTTACAGGGTAGGGGAGTTCGTCTTTAGGGGCGGCCCTCTGAAAAGAGCATTTTTTCTTTTGTAGGTGCCTCTATTGAAACTCTGTTTCAGTTTTTATTTGATTTTGGATTTTCGTGTGCTCACAATGTTACAGTAAACTCTTCACTGCATCCTGTAGACGGGCAAACAAAACAGCATTACCAATGGGCGACAACGAAATTCTATTTGCTTGGAAAAACTCTGCATTTCCACAACTAATGAGGTCATTGTTGCAGAAGAACACACAAAAGTATACATGCTTCCGTTGATGAGACACCTTTCAACCTCTGGCTCGGGACAACTTCCAGGAGCATTGTCCCATACTCTTCTTGGTGTTATGGATGAGAAAAGCACCTTGACGTTGGAAAAAATCCTCTTCACTACATTCAGCGATCTCTTCAGTCGACGGAACAAACCTAAACAAGCCACGTAACCCATATGCATGCCGCCGTAGTGGATGACGATAACATCGGCAGTAGCAAACGTGGCCAGGTCTTTGCACAGTGCATGCATTTCGGCGAAACTGCGCTCATAGACAGCGTTCCACAATGCATCCACTCCTTCCAAACCGAAATTGCCATCAAAGTGTCTTTCCAGGGCATACTTGTGCAGATCTATCACAAAGGCATCACCCTAAGTCAACACAATGTGTTTCGCCATATCAGCCACCCTCACTACACAGAGTAATGTACAACAGTATGACCACCCCTTCCTGTGAACCACACCCACATTACCTGATTGGATAAACCCCGCAGTCCCATTTCCATTGGTCAGCATGGAAAGAAGTGCAGAACGTGGCACATGCGCTACCCAAAGTACTGCACGGGCAGCGTCCCACTAAAGCAGGAGCAGTCCTTCCCTTTCCACAATTTTCTCGCCACCACTACCTCATTGGGTACGTGTAAATAGTCACACACGCATCCACCAATGCCATCCAAGACCTTAGCATCTAACACTGGCAGTTCTGCACAACACTTCATAGGTACCGTTACAAATTCAGCCTGCAAGTGTCCTGTCATTTGAAAGCAAGTCCAGCAGAAAGTTCACTAAAAGATTGCAAGAAGTGTGCATCCCCATTCATCCACATGAGCACCCACGACCACAAAATGGAGGTATGAAAACCTTTTCTGCAGTATGTTTACAATTCTACGCAGGGTATCTGGCAGTGAGCATCCATTGCGTTCTTTAAAAGCATACTGTTGTTTTCCCCATCCCCTACCATCAAGTGGCACTTCAATGGTATGTGCTTGCAACGGTTTCATTTACCCATATCATACATTGTAATAGCGAAACAGGAACGGTCTGCTTTCCTTCCTACAATGCTACCAATTGTTTTCCCCACTAACTCATCTTCTGCATAAATCGTAAAAATATGCCAAAAGCAGCACTGAATCTATCTTACCAACCTAAGGTAAGGTCCCAAAAGGTCACTGTCTGCGTAGCTGTGCTTCTGTCTAGCCTGGACTATTGAAACAGGCTCTTTTTAAATCTGGCCGCTTCTACTCTCCACCCTCTGCAACTCATCCAGAAGAGGCATATGCGACTTGGCCTTGGCCTCAAGCCCAGGGATGGTATGTCTCCTACAATGAAATGTCTGCAATCGCTCCCAGTGGCTGCAAGGAATAAGGCTTTATGCACAAGGCTTTCTGGGCCCTGGGACCTCAATACCTTCAACTGTCACTTCCTATATATCTCCCTGCTCGAGCTATTCCCTCATCCGCCTCCAACTCCCTCAGGGTCAGTCGCTTATGCAAGCAACCAGTTGGTGGTAGATGTCTTTTTTCGGCTGGGGCCTCCCTCTGCAACAGCCTACCTGCCTCCCTGAAACTTGAGGAGAACCATCCCCGGGTCCGGAAGCACCTCAAAGCCCTTCTCTTCACGTCTTCTTTTTCTTGGTGTGGTGCTATACTTGGCTTTTGGGCGCATGGCCATGCGCCCAATAGTCTAGGCCTTGGCCACACCCACCGCATCAATGCAGTTTTGACTGCATCTCAGAATTCAAAATCATCCAGACCGGCACCCGTCACGCCTTTGACCATGCACACAAGAGTCTACATGCTTGCCCACACCCATCACAACATAATGCGGCCATGCATGCGAACATGTGCCCAGAAACCCCAATCCACAAATGTAACATAGGCAGCAGCACTTCTACCCAACCCCAACACCATAACACAGCGATGCATGCAAAAATGTATCGTTAGCAGATTCCACAAACATACCACTGCCTCCGCTACCCCTACCCACTTCCAATCCCAAAGCATTATGTCACAGGCAACCAAACCACACAATCTTCACAATATTGAGCCTACTCCCAGGAAGCTACAGAAACCAGAATATCCAAGCACATAGAAGATTCACTTCAACCATACCCTCTTCAACCCTACCCTCTTCTATACTGACAGTGTTCCAGTTCCACTGCAAACCAAATAACAATACAACTATAACCACATCTAATACCCAGTTCCAAAACACCCCTTTATTGACATCCACCCAGGTCCCCTTACTTAACAGTTACTTAAAACCACTGGCTGCCAATTGAAGCAAGAATCATATTCAAAACCCTTAGTATCGTATACAAATGTATCATCAACAACTCCATTAAGAAAAAAATCTCCTGTAGGTCACTGAGATCTAACAAACTGGCCCTCCTAAAAGTTCCTCAATACAAATACAGCAGAGCAGGAGGAAGTAGCTTCAAAGTCCTAGCCCCATCGCACTGGAATTCATTACTCCTTAGCTTGAAAAATGAGGACTCCTTACCGAGATTCAAAAAAGCACTGAAAACTTGGTTATTCAATAAATATTAATCGCTTGAGTCCCACAGCTATACAACTAGGGGTCACCCTCAGAACTGCAAGTAGTGCTGAAACAAATTGAGAGTGGCTACCTGTCTAAATGTAACTTTGTATAAATAATGTGACTATTTGCTTGTTGTAACCTTAGCTTAAAAATGTCTGATATGACTGCACTACAACACTGTATAAATTGTGACAACTCACCTGTATTTTCGCCGTGATACCCTCGGGTCTGGGCAAGTAACAAATGTAATAAATAATATAAATAAATAAGATGGCACCCAGTGTTGGGGGTGTGTCCTGACCCCCAGCGATTCCCGTAAGCCCCCCAGCACCCAAGGACTCACACCACACACGTCCTTCTGGCTCGGGCTTCCCGGTCGCATAACCGCGGCCGGGAACGCCCCGTTTATTTATCCTGCATGCAGCGGCGTGCAATGTCACGCTGCCGCGTGCGCGCCCCGTCATCGGGCAGCACCACACTCCTCCTTTTTCGGGAGGACA
The DNA here is from genome assembly GCF_040938575.1 of Ambystoma mexicanum. Lineage (NCBI taxonomy): Eukaryota > Metazoa > Chordata > Amphibia > Caudata > Ambystomatidae > Ambystoma > Ambystoma mexicanum. The sequence goes on from NC_090935.1 coordinate 320,319,816, forward strand.
ACAACAAACACTTAAAGACTACACACTGCAAACCAAATAACAATACAACTATAACCACATCTAATACCCAGTTCCAAAACACCCCTTTATTGACATCCACCCAGGTCCCCTTACTTAACAGTTCTCACCCTCAGGATGCTCAGACAAATGTTCCAACATGTGGTCGCTGAGGTGAACAGGTTTCCCTCGCCCAGCCCTCTGGGGGTACCTCCCCCTCATCTCCGGCATGGGTGACCTGTCCATAGGCGTCGTCCGGGCCAGGGACTCAGGCAGGCAGGGTGTCTCTCCTTGGTTCTCAGGGACCACCCCTAAATCCGGATCAGGGGGCGGGCCAGTTCTCGGATCCCCTATCTTCTTGAAGAAGCCTACATTGCGGGTTACCGCAGACCTTCCATCCGAGGCAGTCACCATTGATCCCTTGACTGCAACGACGTCAAGCGGCTCCGGCTCATACGGAAGGGAGAGCTTTCCATGGGGGTGTCTATTTCGAATGAGGACCTCATCGCCCGGCTCCAGCCGCTGCGGGCGAAGCCCTCGCCGGATGTGTTCCTGCTCGATCCTCACTCCCTGATATGCCTCGACCTGTTGGTTGTCGATTACCCCTGGTTCTTTCTCCCCCACCTCCGGTAACAGCCCCCGAGGGCACCGCTTGAATAATGCCTCTGCCGGGGCCACTCCGGTGGAGGCATGCAGTGTGGTGCGGTACACCCTCAGGAACTGATAGAGAGCTCTTTGGAGGGATTGCCCCTGGCCCAGGGCGATTCTAAAGGTCTTATTCAGAGTCCTCATCAGACGTTGGGCTTCGCTGTTTGCCCTTGGCCATAGGGGGGTGATCTTCCTGTGTAGCACCCTGCTGCTCTCCATTAGCTCAGAGAACCGCTCGCTCTGAAACGGCGCCCCGTTGTCTGAGCACAGTGTGTGGGGGAAACCATGGGCCGCAAACACCTTTTCCACGGCCACCACCACATGCTCAAACGCCACCGACTCCACGAATTCCACTTCGGGGTACCTTGAGTATTCGTCAACCAGCACCAGGAAGTGGGTGCCCATCGTGGTGGAGCCAAAGTCTGCATTAACAACTTCCCAGGGTCGCGTCCCCCGCGGCATCGCTTCTATGACAGGCTCACGCTGCAGGGGAGACGCCGCTTGCCACCAGACGCAGGCCGCCACAAAGTCGTCCACTTTGCGTTCCATTTCCGGGAACCACACTTTCAGTCTTAGGCAGGCCTTAGTCTTGGCGGCGCCCTGGTGACCACGGTGTGCAAGGGTGATCACCTCCCTCACCTTGGATTGGGGCACGACAATGCAATCTCACCTGAGCAGAAGGCTGGATGCTGAAAAGGAGAGCTCCTCCCGGACCTTCCACAGCTGCTCCAGTCCGGTTCTGGCCTCCTGAGTGCGCCCCGCCAGGGCTTCCAGCACCGACTTCCAGGAGCCCTGCTGCATGGAGTGCCTCAGAATGTGGAAACACTCATCTTCCTTTGCAGCTGCCTCGAGCGCCTCCAAGGGCATTGCATTCGGCGTGGCCGCCTCCACCACCACACGTACATGTTCATCGGCTTCTTCCGCACATGTGTCATGGTCTTCCGCTCCAGGTGCACCCGGGCATCTCGAGAGATAGTCCGCCGTATTGTTCGCCCCGGCCGATACACCAGGGTGACTCCGTATTCCAAGAGAGCAAGCATCCACCGCTCAATCCTTGCTGGCGGCTTGGATGACGACCCAGCCAAGATAGGAAGCAATGGCTTGTGGTCCATCACCACCGTCACCGGGCGTCTGAGGACATAGAGCCGGAAGTGCCTGCAGCCCCAGAGCACCGCCAGCGCCTCGCGCTTAATCCGCGAACACCGTTGCTCCGCATTCGACAGCGCTTTGCTGGCGTAAGCCACCGGGCGGACACCCCCATCACGGTCAATCTGCATCAGCACGGCATCCAGGCCGAACGGGCTGGCATCGACAATGATCTCCGACGGCAACGCCGGATCAAAGAATGCCATGATGTCCTCTGCTGCCAGGGCACCCCCTGATGTCATCAAATGCCGCCTGTTCAAGCGGGCCCCAGTTCCATGTGGTATCTTTCCTTGTCAGTGCTCTGAGCGGTTCCGACCTGGAGGCAAGATTCTGGATGAACCGTCCACAGTACGTAACCATACCCAGGAAGCTCTGCACATCGGACACGGATTCCGGAGGCTGCGCCTTTCTTAATGTCCTGGACCTTCTTGGGATCCGGTGACACCCCCCCCCTTTAAACACAAAGCCAAAGAACTCTATTGATGGTCTCAGAAACTCGCATTTCTCCTTGTGGAGGGTGAGGCCCAGGGACTGCAACCTCTCAAACGTTTTCGCCAGCCGCCTCAGGTGGTCCACCTCCGTCCTGGCAAACACCAGGATATCATCACTGATATTCAAGACACCCTCCAGATCTGCTAGGGTGCCCCGGATGATTTTTTGGAAAACCTCCACCGCCGAAGACACACCAAAGCTCAGTCTTTTGTAGCAGTATAGCCCTCGGTGTGTAGTAAAGGTGGTGATATACCTCCACTTGGGGTGGAGAACAACCTGGTGGTAGCCCACTCGGAGGTCCAGCTTTGAAAAGAAGCGAGAGCCCTGTACCTCGGCAATGATGTCGTCAATGGTCGGGGTGAGGTGCCTCTCTCTCTTGATAGCTTTATTCAGCAGCCTCATGTCGACACAGATTCTGACGGCATCTGGTTGTTTGGGTTTCCGTGCCACTACAATTGGGGACACCCAGGGAGTCGGACGCTCCACCTTCTCAATTATGTCGAGATTGACCAAGTTATCCAGCTCCATGTCGACATGTTCACGAAGGTGAAAGGATACCCTGCGATGTTTCAGGGCAATGGGCTGCACAGATTCATCAATATGCAGCCTCACTGGGTCACCAGGCATCTGTCCGATCCCATTGAACAGTGCGGCATACTTCTCAAGCAAGTCATTGATGTCCTCCAGATAGACCGAGTATGCAAAACTGACGATGCCGAGGGCCTCCGCCGCTGCACAGCTTAACAAGGTATTGGTGCTCACCGGAGTCACGTAGAAGCGTGTAGTGATTTGCGAGCCGTCGTGCTCCACCTTTGCCACAAAAGCACCATCCAGTGGGAAAGGGTCCAGACCACCAAAAGCGAAGATGCAGGCTTTCGGTGCTACCAATTTAGGAGGCATGTCCATGGCGTCATAGTGTCCCCGGGCCATCACATTGACGGACACCCCCATGTCCACCAGGACCGGGACTGGAGACTGATTGACCTCCACCACGCACCTTGGCTGCCTCCTGTTCTTCCCTTTCAGGACTTCCACGCTGGAGACGAAGAAAACGTTCTCTTCCTCCTCTTTGTCTGCTTCTTCCACTTGGGCATCCTCTTCACTCTGGTCCACCTGAGCGGCGTTAGGCAATCGACCCTGGCGAAGGAGACCGGACCGGGCTGGGCCTCGCGACACCATCACAGGCATGGCCGCCTTGCACACCCTCGAGAAGTGATCGGGCAGCCCACACCTTCCGCATGTCCTTCCGGCCGCAGGGCATTCCGTTGGGTGGGGCAGGTCGTACCCACACTTTTGGCAGGACTCCCCTGTCCTCCTGGCTCTGTCCCGGGGTCCGCCGCCAGGTCTTCTAGTGCCTCTGCCACCGCACCACATCGCACACACCTTCTCGGTCTTGATGGAGCGTGACCCAGCCTCCATTCTAGCTGCCATCGCCTCAGACATCTCCTGGCATCGCCCCAGTCCTAGGATGCGTGGCAGCATGATTCCGGGCTCCCTTAATACTTGGCGCCTGAGCTTGCCCGAGGAGCACGCCTGGATGAGCATGGTCCTGATCATGTCGTCCGCATCGCCCCAGGCACAGGACAGCGACAGGCGCTTCAGTTGCCCATAGAAGGTGTCCAAAGTCTCGTCCTCTTTCTGTTTGGCGGACAACATCATAAAGCATTCATAGTCCGTGTTGGCAAGAAGCAGAAAATGAGCTTGAAGCGCGGTTTTCGCCTGACCGTAGGATCCATCCCCTGGCCCTGCCGAGTACAACATAGTTGCCAGCCTGCTGTCATCATCAACCACTTGAGTGGCCCGAAAGTACATGTCCAGGCAGTCAACCCACCTCTTCCATCTGGGCCCCAAGCTAGAAGGCGGGCCCGAGACATCAAACTCCGGGATGGGCTGCAAGGCCGCGTGGGCACGTGCGTGGGCCATGGCAGGAAGTATTGGCTGGGCAACAGGTGCTACCGCCGGCTGCACTGGAGGCAATGGGCCTCGAGGCCCTGCTTGAGCAAGTGGAGGTTGCTGTACCGCTACTGGTTGTGCACCGTCCTTATCCTCAGTATCACTCATGAGTTCGAGCGCACAGGCACCCCCAGCATGGAAAATGGGGGCCACAACTCAAACTCTTATCCACATCCAGGCAAAGAAAAGTTCACCCTGGGAGTGAAGATGGCAAGAGCACACTGTCCCCCTCCACGGGCAACCATTAACAGCCTAGTTCCAGCCACCAGGCCTGATGATTCCAGGACGCAGAATGAAGAACCACTGCAACACACCTCCGTGATGATGAAGAGTATGAAAAAGCAGTAGGGCCACCAGTCTGATGATGAAGAGGATGAAGAAGGCACCAGCCTTCAGCTGTTCCAAAAATTGAGTCAAGAAAGAATTATGGGCTATGCAGGCCCAGCCATTGTAGCCCTCCTCCTTGCTTGCACTCGACGTAGGAGACCCAAAAAATCAAAATTCGGGCATAGGCACGCAGATAAAACTGTCTGCTAGAAGTGTGTCCAAAAATTAGGCCTGGATGCCACTCACCGCCCAAACCGGAGCTCTGTGAAGTCCACAGCCTGATTATTCAAAATGGCCGCCAGCCACGTGGGTGAAGCACGGCCTATGGCATGAAACGAAATGTCAGCACGATTCCGTTTCAGGAAGAAAAATTGCAGATTTGTCACCGCCGGGCCCAGGCATCATATCCCCACTCGTCGCCACTGTTGGGGGTGTGTCCTGACCCCCAGCGATTCCCGTAAGCCCCCCAGCGCACAAGGACTCACACCACACACGTCCTGGTTCGGGCTTCCCGGTCGCACTACCGCAGCCGGGAACGCCCCGTTTATTTATGCTGCACGTGGCTGCGTGCAACGTCACGCCACCGTGTGTGCGCCCGGTCATCAGGCAGCGCCACACCCAGTGGGCACATTGCAAGACTTTTCACTGTACATCTCTAGCCATATACCGAAAACCGTAGGATGTTCTAATGACCGCACCTATGGAACCATCAATATATGCATGTCAGCGCACTTCTGGTGCTCTACGCAGAGTAAAATGTGCTCCACAGCCATTCTGTAAAGGTGACCACCCTCTGACAGATGCAGTGAAACCTTCATTGCTGCAGTGGGTGGAGTGAAGGCCTTGCCTTTTGGGTGCATGGCCTACGGCCTATGGCCATGCACCCAATAGTCTAGGCCTTGCCCATACCCACTGCAACATAATCCAGCCATGTATGGTAACTTGTCACCAAGTACCACAATCCACACACGTACCACATCCACCAGCACTCCTACCCAACCTCCGCACCGTTATACAGGTATGCATAGAAAGATGCACCTTTTAGCAGAATCTACAAACTTAACACAACCTCTGCCACCCCTACCCACTTTCATTCACATACGATGGTGTTACTAGCCACTGAGCCAACCAAGAGTATACGCATGGCAGCTGACTTCTGGTGCTCTATCAAATCTAAAATGTGCTCCACAACCATTCTGTAAAGGTGAGCACCCTCTGACAGATGGAGTCTAAACTTTATTGCTGTGGGCCGTGTGGGCAAGGCCTAGACAATTGGGTGCATGGCCTATGGCCTATGGCCTTTGGCTAAGCACCCATTAGTCTAGGCCTTGCCCACACCCACTGCAACGTAATGCAGGAATACATGGCAACATGTGCCCAAGTAGCACACTCCACACACGTCCCACAGCCACCGCCAGTGCTACTCAATCTCCGCACCGTAATACAGCTATGCATGGAAACATGCAACAGTTAGCAGAATCTACAAACATAACACAGCCTCCGGCACCCATACCCACTGTCATGCACATAGTATAGCTCCCAGCATTCTATTCAGTACACAAAAGCAATACCTGATACGGCAGTACAGTAGTCAGCATTCTGCGCAATCCTATGCGATATGCACTTTAACCCGTATCCCCTTCTATGCACACACTATTGAAGAATTGCGCCCACTTCACACACTGCAGTATCCATGCACGTAGAAGATACACTTCAACCCTACCCTCTTCTATGCTGACAGTATGACAACATTGCACTCAGTGCACTCACTGCAGACCCGTTCACTCTAGTAGCTGCATCCATGCCGTAAACACCGTAGGATGTGCTAATAAGCAAATTACCCATGGAAATGGAATGAACAATGTATGAAATGCTGCCGAACCACACACAGAAGGCAACAATGTGAAACCTAATTGCAACCACAGCACATAGTTGTCAGTGCAAGGCCTCCATCCGTGCATGGAATGGGCTACAGGCTTACCACACGCAACACACCAGAGTACACGCTACCTTACAATGCATGTCATGTGCAATACACACCACTTCTGAAAATGAGCTCCCACCCGTCACCAAGAAACAGGTCTCCGCACCAGCTATCATGCTGTAACAAAGCCTGTCTGCATGCAGCACACATGGTAGTTGGCTGTGCAGAGACCCGCGCATTGGCCTGTATGCACGGATACTGCAGCCACATCAACGTCTTCGTCTACCTATTGACATATCTCAGATGATTCACTTCTCACACCCCCAACCTTTACATCCTTCGTTCCCACCGCCACATGGCGTAATGTAAGTGTTGCAATGCACTCCCAGTCTGCTATTGGCGAATTGGCGCCGTACGCACAGATACTGCTGGCACACAACCGTCTTTGTCCACCTAATAATCACACATCTCAGATGAACTACTTATTTCTCCCCCACCCTTTCCATCCCCTCTTCCCACCGCCACATGGCATACATTCTGGTGGTTGTCAGTCCCTTTCGGCGTCGCACTGTCCTCGGATATACCATGGCGACTTTCCAAAAACCACCAGCCGCGTCCAAAGTTCGCTGACAGCATGGCGTACTGCAAGCCAATGAGCCTTCGGTCCATGGAGCAAACCGGGAAATGGGTCCATGGAGCAGAGCCAGATATCACACATTTATTTAGACGTACATTTCAGTTCTTTGCAACAAAAGTACTGGTTGGATTTACACCAAACACACAAAAGCACGCGTTGTGGCCCAAGTCCCTGCTCCTGCCACAAATTTGGTGCAAATCCATCCAGCCGTTTGGCCTGTAGCCGTGCACAAAGTTTTCACCCATTCAGTCTATGGAAAATAAAATGTTTGGGACTCTCCTTATAACCCACTCCCCCCTGCACCAAACCTCACCAAACCTGCTGAAAATTGAGAGTGGCCCATATACTTTTTTTGCAAAGTTTGGCGAGGAATCTTCCAGGAGGAGCGAAGTTATAAGCCGCCGAAAAAGTGGTCTTCCTGGGCATGTCAGCATTATCTCAACACAAAATCTTTGAATTATCTTGAACATACGAAAATGGTGCTTAACATGATATTCTATGCCTGACCAATAATGTTTTTCTTTTTAATGGTGAGTACTTCAAACAGGTGCAGGGCACCGCTATAGGGATTGCCTTCGCCCCTTCATATGCGAATCTCATGATGGGTACCTGGGAGGAATTGGAGGTATGGACTGACAGTAACCAAGAACAAATTCAAAACTTAGCGCTGTGGCTAAGATATATTGACAATTTGTTCATTATATGGAAGGGAACTGAAAACGGTTGGCTAGATTTTGTCAAACATTTGAACCTGAATACAAAGAATTTGAAATTTACTGAGACACACAGCCGACACTGATTACCTTTTTGGACGTCAACATAAGAATCGTAAATGATGCAATAACTTGCGAACTACGTAGAAATATCACTGGTTCAAATACACTGCTACACGCTACCAGTGGCCACCCGAAACACTAACAGGGTAATTCATAGAAATTCGCACAAAAGTGGCGCATGCGGCTGGTGCACAGTGTCCCCGTGGGATACACTGCGCCAGCCGCTTGCGAACAAATTCTTTACATCGCACAGCGTATTCATGGATTTTAGCCTCCAAAACCAGCCGTGGTGCAGAGTGGCGCAGCGATCCTGCAGCAGTGCCAGTTACGCCCCCAAGAACGCCCTCGCGCAAGGAAAAGCCTTCGAAATTCCCAAATCATCGCAAAGGGCTGCGCTAACCCTGGCCAGTTCACAGGGCTGCCAAGCAGCAAACGCCAAGCGGGGAACGTGTATTTCAGTGGTTCGCGGGAAGTTTCACACGCGATTGTCCTGGGTACGTGTACATCAGGGGTGCGTGGGAAGTAACACACGCGATTCCATCAGGGCACGTGTATTCCAGGGGTGCGCGGGATGTATCACACTCAAAAACAGCAGGGTACGTGTATTCCAGGGGTGCGCAGGAAGTATCACACGCAAAAGCAGCAGGGTACGTGTATTCCAGGAGTGCGCGGGAAGTATCACACGCAAAAGCAACAGGGTACCTGTATTTCAGGGGTGCGCAGGAAGTATCACACGCGATTCCATCAGGGTACGTGTATTCCAGGGGTGCGCGGGAGCACCACACGTGAATTGCACGTGTGGGTCCTGCCAGGTGTTCCCTCTACACCCTCCACGGCCCCTGCAGGCGGCCCACACCACAGGGGCCTACCCTGCACATGTCCCGCAGGCAGCCCATCCACCATGCCCATGCCCCCCAGCCAACCCACATGTCACCTTGCACTACTGCCCACCAACGCATGTCCCCTTGCACCCCCAGGCCCCAGGGGCACTCTCCACCAGGCCCCCACTCATGTCTCCCATCACCCCCACCCCCCCAGCAGTGCAGGGGCAGCCTCCACCAGGCCCCCACTCATGTCTCCCTGCACCCCCACCCCCCCAGCAGTGCAGGGCACCCTCCACCAGGCCCCCACTCATGTCTCACACCACCTCCACCCCCCAGCATCCAGGGGCACCCTCCACCAGGCCCCCACTCATGTCTCCCATCACCCCCAACCCCCAGCAGTGCAGGGCACCCTCCACCAGGCCCCCACTCATGTCCAACTCATGTCTCCCTGCACCCCCACCACCCAGCCATGCAGGGCACCCTCCACCAGGCCCCCACACATGTCTCTCAGCACCCCCACCCCCCAGCAGTGCAGGGCACCCTCCACCAGGCCCCACACATGTCTCCCAGCGCCCCCACCCCCCAGCAGTGCAGGGGCAGACTCCACCAGGCCCCCACTCATGTCTCCCACCACCCCACCCCCCAGCAGTGCAGAGCAACCTCCACCAGGCCCCCACTCATGTCCCCCTGCACCCCCACCCACCAGCATCCAGGGGCACCCTCCACCAGGCCCCCACTCATGTCCCCCTGCACCCCCACCCCCCCAGCAGTGCAGGGCACCCTCCACCAGGCCCCCACACATGTCTCCCAGCACCCCCACCCCCCAGCAGTGCAGGGCACCCTCCACCAGGCCCCCACTCATGTCCAACTCATGTCCCCCTGCACCCCCACCCCCCAGCAGTGCAGGGGCAGCCTCCACCAGGCCCCCACTCATGTCTCCCATCACCCCCACCCCCCAGCAGTGCAGGGCACCCTCCACCAGGCCCCCACACATGTCTCCCAGCACCCCCACCCCCCAGCAGTGCAGGGCTTTCTCCACCAGGCCCCCACTCATGTCTCCCATCACCCCAACCCCCCAGCAGTGCAGGGGCAGCCTCCACCAGGCCCCCACTCATGTTTCACACCACCCCCACCCCCCAGCATCCAGGGGCACCCTCCACCAGGCCCCCACTCATGTCTCCCATCACCCCCACCCCCCTGCAGTGCAGAGCACCCTCCACCAGGCCCCCACTCATGTCCAACTCATGTCCCCCTGCACCCCCACCCCCCAGCAGTGCAGGGCACCCTCCACACATGTCTCTCAGCACCCCACCCCCCAGCAGTGCAGGGCACCCTCCACCAGGCCCCCACACATGTCTCCCAGCACCCCCACCCCCCAGCAGCGCAGGGGCAGCCTCCACCAGGCCCCCACTCATGTCTCCCATCACCTCCACCCCCAGCAATGCAGGGGCACCCTCCACCAGGCCCCCACTCATGTCTCCCACCACCCCCACCCCCCCGGCATCCAGGGGCACCCTCCACCAGGCCCCCACTCACGTCTCCCACCACCCCACCCCCCAGCAGTGCAGGGCACCCTCCACCAGGCCCCCACTCATGTCCAACTCATGTGTCCCATCACCCCCACCCACCAGCATCCACGGGCACCCTCCACCAGGCCCCCACTCATGTCCCCCTGCACCCCCCACCAGCATCCAGGGGCACCCTCCACCAGGCCCCCACTCATGTCCCCCTGCACCCCCACCCCCCAGCAGTGCAGGTCACCCTCCACCAGGCCCCCACACATGTCTCCCAGCACCCCCACCCCCCAGCAGTGCAGGTCACCCTCCACCAGGCCCCCACTCATTTCTCCCATCACCCCCACCCCCCAGCAGTGCAGGGCACCCTCCACCAGGCCCCCACACATGTCTCCCAGCACCCCCACCCCCCAGCAGTGCAGGGCACCCTCCACCAGGCCCCACACATGTCTCCCAGCACCCCAACCCCCCAGCAGTGCAGGGCACCCTCCACCAGGCCCCCACTCATGTCCAACTCATGTCCCCCTGCACCCCCAACCCCCAGCAGTGCAGGGGCAGCCTCCACCAGGCCCCCACTCATGTCTCCCATCACCCCCAGCAGTGCAGGGCACCCTCCACCAGGCCCCCACTCATGTCTCACACCACCCCCACCCCCCAGCATCCAGGGCACCCCCACCAGGCCCCCACTCATGTTCATGTCTCCCATCACCCCCACCCCCCAGCAGTGCAGGGCACCCTCCACCAGGCCCCCACTCATGTCTCACACCACCCCCACCCCCCAGCATCCAGGGCACCCCCCCACCAGGCCCCCACTCATGTTTATGTCTCCCAGCACCCCCACCCCCCAGCAGTGCAGGGGCAGCCTCCACCAGGCCCCCATTCATGTCTCCCATCACCCCCACCCCCAGCAGTGCAGGGGCACCCTCCACCAGGCCCCAACTCATGTCTCCCACCACCCCCACCCCCCGGCATCCAGGGGCACCCCCCCGGCATCCAGGGGCACCCTCCACCAGGCCCCCACTCATGTCTCCCACCACCGCACCCCCCAACAGTGCAGGGCACCCTCCACCAGGCCCCCACTCATGTCCAACTCATGTGTCCCATCACCCACACACACCAGCATCCAGGGGCACCCTCCACCATGCCCCCACTCATGTCCCCCTGCACCCCCCACCAGCATCCAGGGGCACCCTCCACCAGGCCCCCACTCATGTCCCCCTGCACCCCCAACCCCCAGCAGTGCAGGGGCAGCCTCCACCAGGCCCCCACTCATGTCTCCCATCACCCCCACCCCCAGCAGTGCAGGGCACCCTCCACCAGGCCCCCACACATGTCTCCCATCACTCCCACCCCCCAGCTGTGCAGGGCACCCTCCACCAGGCCCCCACACATGTCTCCCAGCACCCCACCCCCCAGCAGTGCAGGGGCAGACTCCACCAGGCCCCCACTCATGTCTCCCATCACCCCCACCCCCCAGCAGTGCAGGGCACCCTCCACCAGGCCCCCACACATGTCTCCCATCACCCCCACCCCCAGCAGTGCAGGGGCACCCTCCACCAGGCCCCCACTCATGTCTCCCACCACCCCACCCCCCAGCAGTGCAGGGGCACCCTCCACCAGGCCCCCACTCATGTCCAACTCATGTCTCCCTGCACCCCCACCCCCCAGCATCCAGGGGCACCCTCCACCAGGCCCCCACTCACGTCCCCAGCCATCATGTCATCACAATCTAGATCCCTGGCCCTTATGGTCAGCCTCCAAATGCCAAACACCCACCCGAGTATTGCATCCACCCACTTAGAAATGGCAATAACATGATAGAACCCCAATTGCAAGTTTGGAAATGAACACATGTCCCTCACATACACCCAATGGGTGTCAGTGAATGTCAAAACCCATATCATGATATGCATGAAACCAATGAGATGATACTACACATTGAAGTTTGAAGAAAAAATATGTATTAAAAGCAACATAAATTGAATCAAAAATAAACAAACAATAATGGAAATTTAAAAAAAAAAAACCAGCAGGTCCGTGAAATAATGCAAAACCACAAATCATAATCCAAAGGAAAGGTGTCCAAAGTCACAGTCCACAAAAGTAAATCCAATGGAAAATAAAAATCGAAAACCATTGCTCCATGGGTAAATCATTGAAAAAAATGAAAATCCAAAAGTCAACTATATACAGATAAACAATCCAGGGTCCATGATCCCAACAGAAGAAATGAAACCTATCTAATAACACTACCTAAAAAAAAATATATATATACAAAAATGTGGCCCATTATCCAAAAGGTCCAAAAAAAATGCAAAACCAAAGGAAACCTAACACTAACTACAGAACTATTTACAAGGGCAGCGGGCTAGTCCGACGGCTCACTTCGGGATGTTCTGGGCCAGGGCATCATCGAACTCCTGCTAAATTTCCCAGAGGCGGTCCTCCTGCATGGCCCCGAGGGTCCGCAGGGCTGTCGACATGTTCACCCCAAACTCCCTGCGGATTGCCTCGAGGCACTCGGCCCGCCTCAGGGCCCTCCGCATGGAGTTCTCCACCCTGACCATCGTGAGCCGTGCCTCTTCTGCCCGCAGCCGCTCCGCATCTATGGTGTGGGCCAACCGCTGCCACACGGAAGACACTTCCCGTCCTGGGTCCTCCTGCCCTCCGGCCGATGCCTGCCCCTCCGATGTCGAAGGCCCCGAGCCATCATGGCTCCCACCACGTTGCTGCTGCTGCTGTGCCTCTGCCCGTGCACTGCCTCCTGCTGCCTGCACATTCTCCGCTGGCTGGGGTGCAGTCGTTGATGTGGCCACCCCTGCTGGACGTCCGACTCCCGACTGTGGCAGGGATGCCTCCTCCACCAGCCTGGCCGCACCGTGAGAGGCAGCTCCACAGGGCACCCAGGTGATTAATGGGTGGGAAGATGGCACGGACGACGACTGGCGCATAGGGGGTTCAGTTGAGGAGGGGGTCTGAGCAAGCCCCATCAAACGGAGGAATCCGGCCTGGGTGACCTGTCCCAGTAGGCCGACGCGGTCAACAAGCCATTCGAGATGACGTGCAGTCTCCTCATGAAAAGACTGCAGGTCACCTCGCATGGCCCATTGAGGCAACGCCACACCAGTCAGGACAGGCTCAACCCGGACCCGGATAGCCACGTCCGCAGGCAGAGGAAGGCCAGTTGTCGTGAGCTCATCCCCTGCCTGAAAACTGGTCTGGACGTAGGCATCCCTGCTGGTGCAAGATGATGCAGTGACAGGATCAGGGACAGGATTGCACACAGGCACCTCCGCAGCGACCTGTGCTGCCTCCTGTCCCTGGTCCTGCACTGCACTACTAGCACCAGTGGAATCCCCACCTCCAGACCCCGTCTCGGTTGCTTGCACGGCCTCCTCCTCCACCAAACCCCCCCACCAACCTGGATGACTCCGTGCCATCTTCCCCCGTTGGGCCCTGTGGGGTCCCAGCTGCCCCTTCTGCTGCCAAGGAGTCCAACTCCGACCTCCGCCTCTTGGACCTCCCCCCGGCAGCTGCGGCTTGGGATGCGGCACCGGACTCCTCACTCCCCGACGAGATCACAACCTGGGAGGGGAGCCGGGCCTTGCGTCTCCGGCTGGCGGTGCGATCCCCACCGCTGTGCTCCACAGCACCTTCTCCGCCCTCTTCATCAGTTGACGCTGCAAACAGGGAGAAATAAAACACAGGCATCAGGGCACTGTACAATGGACACATACACACATGATAGTTGCACATGAGTGTCATTGGCAAACCTCAGACATGGCATCACAATCGGCAACACACATGTCATTTCAACTTGCACACATGAGCCATACCACAGCCACATCGCAACTGCCAGCACCATCCATACACATACAACAGCATGAGCAGGCAAAGGTGAGCCAGAAATCACATGCAACACAGGGAGTGCACTACACATGCACGCACACCACCACACTTACATGCATGTGTACACCTCAGCCAACTGTCGCAGTGTTCAGATGGGCATCCATGTCACATCTGCCAATCAGGCTTCCACATCCCGCTGTCACATGCATCCATGTTGCATCACTGTTGCACCCTTGTCAAATACACACACATGCACATGTACACAGTGCTGATACATGCAGCTGAAAACAACATACATGCGTGACATCACGAACATGCCTACTTACATACACATTCATCCAAACATGTATGCCCACACAACTGCATTTGGCATGCAAGCCTACACACACAAGCACCATCCATGTCTCACACATGACAGCCCTCGCATGTGTTAGCCTCACGGCCCTGTACACCCCCACCCATACTCGGCCCCATACAAACAGATGTGCAACTGGCACATCACCACACGCACAGCTTACAATCATGATGCATGTACACTTACCGCTCGACTCCAGACGGGTCTGCCTCTCAAGGACCTGGACGTGGAGCGGTGGGGATATGCGCTCCAGGACCCTCATCTGATCTTCCGACAAGTGGCCCCGGCGCCCCTTAGCATCCGCTGCCTTCAAGAGGCGCCGGGCCTTGTTCAGGGTCCTGGACCTGAAGTCCTCCCCGCGCTTCTTGACATGTTGGAAGTCACGGACTGCCACCCCCTCCGCGTTGATGGCAGTCACGATGTCCGTCCAGATCCGAGTCCGTCCTTCCTTGTCGGCGCGCACACTTCCAAAGAGGGCATAATACTGCCCCAGGACTTGCTCCACCAGGACACCAACTTCCCTGGCACTGAAGCTGGTGCCCCTCTGCCTCTCTGGCCGGGGGTTGTCAGTGGTGCCAGATGTTGCAGTGCCCGATATGACAATCCCAGAGGCAGGAGTGGGTGGGCAACTGGGTCCTGGGGCTGGGCTGTGGAGCGATGGAATCCCAGTCGGGAGTCTTCGGTTCCAGCAGGGGTGGTCACAGCAACAGCACCCCTGGCTGATGTGCAGGCAGCAAATGGCAGGGCACGTGGGAAGCAGGCAGTCAGGCAGCAGCAGATGGCAGGTGGGAGCGTGCTCGGGGCTCTGGGGGGGCAGTAAATCGGCTTTCTGGGCAGAAGCGTGGTCTTCCGTGTGCTTACGCGTGGCCAGCTTGATACGGAGTGATTTGGCATGTGAAAATCCTGCACGTCTGCGTGTAATTCGAGGAAAGGCCCTTAGCGCGTAAGCGCGTCTGCACGCATACGCGATTTCATTGGCCCAAAGGCCCCCATGCGCAGCTATGACATCACGTGCATGGCCGTAGAGAATGGCGCGTGTAAAAAAAAAGATACACGTCCGAGTGTCAAAGCGTGTAATTGGTGGAAATGGCCTCATCGCGTATGCGCATCTGTGACGTGTGTATAAAAGGTACGTGTAGAACGCCATTTCCTTGTACGTGCTTTTTGTGGAGAGCGAGTGGGTGAAATCTGAACTTCTTGTCGGTTCACACGCGATTTACTTCACGGCGTTTCAAGTTCGTACTCCCTGTTACCTCTGACAGCTTTTTCTCTTTTCCTCTTTTTCCTGGGCCTGTTTCCTCAAACAGCGTTCCCTTCTACTGTTGTCCTGTCTCCTCAGACAGCGTACAATTCTTCTTTTGGCGGGCGCATATTTTTCACGCTTTTGTTCCTGGCAGACGGTGAGTCGCGCACTTATTTAACATCTGTGCTTGCCCCGTGTGTCGCATACCCCTTTAGAGGTCATTCTAGGCTGCGTGTGACACGCATACGTTCATTCTTGTGTTTCTGGGTGCCACAGCGTAGTGCAGGTTTATTTTTCCACACACGTGGTCTAGGAGGGGTTGCGTGCACCTTACTTCCCTTTTTTGGGGTGCCCGTGCGTTGCGTGACCCGTCATCTTTCCCCAGGGGTGACATACAGCCTTGCTAGAGCACTAGGGTACGATTACCATCTGGTACCCAACCCCTTTGACCCCCAATTGCCCAGGACAATAGTTCACATCGACTCCCATACGCACAATAACATCAGTGCCATGGCTGGGAGGCGAACAAGCCGTAAGGGTGACAAAGGTGGCCGAGCCCCAAGTGGTGGCCATGGTGGATCCGGTAGGGGACGTGGCCATGACTTGCAGGGTGCCCCTAGCCCCCCATGTGTGGAGGAGCAGTCAGGGACACCCATGCCCCCCCCTGGTTGAGGGTAACGTGGCTGACACCATCCATGCTCAGCCCTTGTTGGACCAGCCCACTGTGGAACCAGACCTGGCACAGGGTGACTCAATGGCTGACTTCCAGGTCAGCAGGTCTAGGCCACGTGCGCCGGTGCACGTTGGTGTCATCAGGCCATGTGGATCAGGGGCCGCTAGGTCATCTGCCGCCCCACGTAGGCAGGCTGGGGAGGCTGCAGGGGCAGCTGCGGCTCCATCCACCCCACCTCTCACACACCCAGCCAGGACAGTGTCGGTCCAAGTCCATCCTGCTGACATTCCCCCTGACACCATCACACTCTTGCTAATGCCTGCACCAACTCCCATGCTGAGTGTGCAATCCCACACTCCTAGTACAGAGTCCACCGGGGCTCCTGCCCCTAGTGTCCAGAGCGGCGTAGGACACTCAGGATCCCCACCACCTTCCAAGCGGAAGAGGAAGAGTGCTCGTCCAGTAGAGGCTGATGCCCCAGACACAGCTACACAGTCCGGACCGTCAAGGAAGCCCAGCTTCAATGAGGCCGAACTGAATGCACTTGTAGAGTATGTGTCCGCACATGACCGCGAAATGGTGATTGTTGCAGGATCCAAGACCACACCTGTACAACGTCAGGCACACTGGCAGACCATCGCGGACATCATAAGTGCCCTTGGAATCGTGAGGCGCACAACTACTGAATGCTACAAGCGCTGGAATGACCTGAAGCGCAGGGCAAAGAATAAGCTGGCCTCAAGTCATGCCGCTACTCTAGTGACTGGAGGTGGGTCTCCAGCAGAGGACATAGAACTCACTCCACATGAGCAGGTTGCTGGGACCTCCGTCACGGAGGAACAGATCCAAGGCGTGAGAGAACTGGCAGATTACGAGGCATTGTCTGGTGAGTGCACATGCATGTGTGTGTCATCCATGTGCATGGTGTGTGTGTGAGGGCTTCTGTTTGGGTGCCAGGTGAGGGTGTGTGTGCCTGAGTGGTTTGGGTCACCCATGTGCCTCATCCAATCCATTCTGCGCACCAGCATTTGGGTATAGCAGTATCCCTTCTGCCAACATTAGACATCCAGCCAACACCACGCCAGTTGCCCTTGAAGTGTCATCTTGCCACAACATTGTTGCTTATTTTCCTCTGTTTATTCAGGTAGATTGTTTGCATACCACCACTTTTACTAGGCATTTCTCAGTCCTATTGTCACATGTCTGACATGGCTATGGTACAGTGGACTGGCTTTGTTTCCTGGACATGATTTGTTTAGACATGTCCCTGTGCTAGAGGACCATTTTGGACTGGCAGCTCCAGGTTAAACATTTGAACCATTTCAATGAAAAAATCAATTTCATGAGCAAACTAGACTGAATGAACAATTGGTGCCCTCCTCTCCCTCTTCACTTTATGGCTAGGGGACATGCCATCTGTGTGATGACATGTTTATTTGACCTGCCAATCACAGGCCAATGTGTGATGCCACTGCTAGGCAGCATGCAGGAAATGTGTTCATCTTCCATATTGGTGTCATCAATGTGTGCCATCTGCCTCCCCTTCACACGCAGTGACGGTGCATGCATAGGAGGGTTTTAGTCATGTGGGACATGTGTCAATCAAGTACTGTTTCTGTAGCTTCTCAGCCCTAATTGTATGCCATAGTGCTAATGCCTGTTTCCATTTGTTTTCTTTCATGTCTTTGCAGGGGATGACGCACTTGATACTGCTGGGGTTGTGGAGATGGTGCAGACCCAGGAGGGGTGTCAGGCCCGACCGACCACCAGTGAGGGACGTGGTGTGGTGGTGGGTGAGAACCCACAACTGCTGCAGGTCGTGCTCTCAAGAGGTGTCTCTGGCTGCACCTCCCCCAAGCTGTATTCAGGTGTCGATTCGGATGAGACCTATGTGCCGTCGCAGGTGAGTGTTCCTGGGAGGGATTCTGTTCTGTCCGACCCACCTGCACCAGGGTTAGAACCCTCAATGGGGATGTCAGTGTTGGCAGGTAACGCCTTTGGTGGTTACGGATGCAGGGTCACACTCCGCAACATCTGATCCTGTTGCTGGGCCAGCAGATCAGAGGGGGAATGCAGTCCTGCAGCCTCAGGCAGTGCCGGCACAGCAAGGTGCAGTTCGCCTTGCCCCAGACAGGTGTGGTGCCCGCCGACGTGGTGGCCGTCCGCCACCTGGCAATACTGCATGGGAGCAATCCATATGCGGTATGGCAACCCAACAGGCAGCATCATCAGAGATGATGGCTCAGGCCATGGATAGGGTGGCCACTTCCATTGTCCCCCTGAAAGGCTGATGGAGCGACTACAGCAGGCAACAGACTCCATCTGCCAGTCACACAGGGAGGACATGTTGGCGTCCGACAGGGACAGGCGGGCGGCACTGGCGACTCTGCGGGAAGCCATTTCCATAGAGCCCCAGGGCCACAGGGAAGTCCTGAGGGTGGAACGCCTTCACCTCAGGACGACTCTTGTTGAGCTTGAGGCTTCAACAAACAGAAGGACAGAACAGCAGCTGGAGCATCTCACAAGTACGCTCTCAGCTGAGATGCAGGCAACTAGGGCGGAGGTCCGGGCATCCCGTGAGTTGTTGCATGGGGACCTACGCACATTATCCTCCAGAACGAGACCTTCCACACCCGCATGCTTGCTGCCATGGAGGGCCAGACTAGGGCTTTGCGTAGGCTGCCTCCCATAGTGCCACCACCTCCTGATGCAGCTGCAGAGGGTGAGGAGAGCGACAGCAGTGAGTCTCTCACAATAGGGTAGCCGTGCAGGCCATGAGCCCATGGAGGTGTTTTTTTTTTCACAAGATCCACACAGGTGGGTTTTGGTGTGCTCCCTGTCCTCGGACCTCCTGGGTGGCCTCCCCCACCCCCTCCCGGGCCCATTAATGGCCATTTTTGATTAGTCTTTTTTTTTTTTTTTTTTAAATTTTGTTATTTGGACAGTGTGTTGCCTTGTGTGGCTCCCGTAGGCATACGCTGTATTGTGGCTGGGCACATGCAGGCTTGTCATGAATTTGGTTCAGATGCTTGGGTTTGTGTGACACACACCCCTCCTGCTTCCCGTTTCCATGGGCTTGCAAAGGGTGTGCCCAAGTGACATTGACGTACATGGTGACGTTGGACTCCCATTTGATGTGTGGGCAGTCTGTAGTCAATACTGTGTATACATTCATAGTGCATATTGTTGTTGTATTGTACACTGCATGGTGTATTTATATGTGCCTCTGCATCCATCTCATCCTCCTAATTTGCAGGTCCATTTCTCATGTCTTCACAAGGCGGTCTACCTTGGAACTGGAGTGCATGTTGTAAGCAGTGCACCTACACTCTTGCGTGGCGCTAACACTGTATACTTGGAAGTTCTGGCATTATCAGGTAGTGAGTCTACCAAATTTTTAAGTCTGTAATGTCATGTTAAAGGTAGGTTGGAGGTTGTGTGGGTGATTGGTATTCTTGGTAAGTATTTGGTAATGTGTGTTGTTGGTCCTACATTACTGTGAACATTTCATGTGTGGCCAGTTTCCATTAGGGACACTGTAGTTGGTGACACTTGGGGCATGTTGTGGGGATTAGTTTGCTCTCACATTGCATGACATGCCATGGTGTGTTGTGTGGCCGTGCCGGGGAGGGGTTGGGTGACATGGCACTGTTCTCATGTAGTATTTTGCAAGTGGGTATTAATTTGTGCAGCATGGAAGTGTGTCTTTTGATGACACTGCATTGGTGGTGTTTGTGTAGGTAGGGATGCACACATTGTGACACTTCCACATAACCAATCTCAGGCTGCTATGGCTCTGACAGTTGACTGTCTCTTTGTTCGTCATAATTGTCAGGTCGAGTCATCATTGCTTATCAGATGGTATGTGCCAGGGCTGTGTGCACTCCACAGGGGTGTGATTTCTATGTGAAGTAATTAGCCACCAGCTGCGTACGGGCTGCCTCACCCCGTGCCCTTTCCACTCCCATGCGCAGCGGGCGTGCATGTGGTTGGGAATGTGGGGGCACCACCATGTCCACAGCCAGGCCCCGGCATGTTGCAACATTGTGCAGGACACATGCTGCCACTATGATCCTGCACACTACTGGGGGCGCATATAACAGCTGCCTGCCAGAACGGTCAAGGGAACGAAAGCGTGACTTGAGCACTCCGAATGTGCTCTCCACTATGCCCTGGGTTGCTATATGGGCTGTGTTGTATCTTACCTCGGGAGGCGTGATAGGGTTCTGAATTGGCGTCATCATGTGGCTGCTCAGAGGGTAGGCACTGTCCCCTGGTGAGGAGGTGATGGGTATCATTAGTGGGGTAGTGACATAACTCTGCATCTGACATGCATGCATGTGCAGTGGCATTCATACTCACCAAGCAGCCATGTATCGCCATGCTGCCCAGCTTCTAGGTCCCGGCTTAGGGTAGACATTCGGTAAATGAAGCTGTCGTGGGTGGACCATGGATAGTTGGCATATACTGAGGTGATGATTCCCTTGGCATTACATACTACCTGCACATTGATGGAATGCCAGTGCTTGCGGTTCCTATAGATGTGCTCAGATGCCCTGGGGGGACGTAGTGCCACATGGGTGCAGTCAATGGCACCTAGCACTTTGGGGAATTGTGCCACACCGTAGAAATCCAGGGCGGCAGCCTGCCTTTTTGCAGGTTTCCTGGGCAGGTATATGTGCCTGCGGACTGATGGGCGTGCAGTGATGATGTTCAAGACCTGGTGTAGGCAGCGTGACTGCGTGGCCTGTGACACCCCACCCACTATGGCACTTGTCTGCTGAAATGATCCAGTGGATAAGAAGTGCAGTACATTAAGGACCTTCTCCAGGGGGCTGAGTGCTTGGGAGCACAGGGTGGGTGATGTGAGGTCATCCTCCCACTCACTGACCAGGTCCAGTATTATGTGTGGTGGAAACCTGTACCTCCCATACACCTGGTCATCAGGCATCCCAAAAAGGCTGGTTCTGGGAGTGAAAATTCGGGCCCTCACTATCCTCCTCCTTTGGTAACCCACGGCCACTGCTGCTAGGAACGGTATATTCATACTGGCGTCTGAGCTGGTTTGTTGCTTGCGCGCACTTTTATGCTGCGCGGGTCGACGTACGCCTGCTTCATGCTGGCGTACGTGTTTCAGGATTGGACCATTTATTTTCGGCGCGTTGTAGGCGACTGTGTGAATCTTCCCGCCCACCCCAGGAATACACGTAACACGCTCTCCCAGGCCCAGTCGCGAGTGAATATTCCCGCCCACCCCTGGAATACACGTACCCCACTCTCACAGGCCCAGGCGCGTGTGGAAGTTCACGCGCACACCGAAATACATGTACCCTGCAAAATCGTGTGTGAAACTTCACACGCACCCTGAAATACACGTACCCAGGGCAATCGCGTGTGGAACTTACCGCGAACCCTGTAATACACGTAGCCTGCTGGTATCGCGTGGGAGACTACCCGCGCACCCCAGGAATACACGTACCCAGGCAAATCGCACTGCTGGGGGGTGGAGGTGCAGGGGGACATGTGTGGGGTCCTGGTGGAGGGTGCCCTGCACTGCTGGGGGGTGGGGGTGATGGGAGACATGAGTGGGGGCCTGGTGGAGGGTGCCCCTGGATGCTGGGGGGTGGGGGTGCAGGGGGATATGAGTGGGGGCCTGGTGGAGGGTGCCCTGCACTGCTGGGGTGTGGGGGTGATGGGAGACATGAGTGGGGACCTGGTGGAGGGTGCCCTGCACTGCTGGGGGGTGGGGGTGAAGGGGGACATGAGTGGGGGCCTGGTGGAGGGTGCCCCTGGATGCTGGTGGGTGGGGGTGCAGGGGGACATGAGTGGGGGCCTGGTGGAGGGTGCCCTGCACTGCTGGGGGGTGGGGGTGCAGGAGGACATGAGTGGGGGCCTGGTGGAGGGTGCCCTGCACTGCTGGGGGTGGGGGTGATGGGGGAAATGAGTGGGGGCCTGGTGAAGGGTGCCCCTGGATGCTGGGGGGTGGGGTGATGGGAGACATGAGTTGGACATGAGTGGGGGCCTGGTGGAGGGTGCCCTGCACTGCTGGTGGGTGGGGGTGCAGGGGGACATGAGTGGGGGCCTGGTGGAGGGTGCCCCTGGATGCTGGTGGGTGGGGGTGATGGGACACATGAGTTGGACATGAGTGGGGGCCTGGTGGAGGTGGGGGTGGTGGGAGACATGAGTGGGGGCCTGGTGGAGGGTGCCCCTGGATGCTGGGGGGTGGGGGTGCAGGGGGACATGTGTGGGGGCCTGGTGGAGGGTGCCCTGCACTGCTGGGGGGTGGGGGTGCAGGGGGACATGAGTGGGGACCTGGTGGAGGGTGCCCTGCACTGCTGGGGGGTGGGGGTGCAGGGGGACATGAGTGGGGGCCTGGTGGAGGGTGTTCCTGGATGCTGGTGGGTGGGGGTGATGGGACACATGAGTTGGACATGAGTGGGGGCCTGGTGGAGGGTGCCCTGCACTGCTGGAGGGTGGGGGTGCAGGGAGACATGTGTGGGGGCCTGGTGGAGGGTGCCCTGCACTGCTGGGGGGTGGGGGTGGTGGGAGACATGAGTGGCGGCCTGGTGGAGGGTGCCCCTGGATGCTGGGGGGTGGGGGTGCAGGGGGACATGTGTGGGGGCCTGGTGGAGGGTGCCCTGCACTGCTGGGGGGTGGGGGTGATGGGAGACATGAGTGGGGGCCTGGTGGAGGGTGCCCCTGGATGCTGGGGGGTGGGAGTGCAGGGGGACATGAGTGGGGGCCTGGTGGAGGGTGCCCTGCACTGCTGGGGGGTGGGGGTGCTGGGAGACATGAGTTGGACATGAGTGGGGGCCTGGTGTAGGGTGTCCCTGGATGCTGGGGGTGTGGGTGGTGGGAGACATGAGTGGGGGCCTGGTGGAGGGTGCTCTGCACTGCTGGGGGGTGGGGGTGGTGGGAGACATGAGTGGGGGCCTGGTGGAGGGTGCCCTGCACTGCTGGGGGGTGGGGGTGATGGGAGACATGAGTTGGACATGAGTGGGGGCCTGGTGGAGGGTGCCCTGCACTGCTGGGTGTTCGGGTTGGTGGTGGGAGACATGAGTGGGGGCCTGGTGGATGGTGCCCCTGGATGCTGGGGGGTGGGGGTGATGGGACACATGAGTTGGACATGAGTGGGGGCCTGGTGGAGGGTGCCCTGCACTGCTGGGGGGTGGGGGTGCAGGGGGACATGAGTGGGGGCCTGGTGGAGGGTGCCCCTGGATGCTGGTGGGTGGGGGTGATGGGACACATGAGTTGGACATGAGTGGGGGCCTGGTGGAGGGTGCCCTGCACTGCTGGGGGGTGGGGGTTCAGGGGGACATGAGTGGGGGCCTGGTGGAGGGTGCCCCTGGATGCTGGTGGGTAGGGGTGATTGGACACATGAGTTGGACATGAGTGGGGGCCTGGTGGAGGGTGACCTGCACTGCTGGGGGGTGGGGGTGCAGGGGGACATGTGTGGGGGCCTGGTGGAGGGTGCCCTGCACTGCTGGGGGGTGGGGGTGATGGGGGACATGAGTGGGGGCCTGGTGGAGGGTGCCCCTGGATGCTGGGGGTAGGGGTGCAGGGGGACCTGTGTGGGGGCCTGGTGGAGGGTGCCCCTGGATGCTGGGGGGTGGGGGTGCAGGGGGACATGTGTGGGGGCCTGGTGGAGGGTGCCCTGCACTGCTGGGGGGTGGGGGTGATGGGAGGCATGAGTGGGGGCCTGGTGGAGGGTGCCCCTGGATGCTGGGGGGTGGGGGTGCAGGGGGACATGAGTGGGGGCCTGGTGGAGGGTACACTGCACTGCTGGGGGGTGGGGGTGCTGGGGGACATGTGTGGGGGCCTGGTGGAGGGTGCCCCTGGATGCTGGGGGGTGGGGGTGGTGGGAGACATGAGTGGGGGCCTGGTGGAGGGTGCCCTGCACTGCTGGGGGGTGGGGGTGGTGGGAGACCTGAGTTGGACATGAGTGGGGGCCTGGTGGAGGGTGCCATGCACTGCTGGGGGGTGGGGGTGGTGGGAGACATGATTGGGGGCCTGGTGGAGGGTTCCCTGCACTGGTGGGGGTGGTGGGAGACATGAGTGGGGCCTGGTGGAGGGTGCCTGGATGCTGGGAGGTGAGGGTGCAGGGGGACATGTGTGGGGGCCTGGTGGAGGGTGCCCTGCACTGCTGGGGGGTGGGGGTGCAGGGGGACATGAGTGGGGGCCTGGCGGAGGGTGCCCCTGGATGCTGGGGGGTGGGGATGCAGGGGGACATGAGTGCGGGCCTGGTGGAGGGTGCCCCTGGATGCTGGGGGGTGGGGGTGATGGGAGACATGAGTTGGACAGGAGTGGGGGCCTGGTGGAGGGTGCCCAGCACTGCTGGGGGGTGGGGGTGCAGGGGGACATGCGTGGGGGCCTGGTGGAGGGTGCCCTGCACTGCTGGGGGGTGGGGGTACAGGGGGACATGAGTGGGGGCCTGGTGGAGGGTGCCCCTGCACTGATGGTGGGTGGGGGTGATGGGAGACATGAGTGGGGGCCTGGTGGAGGGTGCCCTGCACTCCTGGGGGGTGGGGGTGATGGGAGACATGAGTGGGGACCTGGTGGAGGGTGCCCCTGGATGCTGGGGGGTGGGGGTGCAGGGGGACATGAGTGGGGGCCTGGTGGAGGGTGCCCTGCACTGCTGGGGGGTGGGGGTGCTGGGAGACATGTGTTGGTGATCAGTAGTGCAAGGTGACATGTGGGTTGGCTGGGGTGCATGGCCATGGTGGATGGGTTGCCTGTGGGACATGAGCAGGGGTGCAGGGTAGTCCCCTGTGGTGTGGGCTGCCTGCAGGGGACGTGGAGGGTGTAGAGGGAACACCTGGGAGGACCCACACGGCCAAATCACGTGTAGCATTCCCCAGCACCACCGAAATACACGTACCCTGCTGAAATCGCATGTGAATCTTCCCGCGCACCTCGGAATACACGTACCCTGCTGAAATTGCGTGTGGGACTTCCCGAGCACCCAGAAGTACACGTACCCAGGCCAATCGCGTGTGGAACTTCCCGCGCATCCCGAAACACACGTACCCAGGCCAATCGCGTGCGGAACTTCCCGCGCATCCCGAAGTACACGTACCCTGCTGAAATTGCGTGTGGGACTTCCCGAGCACCCAGAAGTACACGTACCCAGGCCAATCGCGTGTGGAACTTCCCGCGCATCCCGAAACACACGTACCCAGGCCAATCGCGTGTGGAACTTCCCGCGGATCCCGAAGTACACGTACCCAGGCCAATCGCGTGTGGAACTTGCCGCGCATCCCGAAGTACACGTACCCAGGCCAATCGCGTGTGGAACTTCCCGCGCACCCCGAAACACACGTGCCCAGGCCAATCGC
This sequence comes from Ambystoma mexicanum, assembly GCF_040938575.1. NCBI lineage: Eukaryota > Metazoa > Chordata > Amphibia > Caudata > Ambystomatidae > Ambystoma > Ambystoma mexicanum. Next base: position 320,345,509 of record NC_090935.1, read on the forward strand.
GTGTGGAACTTCCCGCACACCCAGAAATACACGCACACGTTATTTTTCACACAGCGGGTGCCCGTGTTTGTCGGTACCCCTTTGCACCTCATTTGTCCTAGAGGGCCACTGTATGGACCATTCATCATGGCTGTATATGGGTGCTTTTTGTTAGCGCACATTTTGGCGCACATTTATTTCAGGCGCAGGGACGCTACCGCCTGCTTTCTTGTGGCGTACTTGTTTGGCCCTGCGCGCGTCTTTCACCGTGCGCTGGTTTGCCCTATTCGATTCCATGAATACGTGTTGTAGGCGAGCGTGTGGGCGTTCCGCGCACTTGCCTCCTGTACTTCTCCTGTGACGCCCATATTTTCACGCGTTGTTCCCCATTCCGAGTGTTACGCCCCGTGTTCCGCCTACTTTTGTGATGTGCGCCGCGCTATGTGCGATTTCGCAGTGGCCGTGGCGCACGCTGTTGGATGACCTGTGCGCCGGCGTGCGCGGCGCACTTTTTCAGCGCACATCCAATGCTTTTCTCGCGCACGGACTTCCATGAATCGATGTGCGCTGGTTTCCCTGCGATTTTCGCACTTGCACTGCGATTTTCGCACTTGCACTGCGAATCGCACGTTTTGGCAACTCTGCGTGGGAATTTTCGGCGCACATTAATTCCATGAATCGATGCCTTAATTTGTAGTGTTCCATATGGAGAGTTTGTTAGATTACGATGGAACAATACAACAATAGAGACTTATGACTTGGAGAGTAGAATAACGGCTACAGGCTTCAAGAAACAGATGTATCCAAAAAGAGTAATCGAAAGAGCTTATATCAAGGCAAGGCAATTGGACAGACAAAGCCTCCTGGCAGGATCCCGTAAGAAAGAAAAATCAGACGTTGAAAGGGAGAGTACACGTCCGATTCTCACGTTTGATAGCCAAGCAACTAAGATTAGACGCATTTTACAAAAACACGAACATTTTACTAGCAGACTCCGATCTATCAACTAACTTAAAGACCAACCCCGAGATAATCTTTAGAAGGAACATATCTTTGAAGAACACTCTAGTTCAAAGTTTTATGACCAAGGTAGAGGATTATAATGTAACAGGTTGGCTCACAATTCAAAAGAAGGGTTTTCATAAGTGCACAAGATGCAATATCTGTAAATATGCTGAAAACTGCGGAACATTTCAACATCCCATCACAGGACAGACTATTCCCATACTGGAAAGAATTACTTGCGAAACAGAGTATATGGTATATGTCCTCACATCTGCCTGTCATAAATGGTACATAGGCAGCACTAAGTGCAAACTGAAAATCTGCATTGAACAACAAATGCGAGCCATTTTACACAGTGATGTCAACTATCTCATGGCCAAACACTTCGCTGAATACCACAATAATAACATGAAACGTTTTGGCTTTTTTAGAATTCACGGAATTGAAATTGGTCCTAGGGGAGGGGACAGTGAACGCATGTTGCGACAAAAAGAGACTTGGTGCATCCTCGATTTTGAGAGTAAGCAGCCAAATAGACACAATATAGACAAACAACACTATACATATTTGGGTTGTTAAGAGAAAATCTATTTGGCTGGAGCACAAATATGTACCCTAATCTAAGTAAATCTTCATAAGGGTCACTGTCCCCCTGTATTTGGAGTCTAGTTTTCCATGCTTCCTTCTGTGATCAATTCCTCCTTCCACTTGACGAGCCTCAATTTTACAATTTGTTGCCATTTTCAATACCATTACTGAGATGATGTTTAGTATCTGTTTTATCCCCCAATTTTAACAGTATAAGGTTTTGTGAAGTTTTAATAATCGGTGGTTGTTTCTTATGCACCTTGGACAATGAGGTGAATTGGACAAGTTCTCTGTGAAACATTTAGCCTAGTTAAGGGTGGAATAATGGACTGGACTGCCTAATAGCTATTATGGACATATTAATAAATGTTTAAATCACATGATTGTAAACGACCTACCACATAGTTAGGGGATTCATGCAGTGAAAGGAATGAATGCAATGGGATCTTTATGGTAAATGAGATGGTTGTTGAACACTGGTGATGCCCATCATAAACCAAAAAGATGTGTTATCTAATCATGGAAATTAGATCAAGCGACAATGGACATGGTCTGTTATAGATGTAAGGTATTGGATGAGATGCACTATGCACTTTTTAGCAAACCTTTAGGTCAAAATATGCTGCTATGCACTAAGCACCTTAGGCACTATGCACTTCAGATAAAGGTCAGTATGCTGCTATTGCACGTTGCACTTTGGTACCTTGAATACCTGTTTCATATATTGCCAGCTGCACTATGCACTTTATAGATAACCAATTTTACAACAGTCAGAAGCCGAGATGTTGCCATTTCACTTTCCAATTTGCTGCTGGAACGTTCACATTGGATACTGGTAATAGTGCCATGTCTCCAACGGATGCTGCAATACCGATTCAGCAACCCAGTGTCATTATTCAATGAAAGGGGTTCTTTGAACAAGAGAATCTTACGCAGATGTAGCGAAAGTGAAATGTGTTTGGTTCTGCACCTTTAAAACTGACTTTACCAAGTCCTGGTGTATTAACACGAAGAGATTAGTGCGCACAGTATTTGTGAGTTGAAATAGTGCAGTGCACATTTGACAAAGCAGCATCGTTTTGAAAATCCATACAGCAAAAATGTTTAACTAATTACAATTGTATGTTATGGCTAAAACATTTGTGGCAGAATGATGAAGCAGAACAGTGTGCATTGACCAGAAGTAAAATGTAAAAACAGAGATTCCATAAGAGAGCACCGTTTAAATATGAATGGATGTTATTGAGGTTTAATAAAATGACCCAATGATTAGGAATGTAAACAACTAGGTAAAGATGGCCGACGGAATCTAGATGTATTACTGTAGGACATTTACGAAAGTCCTTTATTTATTTCCATCCCACACCAGTTACTAATTGCTTTTAAATGTGCACTGGTGAAGTGAGGCATTTTGTTGTGAACAAGCGGCGAGTAAAACCACGAAACGCGTAGAGGCCTCAGCAAACTCTTTTGCTATACTATGGGAGGATCATAATCTGATGATCTTTTTACGAATTTTCCGTGTTTTTCCCTGATATAATAAAGGAAGATATGTTTTGTTGAATGGACTAAGTATCCAGGTTTTTTTGACTAATGACTGTTATGGAGAGTGCATAACAGACACCACCCCCCCATGGATGCCTTCTTCCAACAGACTCATCTTTTCAAAACTGTTGGAAAGCAGCAACACTACAAAATTGTGGGAGGAGATGGACAGCTCAAACCCAATGCCTTTCACAACTAAGTCATCTAAAGAGTACTACTTTACAAAACTGGGAAGTGAGAACCAGGTAGCAGCCGGAGAGATGCCCATCAATGGAACACCAATCTACAAATTGGAAGCAGATGCCTGACTTCTGGTAAAATGGGCTCCGATTTCATGAGCAATCTCAGTTTGCCATCTCATAACTGGTGTTAATGCTCAATAGGATCCATCGATACATAGTTTGTTTGGTACATCGTTTTCTGAATAAGCCCAGCTGGTCATCAATCCTGTATGTTGTAAGAGTTGGAAACAGAATACAAAACTTTGTTTAGATCAAGTGGATAACACCTTGCATAAATCTAGGATGAGGCAGCGGAAAGAAGACCGAAAGATGCATCTTCTGAGAAACGCAGAACTTTAAGACTAGGCAACAATAATGGTCTTATTCTCAGTCACATCTCTTTGGAAAAGACCAGGTTAGGTGGTTCCACAGAAAAGCCTACAGCCCGCTTCGCATGCAGATGGGCAAGAATGCAATGCCTAAAAAGGAAATCATCAGGGGAGGAGCAAACAAGGCTTTAGAAGAGAGCATCTGTGTAGCTCTGGGTGGCTTCCTCTTCCTGTGTCTCATAAGGCAGTCTCTAGTAATGGAGGGTTCCCATTTTGTTGGAGAAGCAGCTAAGCATCAGGCACTTCATTGGTTTTCCCCTTGAAGGTGTCTGTGGGACAGCTCCCTTGATGTTCCTTTTCACGATATCCAAGATGTTGCACACTCAGCCACTGGAGCAATAAGGTGAGCTTTCTGTGCACTTGTGCCACATGATGACTGGTTTTTGAGTACCAAGGAGTTGTGGGGAGCATTTTAATTACCAACAAAGAACTGCAGTTGAATCAGGAACCTCGGTACATCACCAAGAAAGATAGGTGCCAGTGGTAAGGAAGCAGTGTAGGCATAAGGTATGATTACAAGCATTGCCTGATGAGACTACTTCCCTGAGTAACTGGGACCAGCATAATGATCAGCTGCAGAATAGGGCATCACCAGAGACCCCAGTAACCTGTTCTGCCAATGCACCACAGGGATGTTGAGATGGCAGACATTATGCAATGGGGATAGAGGCTAGCATAATAAAGAGATCCAACAGCATGTTAGCCTAATTGAAGAACTTGTTTTGATGATATGGTGCGAACCTTCAGGAAGCAGAATGGCTATTCTGAAGTCACTGGCGTTACTTCCATAGAGTTTTCATTCTACTCTGCTGCTTTTTGGGGATGGTGCAAGTGCTAATCCTGTGAACACTGTGGCGGGTAAAGAGAAGGCATTTCCAACAATGGTTTATTAAATAAGAAGGCCCATCTCACCCTATAACTATGGGGTATTCCCAACCTATATAATTAACTAAGGTGCTCACCAGTCGTCCAGAAATGTCCAAATCAAAACAAAGGCCACTGTCCAAAAAACGAACCCTATCTGACCCTACCACTATTAAAAACAAACTAAGGCCAGAAGAACAACTCCCTCCTCCTGGTGAAGCAGGGTTCTGCTTTGTTTTAGAGTTCTTTTAATATCTTATTTTCAAATAGCCTCTAGCCACGTTCTGTAGTACCAGAGCTTGCCATTCTTGGGTAAGGTTTTTAGCTCTTCCCTTATCTTGTGGAATTATTTTCCCAGGGCTCTTTCATAAAGTTTGTTTGATCCTTACATCCACATAGCTTTGCCGTGCACGACCATGCACAATATCTTCTCTTGGCTGGGTTATCCCTTCAGGATTATTATGTCCCCTTCTTAGCTCAGACTACTCTTGGTCATTTATTTATCCACTTCTCTTATTCAGATTTCAGATACTCTTGTTTCCACTATTCTACAATTAAATCCCTTTAAGGGGTGGGATCTTCTCCCCTCTTCGCCGGGTAGTCTAATCCACTGATTAATATTCTCTTTCTCAGGTTTACATATGGTGTTCACTCTTATTTTGTTACAGTTCGGATAGATCAACTTTGTAGTTTGAGTTTCAACAATTTCACTAGGATGCGTTTCTCCACTCATATAACGATTCCCTTTTGGCTTTCCAGTCCTCCCATCCTTCCAGTTACCCCTCTCTTCATGGGGGAAGCTCTCAGGGACCTGCGGTCCTTCGGGACCTTCTATCCTGCTCGGCTTCTCTTTCTCGTTTGTCTTCTCCATTGGTGTATCTTCATCAGTTTTTTGCTTCCCTTTCGTGCTCCAGTCCAGGGTCGCTCCTGATCATTGCAGATACCTAAGCAGGTTAGTGTCAACATAGTTGGTTGGGCTCCTTGCCTACAAACAAACTACTCGTGGTAATGCCGCCAACTGGTTTGGGGTTCTTAGACCCTCAGTTTCTGACCTATTCAGTAAAATTACTTCCCAGCGTCTGATACTCTAGTTCAAAGTCATTCTGAATTTCATTGGCTTCCGCCTCCCGCTTGGGTTACACTAGAAGGGGCCTCTCCTTCTGTTGTATGCTTCTCTCCCTCCTCAATCTCAGCATGTCCTCCTCCTTAAACATCCTTGTCACAGTGTGAAGTCTAGGTTTGTCCTTAAAGAGACAGTTTATTTTCTCCGATACTCATGGTGCATGTTAACATTCTCATCAGACCAGTCATGGATTTTATTGCTGTTAAACATCTCCGGCAATGCCATCGTGGGAGAGGGGTTAGGGAGTTCCTTAGAGGAATGGAGTCCTTGTCCACTAAGGGGGAGTCTCTCCAAGTGAGGTACCACTTGCCCAGACCCCTAGGGAGAGTCTTGAAGAGCGGGCTCACCTCCCTAGCCTCAAAGGGGGAAGGCTGACCTGGAGTAGAAGGGACGAATTCCCTCAATTCGTCTCATCACTCACATCCACAATGGAAGAGGGAGCATCTTTGCAGCTCGGATTGGACAATATATTGTAATGAAGAGATGAAGAAGCTAAGCTGGACTGTGGACCTTCCCCACGATCTGTCTTATCTGGGACAGATTTCCCCATTCATGATGATAATCAGTTTGATGGAGACTATAGCTTTAAGGGAGCTGTTAAGGAGGGACATGGAGCTGGGCCACGAGCCATCATAAAATATCCAGAGAATACCAAGAGTGATTAGTGTTATCTGAGCGATGGGCTCATCTAAAGGACAGATGTTGGTGGTCAGTGAACCATTTTCATTCCCGGCTTGTTTTCCAGCCACTTGTCTGGCCAGAGCTCTTTTTTTAGAAATACAGCATCGAGGTATTACCACAACACCAGAATGAGCAAGACACGCAGAAAAGGATCAGTGCTGAGAGTCTCTTGAGACCGACAATCAACTCCACGCCCACCAAGCTGCAGACTGAAACCAGCTGGGGAAGTGAGGACAGCATGGCAAAACCCAAAGACCATGCACCGGCAAAATGGAGCAAATACTAATGATAAAAAGGGGGTAGGGTCAAGAGAAGATTTTAAAAATGTAGCTGGGAAATCCAAGCCCCTGGGGAAATACACAGGGAGAGATTGGCCAAAGCAAACGGGTGACATGAAAAACCAATTGCAAGGGGGAGGAGGTGGTGAGCATAAGGAAAGGCAGGAATATAAAAGCAATGCATGGATGAATGGTGTTTTGGTGAGGTGCGGAGGAGAATTGGCGAGCAAAGAGACCAGGCATCATCGAGAGGATGGTGGAGCAGAGTGCCTAGAAGTTAGTGGAAGAATTGGATGAGAGTGCAGCTATGGTATTGCGTGCGACAGCGAGTTGTACCTTTGAGAGTTTTGAGAGACTATAATAATTTGTAGTATATGTGTCAGAGTGTGTGAGGAGAGAAGGGTGTGGAAGAGAGTGAAGTGTGAGAGTAGGAGGAGGTGTGTCCATAGATATTGGTAGGTAAGAGTTGTGCCGAGTGAAGGACAGAGAGAGCATGACAGAGGTGGATAATATGGGAAAGGGGGTAGGTGTAGTGCCGAAACCTATCTGGGTAAGAGAAGTAAAAATGTGAAGTTTCTCAATAAGCAACATAAAACATAAGGGAAGGTGGGAAACCAGGGAGCACAGTGAATGGCAAGAAGGGCCAGCTACTGGAGTGTGGGAGGAAATGTCAGGGAAAGATAGGAAGACAAGAGTGAGGTCTGGCCCGGACGGAACAAGGGCACTATTAGGGAAAGCAAGATCAGCAGTAAATGATCCAATGGAAGTTCAGTGTGTTGGGTATTTCCATCAAAACAATGCAGGATGGTAAAACAGAAGCAGTTCCAGGGACAAGCCAAGTTCAAAAATGTGTTCATTTATAAAGCGCATTAAGCCTGGAGGCATTAAGGCGCTGTTAAATTACACACATACATAGTTTGGGGCAGAGTGGGACATCAATATCATTTGTCATCAAGCCGTGTTGGGGGTTGCAAATAGAGGAGCAGTCTCGCAGTTATGTGAACAGCCAGGTTTTCAGAGTTCTCCTGAACACCCAGTATGATTGCTGGGCTCTCATGGTGGGTGGGAGCAAGTTCCATTGTTTAGCTGCAAAGGTGGGAAATCTTGCCGCATCCAGCATTTGTTTGAATTTCGGTTGTAACAGTCTGCTGGTGTAGGCCGCTCTGCGGGGTCTGTCCGATTGGGCTCTGGTGATTTTCTCAGGCAGGTAGAGGGCAGCTGCGTTGGAAAGGCATCTATGTGTAATGGACAAGGTCTTGAAAATGATACGTTCACGAATCAGAAGTCAGTAGGATGGTTTTCTTGCTGATGAGATGTGCTCGCGTTTAGAAATATTGAGAGCAGCTCTGATGGCGTTCTGTATCACCTGCATCTTCTGAATGTTGAGAAGAGGGGTGCCAGCAAATAAGGCGTTACGGTAGTCTAATCTAGACCTGATGGTGGCTCAGGCGATGGTCAGGTAGCTCTCCTGGGAGAGGCTGGGTCTGGATGCATTGATCAGTTTGGATGAATATGCGGCAGATGAGGCAATGGTATTTACTTGGCGCATGAGTGAAGGAGTAGCGTCCAGATACACTCCCAGCGTGTTCACTGAAGAGGAAACCAGGATTGGGGTGCTGTCGATCTGGACTGCTGCATATTGGGCATCAAGTTTCTTAATCACTGCCAAGGGACCTACCAAGAGGATCTCAGTTTTTTTGTCGTTTAAGCAGAGGCGGTGGTTGGCCATCCAGGCTTGGATCGTGGTGTACACTTTGTTTAGTGTGCAAAACGTGAGGATGGAGGGACGCACACTCCAGTTCCCAGTCAAAATATACCTGTTGCAAAAAGTAACTGGGTTAAATCCCAAGAGTGTCCAAGTATTAACAGGGTAGAATCCCAAGTGCTGCACTTCAGTTGCAAATATTAACACGGTTAAATCCCAAGTTCTTGAAATCTAGTTGTTCTTTAGTTCTTCTCCTCCAAGAGCTTTCTTGTCACAATCAATCATCAAGGAGGCTGTGTTTCTTTTCAGGTGTTACCAATTTAGTTGCTCTTTCAGTCTCTAAGGATTCTGGTAGCTGTAGTGAGAATTTGTTTTCAAATGTTTAGTATGCATACGTGAGCAGGATAGTTACCAGACAAGGGAGGAGGATTTGGGTAGCATCGGCATAGTTGGTGTATGATATGCCGATGGAGTCTAGCAAGTCAAATAAGGGCCTGGTAAAAATATTACAGAGGGTGGGGGGATACACATGATCCTTGTGGCACTCCACAGGGAATGGTTGGCGGCGGGTACTGGCGTACTCAGCAAAAACTCTCATGGATCTACCCTCTAGGAAAGATGCCACACATTTAGTGGCTTCTGGTGAGAAGTTTGCTGCGGTAGTGAGGTGGTCGCACAGGATCTGGAGGTCGACAAGGTCAAATGCAGCTGAGAGATCCAGGAGGAGGAGTGCAGGTCTCTGATCTCATCAAGCTGGTTCTTCAGGTCGAGTAGTGCAGATTCCGTGCCATGGTCAGGCCGAAATCCGACTTGCGTGTTACCAAGATGTGGTTGGATGTATGCTGCTCTATCCAGAATTTTCAGCAGAAAGGGGACTGTGGTTATGGGTCGATAGTGGGGGTAGAGGGGTCAATCGCAGGTTGTGTTTATCAGGGGGAGTATCCAGGCTTCTTTGAGGCTGGGTGGTACTAGGCCTGAGGAGTATGAGGCATTCATGATTCTAGTAATGAAGGGGATCATTGCTTCTGAGCAGTCTTTAATAACGCTGGCAAGGCAGATGTCACCTTTGCACCTTCATGGCTTGAGGCTCTATAGGATGGTGGTAATTTCCGTTTCAGAGACCGTACTGAAGTGGAAGACGGGGACCTGGCCAGAGGCAACTGCATAATCTACTGGTGGAGAGGTAAGTGGAGGCACTAGGGGCGAGTTGGGAAGAGATTGCTTTAGGTAAATCTTTTTGTGTAGGGTGTCTATTATATAGTGTGGCCTTTTGGATATTGGTACACCATGACTCGTTTTTGGTAAGGGGAGTTGAGGGAGTCGGCTGGGGTTTCTAGTTCCTTCAGGATGGTGAAAATCTCACGTGTGTTAGATTTGGTGCTGGCAATTCTCACACTGTAGGAAGCAGATTTGGCCAAAATTATGGCTTGGCAGTAAAGTATAATTTGTACCTTAAACTGCCAAAGCAAAAACAAAGAGGTGATGGCTGGAAGGTTTAAAATGAATCTTAACCTCTGGCATTGCTCTGAGCCACCCTCCAGACCATCGTTCTTCACCTGCCAAGCCATTACAGATGGAAAATACCATATGGAAAATACCATATGCAAATGAGGATTTGCCCCATCCCAAAAGGGTCAGTCCAGCTCAAACTCCTACGTCACATCCCTTCTGCACGAGACGACAAGCATACCCAAACATATTTCGGCCTTGTTGGGCCTCATCAGTGAGGAGTAGCTTGAACCTCTAGGCCCAGCAGGCACGGGACCCACGTCTGGGCATACCCGTCCCACTCGGGGTGACAAAGCAAAAACAAAGAGGTGATGGCTGGAAGGTTTAGAATGAATCTTAACCTCTGGCATTGCTCTGGGCAACCCTTCAGACCATCGTTCTTCACCTGCCAAGCCATTACCGAAGGGAAATACTATATGCAAATCAGGCTTGGCCCCACCCCAAAAGGGGCAGTCCAGCCTGAACGGCTAGGTCACATCCCTTCTGCACGAGACCACAAGCATCGCCAAACATGTTTCGGCCTTGGCTCTACCATAAAATACCACACACCCCTTGCTAGTCAGTCTTTGGCCTTGCTGGACTGTATTTACACATGAAGTTCACTTTGTGCTGGTCTTGCTCATGTCCCACCTTTTATGGCACTCTTTTATACTTGTGATATTTCTTATCTCCTGTTTTGACATGGGCATTGTCTCTTTAGCTTTGCCAATAAATATTTTACTCAATTCCATTTTCAATAAGTCCAAATGCAAGGTTTCCTTCCAGTCAGTATTCAGCAATATGCAAAATTTTGTTTCCATTCAGTTGGATATTCAAGGTGCATTCGTTGTGCTTAATGTTAAGTTTTCCTTCAAATTGGTATTCATGCTTAATTTCTATTCAGTTTGATGTTCAATATACATTCAGTGTGTTTAATGTCAAGTTTAGTCTCAATTCGGTATTCAATACCCATAAGCAGCCCGTTATAAATGCCCCCGGCCTTCAAGTTCCTCTCTCCAAGACTGAACAGTCCTAAACGTGGTTCTCCTGCGGCTCCTGCTGCTGCTTTCTTCCTTGGAGGTCGGTGGGGCAGTTTCTGCCATCCCTGCTGCACACCGGGCCCCGCCTCACATGCTAGCAGTTCTGCTGCCTCTGTGTGGACGCCAACAGCATCCTTCTTTCTTCTGAAAAGTTCCACGACATGGAGGCTCCCTCTCTGGACTTCTGGCCGACGTTCTGGCTCCTCCACAGGTCCCACCATGGCTGCCTCCTCCTGGAAAGGGTCCCCTACTAGTCTCAAGCGTGGATCCTCCATTAGGTTTGCCTATGATCAAGGGGACATGCCTGACTCTCACCATAATCTGCAGGCATCTTCCTCGTCCCAGTACCAGAGAGGTAAAATTAAAGTGTACTGTTCATTACTCTCAGTCTCCTCTTACTCGTTGCAGTACTTTTAAATGTGAAATCTATAGATCATTAGGATCGTGGGGATTATAGACCTTCCTCCTGAGAGCACCGTAGCTGGAGTTTCTTAAACACAGGTACTGAGGGCTCAGCCGAAAGGTCAGCAGGGGAGCCACAAGAGTCACTGACAGACTGCAAAGGAAAGGCAACACTTTAGTTAGGGCCACCAAAGCAGACTAAGTATGTAGAATCAAGTGTAGAACCCTACCTGGGTAAGGGAAGTAGGAATGTGGAGTTTCTCTATAAGGAACATAAAACACAAGGGAAGGCAGAAAACCAGGGAGCACAGTGGGGGTGCTACCCCGAACGGCACAGGGCACGGTTACTGGAGGGGGGAAAGTAAAGATCAGGGAAGGATAGGAAGACCAGAGGGAGGTCTGCCCCGGTAGGAATGAGGGCACAACTAGGGAAAGCGAGAAAAGCAGTAAACAATCCAATGGCGGTTTAGTGTGTCAGGCAGTTCCGGAAATAGTTCCAGAAAAGTAATCCAGGATGGTAAAATAGAAGCAGTTCCAGGGACAAGCCAAGTTCAATAACCAGAAAGCCAGGAAAAAACACAGACGACAACCAATTCAGGGCAATCCAAAAACAGTCCAGAATACAACATCCAAGGTCATAAATCACAGAAAAAAACAGGTAATCAGAAGATTTCAAAAGCAACTCACTGAGACATTGAAAAGCAAGAGTGACTGTTCGGTGGCATCTAAATACGAGCAGTGGGTGACGTGAACGCATTTCCGTGAGGGACAATTACATTTTGTAGCAGTAACTGTTGTGTGACGTCACACTTTCATGTGCAATGTGCAGCAGAGCACATATATCCACGTAGCGTCTTCTGAGAGAATTGCATTGCTGCAACCGTCTGGGCCACGCTATGGGCCTGACACTAGGGATGCCATTAATCTGGCCTGCCTGCAGTCATTCCACCGTCAAGCCTGTGATATTAATAAAATAGAAGAATGTGTTGGCACTCCAACTTCTCCCTCAGAAATGACTGAGCCCGGGCAACATTTCCAGACAACTCTATTCAACAGAATCACCAGACTAGAAGTGCAGACTTGGACTGGACACATTGATGGACAAACACAGAGCAAAAAGCAGTTCCGCCATATAGTGCATTGGTTCCCATGACAGCAGGGAGGGAGTTGTTTGTGTATCCCTGACCTGATCAGCCAGGCATCCAACTAGAGGTCCAAGTGAAATCCCTGGTACCTCAGTTAAGCCAGAATCACCATTACGATCTTCATGAACAGCATTGGCGCCATATACAGGACAATGAACTTTAGGATTGGTAGCAACAACCATGTCACATGAAATGCTGCAGCATTTTCAGCAAGGGACAAATGGTGCTGCAACGGTAAGCATCCTTGAGGCCGATAGCTGCCACCCAATTGCAAAGCTGCAGGCATGAAATAATCCAAGCAATTTAGACCGTCCTGAAACCCTTGTCTGGCATGCATTTCCTAAACTAATAAAGGTTCAGAATATGCAGATAACTGCCACTATTCTTCTCCCCCAAATACCAGAGAAAAGAAGGCCGCCCTCATCGCAAGAGTGGAGCAAATTCCACTGCCCGATTGCCACAAAAAAAGGTTAACATCTGCAATCATAAAAGGGACGAGTACCATAGCTTTGTGATGATGGGAGGGTGAAGACAATGAGCTTAAGCGATCTTCCTGAGAGTGATAGTACCAAAGGGGTCTTTGGTCTCAGCTCTCCAAACATAGAAGATGGCAACTGACCCTGACAGGTGAAGGGTATGCCAAGACGCTTCTCGGGAGAAATACACTTGATGGTACTTCACTGTTAAATCACCAGATTTGCGAAGTGTCGAGTCAAGTGTTCACCAGTGTTGACACTTCTTTCCTGGCTGCAGAGAGAGTGGATCATTTTTGCTGTGTCTCCCTACTGTTACTACTTCTGCCTGCACCTTTAAGAGGGCTATGCTAAAGCACTAGGATCGTTGGATCTTAACATCTCGATTGCTCTTTGTGGTTAACACTGCCAAAGCATCCCTTTTTGATCATACAAAATTATCCGTACGCCAGAAGTGCCCTAGCCTGGTCTCAGAAAAAGGCAAAAACTGCAGCAGCAATGGAAGGTTATGCAGACAGTTTTGTAATGGCAGCAAAAGACTGAGCCATCAAAGTAAAAATGTTCAATAAATAAAAAATAAAGTGTCTTTACACTTTATGGTCTCATCCATGGAGGAAGCAAAAACATCTTAAGTTGACCTGGAGATCTAGAACACACCCTCAAGCTGTATCATACAGAAGGGGTCTGATTTTTTTTGGCTCTCCAGAGGTTTAGGACTAAAACTCCAATTGGCACTAACCATATCATTAAATTGTGAGGCATGATTGTATGCACAATCCAAAACACCTGGAGAGCAGTAGGATGCAGACCCTTTTCAGAAGTTGGTTAATCATACCCATTTAGATCTGATGGTGTTAACCCCCCGGTGCATCCTATTCACTGCAGTGTCTACGTGGTTGAGCATAGAGCGCAACACCACCACAAGCTTAACCTGGACTAAAAACATCGAGGTCGTGTGACATAACATGAGCATGTGTTTCCAACTCACCATGCAACCTCTTGCCTAATTCCAACTGGAGAGCAACAGTGTTTAGGCTAGTGACCTTCAGTCCCTCAGGCCTCAAGCTGATGCATTCACCTACTGAGATAAATTGCAGAATTGGTATTGTACATTTTACCCAACAAGTTGAAGGTCACTAGCCTAAACACTGTTGCTCTCCAGTTGGAATTAGGCAAGAGGGTGCAGGGACGAGTTGGAAACACATGCTCATGTTGTGTCACACGACCTCAATGTTTTTAGTACAGGTTAAGCTTGTGTTGTTGTTGCGCTCTATGCTCAACCACGTAGACACTGCAGTGAATAGGATGCACCGGAGGGGGGGGGGCATGTTTAACACCATCGGATCTAAATGGGTACGAAGGAATTATTTTCTACCCTCAAAGAAATAGAGACTCAAAACTAAATCTCCTGCAAAAGAGCCTCACTAAATGACCCCCACCTCACCTAAACTGATTGAGAGTACTATAGACACTGAATCTACCCGCTTCAACTTCACCAAAGTCTCCATACTCTAAGTAGAAAAAATCATCCTGTCACTGAAACCTTCCAACGGCCAGGGTGATCTATGCCCTGCACAGCTCATCAAGGATGCTGCCCGAGACCTTTCCCCGTTCATCACAAAGCTAATCAATGCATCCTTCTCCTCTGGCAACCTCCCCACCAATCTTAAACAATCCTGGGTACTCCACTTTTTAAAAAAACCCACCCTTGACCCATCCACGCCAACAAATTATAGACCGATTACGACTGTACCCTTTCTTCTAAAAATCATGGACAAGGTTGCCTATGTACAAATACAGAAGCACTTGTAAGCACACCACCTCTTAGGAGCTAGACAATAAGGCTTCCGCCCCCAACCTGGGACAGAGACGGCCCTCATTGACCTTAAGACACAAATTGATATACTTAGAGACAACGGTAAAGTTGCCCTACTCCTCCTCTTAGACCTCTCTGCTGCATTTGACCTCGTTGACCATACCCTCCTATGTACCCACCTTGACACAGCCGCTCACTTCTCCAACAATGCCATTACCTGGATTAGATCCTTCCTCAATGGTAGAACCATGAGGGTCTTCTCGCCTCTAGCAGCGGAAGACCTCATACCTATCTCTTGCGGTGTCCCACAGGGCCCTTGTGTTTCGCCTACACTGTACAATATCTTTACCAAGCCCCTTTTCGATGATCTGGATCATCTTGGTATCACCTACACTAATTATGCAGATGATACCCAGATCCTCCTTTAGCTTTCTGGGGATTATGAAAAGGATTTGGCCTTGGTGAATAGAGTGTACATCATCCAGACATGGATGGCCACACACGGACTAAGCCTGAATGATGACAAGACTGAACTCATCATCATGGGCACCTCTTCCAGCTTAAAGAAACTAGGCCATGTCTATTCTTCATTTATAATTGATGGTAACAGTATCAAAGTAGGACAAGAGGTCAAAACACTGGGTGTTTACCTGGATTCAAACCTCTCATTTAATAAACAGGTGAACTCTTTAGCATCCTCTACTGCCTATACGTGTAAACTGATCCGTGCAGCAAAGCCATTTCTCTCGGAAACCCGTTGCACGACCCTTGCTAGAGCCCTTATTCTGTCTCGCCTGGACTATTGCCACGCCCTCTATCTAGGGCCTACCAAAGCTATTAATACAAACCCTACAAAATAATGCCCTCAGAGCGGCACTAGGCATCTCTAGAAGAGACCACATCTCTGCATACAGCCAAAATAATGATTAGCTCCTTATCAATGACAAAATTCTGCTAAAAACCCTATCACTCACCCAAAAATCTCTTAACAACACTGCTCCCACCTACTTGATCGACAGATTCCACAGACAGACGTCCTTGAGACCCACAAGAATAGCATACAAAGACTGCCTCTCGATTTCTAACTTCAATCGCTCCCATTGAAAGCCGCTAAACTGTGCAACTCCCTCCCTCCCACCCTGAGAATGGACCTCCCCTACCACAATTCCCAGACCAACATTGTCCTATGGTTGAAAATGTAGGATATTATTACCTGCATGTATGTATATAATTCCTGTTTTACCTGTATGTATATATTCTTGCTGTTGTACCCAAGCTTCGCATATTCATGTAACTGCTGTGCCCCGTTACCCGAGGGTATGATCGCGCATTATAAATAATAAACAAACAAGTAAAAAAACGTGCACCCGATTAGTCAAACTGATACAGTGGCCAAGGTTTGTGTACCCTTAAGGGCTGCTGTTACCAGCGATAACCGGGTCTGAGCTTGGGAAGCTGCACAGAACGTTCTCCCGAGCTCTTCGTTGACAATATGGATGAATTGATGTTTTTACAAATACCCCAAACTACCATGATGACCTTAATTTCCATTTGAATACCCTAATAAGCTTTGTCCAAAAGAATGGGTTTACAAAAAAAAACACACTGGTTCCTCTAAGCTCCTCTGCTACAAAATGTCCCTAAAGGGACAGTGGAACCCTGTCCATGGAGAAATGTGCATCCTCTATATCCCCCAGACTCAAACCATTGTTTCACGTATTAGGAGACATATGACTGGGCTCCAACGCAGGAGGAGTAAGAACTGCGAATTTGGCATCCACATCAACCTACGGGTCAACTTGCAGGGAGGAGAACCTTAGGTTGGCAGGCCTCTATAGAACATAAAACTCTGAAAATCTCCTGTGAAAATGTCTGTGGTGCCTGCGACTGAAGCAGAATGAGTTGGTACTTCAGCAGAGGTAACTGAAACTGCCAATATGGCCTGGGCCACTGCAGGTGCAAATTGTTCATAGTCCATCTAGAGTGTTGCCTCTTGGTACACTAAGGAATAACCTATATGTGTGGATCCAAACAGTGACAAAGTTCCAATAAGGAGCCAACAAACTGAACCAGATCCAAAGTTCCTTGGGTAAGCAAGGGTCTGACCCACTTCTCTTTTCTCTGGGCAAAGTCAGGAACAGGCGCATCCACTGGAGTGAACACCTCCCGCCAGCTCATGAGCTGGTGCCAGAAAAACTGCACTGCATGTGCAGATCATGTCATCATCATAGCCTCCATAACCAAAACAAGCAGGCCAGAGTGTCTATCCACAGCATCACCATCCTTTTTGTGGGATCTGCCCAAAAAAGATAATGACCATGGTCCCTCTGATGAAAGGGACCAAGACACCAAACTTGGTACAGGTTGACCAACTCCACCAATTCCAGTCAACACTTCCTGAAGTTCAAGTGGGAGGCATCAACTTGCATGTTTGAGGGATTCATCATGAGGGCCCAAAGATATCCTCTCCAACACTCCCTCCCCCTTCCAGACAGTTTGGGATGTGTCTTACTCCCATGCTGCCTTCTGGGCCAAAGGTGACTTTTAGGAACAATGCTGTCACGCTTTGATTTACTATATATAGAACCAGTCTTGAGACTGGCAGTCATTTACAACTCGAACTCTCCTAAGGAGCCATCACCAGCCTTTGGATTTGCAGGTTGTTCGGGTAATGCCCAGCAAATGGTTCTAAAGAGAGAGCCTGTAGTGGTAAAGGAATTGGCACTGAAGGTTCCTCAGCACCACAACAGCACGTGCTGGACCTCAATAAATCCTTGCTGTATGTACAGGGTCCAACTATTGTTGCTGGCACCTTTTCTGATTTAGGTGGTGTCGCCACCTTGTGACAGGAGGCCGAAGATCTTGGGTCTCTGTCACCTTGGTACAGGTACTTGTTAGATCCCTGGAACACTGAACTTCCCCCGCCTTTCTTTGGAACTGAAGGAATGCTCTTATGAGGAAAAACAAAACATCCCCACAAGGTTTGTAAAATAATAGCAGATAAGTCTGTGTACTCACTTTCTATTCGTTCTTCAGTGCCACAACATCCTAGAATTTGGTTAGTGTAGAAATTCAGAAGACGTGTGCATGCTAGTGGAGATCGCTCTAAAGAGAACATACCAAAATGGCATTACATTGTACAATATCAAGTCACAAGCATTGAGGCTTAAGACATAGGGACAGTGAGCCAATACTTGGATATCTGACTAGACAGAACTACATCCCTTGAATCTAGGACCATGAGGCATCCACCAGAAGACCAGGAACTAAAGGACAGAGATGGCAGTGCACACTAGAGAAACCAAATTTGGAAAAGTAACCTTGACGTCAAGTGTTGCTAATAGCTGTTGAGGAAGGAAAGTGCAGGTAGAGCCAGAATAGTGTGCCAGGTTTATAATGTTATGCAGCCACAGAAAAATGTTCCCCTACCAAGTGTATAGAGATCCCACAAGTCTGGCATGAATGGGACACTGGGTGTAGGAGTAAAACATGCAAAGATGACTAGACACAGAAGTTACAAGTACCATACTTTCACTCCCAGAACAGAGTATTTCACAGCACCCAGAACCAAATGGTAGAATTTCCCTACAGAGTGTGAACCCACACCACCCTCCATTGAGATAACACATGGCATTGATGTTGTTAGGGATCCAAATTATGTATTCTTAAATAGCTTAAACAAAAGCGTGCACATCAAGCAACATGGGTCCTGCGGTCCAAGAGATTGCTTTTCCCTTCATCGACTCACCAAAAGAATGGATAGGTTAGCTTTAAAACCAAACAGAGGCCTCTGTAACCTGTATCAGGTGGGCCAATGATTTTAAAAGAGTGCAGCAGAATGGACTGACTCACACCATTGAAGATCTTGATGAAAGGGTGGGTGACAAAACTAAATGATCATGGTCTCTGCAAAACTAGTACTACTAATACTGAAGTGCTCGCTGCAGGGAAGGCATTCCCAGCCACGCTTCTATTATCAGAAAGACGTACAAGATCATGAATCTTAGCTATTTAAAGAACCTGAAAGCTTGGAAAGGGCAGTTGGAACGAAAGTGAGACACTGCTCACCAGATGTCCCCCACTTTTGCTAGGGTTACCAAAGCCTTTGCCGAGTAAAGAGCAGTACACTAATGAACAGGACCATGCTGGAATGAGACAGAACTTTCTGAAATTCAATGAGATCCCTAGTGAGTGTAGAAGCATATACACATCTTTTGCAGATATATGTGAGGGGTCATAAATGTGAGGCGGACACATTTTATTAAACCAAAATTGTAAATCCAACACCTCTCTTGCCCTACTCTAATGTGGATTTCCCAGCCTAATAAATAAACTAAGGAAAAACACTAACATGACATTTCTAGCCCTCACACCTCTACATTAACATAAACAAGAAAGTATATGGCAATTTGTAAGATAAACACTTGTATGTGAAACGCCTTTAGATTTGATGCTCATAACCAGAGTGAATTCCCCTTCCCCAGGTTCAAAGTCAGGGCCAACACAAAACAAGGACATCCAAGATTGAAGCAGAGTTCCACCACCGTTCTTTATAAAGTCTGTTTGGATTGAATGAAACGTCCAACACTTAACATTTCAACCCAGAGAAGATCCTTCTCCTCCAGGAAAGATAGTTGAAGAAGATCTTTAAATAAAAAGGGACTGCTTCACTTGCAGTGCCATACGACACAATAACTTCTTGGCACCATGAAAACACTCCAACTTCCTCAGAAAATATCACAGTGCTTCCTCCTTGGCACCATGAAACACAAGGCTCTTCACACACTGCTTCTCTCTTGGCACCATGAGACAACTTCTACTAGGGTGTTCCACTCCCAGTCTCCTACCTCTGCTTCTGTCTGGTACACTATCCTGCCCGACCAAACTCCTTGAAGTGTATACCATAAGGGTTTCACTTTTCTGGTTTTAAACACTTCTTCAACTTCAAACAGCTTTCCACATTTCTGTACAACCTTATAACAAATACAAGATTTTCACCAATGCTCCTTGTTGCTCTGCAAGACAAGAGATGTCTCCTTTTAACACTGCCTTCCTTCAAGGGCAGAGGTCTTCAAACTTCCGGGGGGGGGGGGGCGAGGGGCGCGAGAGCCCAGCATGAAATGTAAAAAAAAAAAAAACTTTTTAAAAACTTTTTTTTAAAGATTGGAGGAAATGGGCAGGGGCAGCTCACATGGTCAGATTGGACCATAAAATGGGAACCAATGAAAAAGTAGCCAGCAGTTGCAAATGGATAGTCAGTCCTTTAGTCACAGACTGTTTGAATAGTACCCAAGGGGGTGTTTTTTGTTTAAATGTAAACAAATTATGATATTTAAAGAATATTTATTCAACAACAATGGTCAAAACTACTAGCTGCATAGTGAAGTAACTCCTCAAACTGGCCCTCATTGGCCAAAACAGTGGCTCATTTTGACTGGCCTACAGTAGCATTTTGCATTTTTTGGTACGGTCATCGCCCTTCTGCCGTATAGGCCAGTCCAAGCCTGGCGGCTCATCCATAATGGGTGAGGGGGCGTCCACCCACTGGCGGCCTCACCCATTATGGAGGAGCCAGCCCAGTGAAACACAGAGCACTCTCTCAGCTGCTTTTTCTGAGGGAGTGCTCCTGGGCTGGCTGAACTGTCATAGGGAAACACTGCCTTTGACAGTTCAGTTACACAGCCGCACATGATCACTGAGCCATGGAACGCTGGGGGCGTTTTGCTTTGCTAGCCTTGCATAGCTCACTGGAAATGCTGGCTGGGGCACTGCATGTATGTATGTGCGAGGGGGTGCTCCTGCGCCTCCTCGCACATACGGGAAGAGCAACCTGGAGCGGGGCATTTTATCAACCACGCGCAGTTACTGGGGATTTATTTTTTATTTAAATATCTGTATGGATGCGTGTATAATTGTGTTATGGGGCTGTAGGGAGAGCAGGATTGGCGGGAGCACTGGGATAGTGGTGGGAGAGCCCAGAGTCTGTAATGGGAGTAGGGTGTGGTGACGGGGCGCAAAAGTTCATATGGCACATTTGGGGGGGCCCGGCCTGCCCAAATCTTGCTCACGGGGGGGGGGACCCAGGCCAAAGAAATTTGAAGACCACTGTTCTAGGGCCACTTTTAAATAACCGTTGGCTTTTTATTAAGCCACCAACCAAGTACTTTCAATTCAACCTCTATTGCTTTGAAACTGATATCCTGACCAATAGCTGGTTCTACCACACCATAGTGATTCATGTACAAGCTCTACCTTTAAAGATGCTCTATCTGCCCCTTCTCCTCTGGTAGTAATGGTTATTCACAAAGGAACGGTTATTTCAATCTCTTTCAGCTGAGGGCAATGCTTGTTCACTGCTTGGCTTAAGGTAATGCTTGTTTGTTCTTTTCTATTCAGCTTGTTTGGGATTTAGCACTTGGTTCTACAAGATACAATGTTGTCAGGTCTTTACTGAGGTTTGGTCTTTATGTTAAAGTCACTTTTAAGTGCATGCAACCATTAATAACATTTTTAAAGCTGCTTTTATAACATACACTATTTAAAACTTCCTTTCACAGCGTATTCATTTACACGCGAGTGCCACCTTTGTTGCACTGCATTGTCTGCTTTGATAAATGTCACTCTTTTGCGAGTGAACAGCAACTGGTTACAGTTGCCAGCATGCTCTGCCTGAGGGCTTAGGATCACGCAGCAACACTCACAGGCTCCTAAACCTCTGTCACAGGCTGGCTGCAGGGCTTCTACCACAGATGTTTCCTTGATGATCGGGAACGCTTCGCTCTTCAAGCTGCCTTCAGTTCCACCCCACAAGCATGTAGTTCAGCACACCACGACCCCCTGGAATACACCACAGCCTCCAGGCACGATATGCTGCACGTTTCTCGGTATGAAAACTCTGCCATCAGGTTCACACAGACGAAAGACTTAACGCTTCCTGCTAAGCAACCTCTGCAATCCAGACTTTAGGGGAAAAGGACCAACTCAGGATTGGATACTGGAATAAAACAATGATAAATCCCAGCATCCCTTCTTTTCTCCCACTTCTCTGGATTTCGCCAGCAATGTGTTTCTTCAGCCACCTCCTCCTGCCCTAGCAAGTACTTCTGGTGCTACAACGGCTACTACTCCTCCAACCACACATACATCTACTTGCCTTCACATGAGGGAGCTTTTTAAGCCTCCCAACCTCCATCAGGTGTGGGCTTTTGAGCCTAATTGCCTGACCTTCATGCCTGCCCTGCTCTTCAGCCCTTTTCTTCTTCCCAGTACTCGTAAGATTATGGGACTTGGAGGCCCAAGCAACAAAATCACTTCTAACTAGTAATTCACTATTCTTAACTTTAACTATTTCGTTTATACATTTTTAACAGTACTTCATGATTTATGGCATAACAGAAAGGCAGTTCACTCATGCACCATTTAGAGATTTCCTATCTCCATATCTTTGGGAGTAAGGGAGATGTTTAACTACATTAGGTGTAACTGGTTCCTCCTTAAGTGGGACATTTAAATATTTTGCATCCAGTTCGCCCATATTTCTAAATTGAATATGGGACACAGATACATTGTGATGGTAATAATTCATAGTATCTTTTGGTATATATGAATGTTTATTCCCTTTCAAATGAGAATACTGTGTCCCATCCAACCGGATCCCTTCCTGTCCCTGGGCACGGTCTCCTCCCAGGTGATCCTACCACGGGAAATTACCTCGAAGGTCAGGAAGTGTCTGCCTTTTCTTGGCCATCTTGGAGAAGATTTTAGGCAGGGTTACAGTGAGGGATCCATCACATTTATGACACACCTATGCTGACATGATACAGCCGTTCACCCAGATTTATTTAGACATGGACACCATCTCTCCGGAGGTGGGTTACTACTAAGTCTTCACAAAGTTTCTTGAAGTGGAAAGTTGGGTAGTAAATTGATAGCAGTCTCCTCCCATCAAACAATGATGGTACCTCTGGTTATTGGCATGGATGGGGATGTGAAATCCTGGTTTTCACGCCACACCAACCAGTATCACTCAAAATGCAATTGGACAATCTGCTCCAAAGTTACTATCTAGAAATTGTGATTGCGAAGGAATTTAGTGAACAACACTAGGTCTAAAACTTGTCGCAGACCACACCTATTCTTGGGCATGAGTACATACCTTGAGTACCAATCATTCTTAAGCTCTCAAAAGGAACATGTTCTATGCAATCTTTTTGAAGAAGGTCTGTCTTTTTAAGGGTTTTCACTCCAAGAACCAGAGATGCGCTCAGCAAAATAGGCTGTCCGGCGGTAATCCAGAGGAAAATACTGAATCCTCCACCTCCATCGAAGTTCAATGAGGAAAGCTTTCTTAATTAAAGGAGCTGGAGACACCAGAGGCCATGCATGGCAGCTGGTAGTATAGCCACAGGCAACACATCTGCTACTCACAAATCAAATGTATTGTCACTGGTCCAGCTGCTATTACAGACGCCTTAAAGGAGAAGTTCACTCAAAAATATGTCTCAAAAGATGGGCCATAATAAAAAATATATATAAAACATATTTTTAAAGAAAGTTTCTATGTAAAATTTTGAGCAAATGAGGCTGAAAGTCAACAACTTCAAGCACTAGGAGGCAGCCATTTTGTGAAATGAATGAGCCTCCTGTGCTTGTGTTAAGCTCTGCTCTTCCAGCAATAATAAAGCAAAGCCCCCTACTGGGAGCGTGTGCTTATTATAGCCGGAAAGCAGAGAATGCTGTCAGGCTCCTTCCTGCCCTGCTGGCGAGTGCTTATTTGATTTACTGGTTAGAGAAAATCCAGGCAATTATAAATGCAACAGCGTTGTATTTATGATTGCAGTGACTTTCTTTTTAAGTCTCCCAGGCTCTCCTGTCTCGGGGGTGCTCGGGAGACTTGACACGAATGTGCCTGCAATTATAAATACAACAACGTATTTATAATTGCCGGTACTTTGGCTTTAAGTCTCCCGGGCTCCCCCGGGACAGGGGAGCCCGGGAGACTTAAAGCCAATGTACTGGCAATTATAAATACAACCTTGTTGTATTTATGATCCCTGTGCCTATCTTTTCAAGTCTCCCGGGCTCCCCCAGCTCAGGGCAGCTCGGGAGACTTGAGACGAAAGTGCTGGCAATTATAATTACAACTGCGTTGTACTTATGATTGCCGTGGCTATGTTTTTAAGTCTCCCGGGCTCCACCGAGCATGGGGGAGCCCGCGGGATACTTAAAAAGAAAGTCCAGGCAATTATGAATACTTTGCTGGCCGCAGACAGAGTTTTCATAATTGCAGTGACTTTAGTTTTCAGTTTCCCATGCTTGGGAAACTAGAAAAGAAAGTCGCAAAAATTCTGAAAACTCAATAATAATTGCTGTGCCTTTTTTTTAACGTTTTGTCTGTGCTTCCCTGTGCTTGGGGAGCATAGAAACGTAAAATGAAAGTCAAGGCAGTTGTAAACACTGTGGCAGCTGCCTCTCCATGTTAAGCTCTGCTCTCTTGTCAGCAGTAAGCAAAAGCTCCCAGTAGCCTTTGCTTGATTATTGCCGCCAGAGCAGGGCTTAACATGAACAGGGGAGGCTGCTTCATGTCACAAAATCGATGCCCCCATGTCAAAACTTTGAGCCTCATTTGCTCAGAATTTTACATAGGCACTTTTTTTAAAAATATTTCTTATATATATTTTTTATTATGGCCCATCTTTTGAGACAATACAATTTTTTAGTGAACTTCCCCTTTAAATGTGGTTGAAAAAATTCCCACAGAAGATGAAGCTGCTTTGTGGCGGTCCTTGGTCTTACAATTTTTAAGAATCTTGTCTGTCTTTGTTCAGATGAAGGTATTTTGTGGCGGTCCTAGGTCTTAAATATTGTAAGAATATGGTTTGCATTGGTTCCAAATAGGGAATGTCAAAAAAACACATCTATGGTGGGAAAAGACAAGCTCATCCATGCGACACAGTCTGAACTCTTCAAGGGTTCAACACCATAACTAGAGTCCTCAAACAAGGGAGCACCTCATCAAAATATGCTGAGAGTAAGCAAAGACTATTTCAGTAGACAATGGAGCACACTTTGCGTCACCAGCCATGGGCACAGGACAAAGTTAGTGTGCAGCTGGAACTGCACTTGGTGAACGCTTTGGTGTAAGGGGCTGAGCTGGTGATGCCAGGTGACTGCCACACGCTTCGCAGAAAAAGTGCAAGGGACAGAATCTGATGGGGACAGATGCCCAACGAGGAGTGTATTGTTTAGATCGAAGTGGAAGATCCTTACCCATTTAAGATACTGTGGGAAAGAGGACCAAAAGCTCCACTAAATGCTCAGCAATTCTCAGGATGCTGTACCGAAGGGGTGGAGGCACATTAAGAAGGGACACATTCTTGCCAATTGCTTAACATATAGGTAGTGGCTCCTTTTCTGAAAGCTTTGCCCAGACCCTTTCCAGAATCTTCAGTAGTAATTTCCTCAAGGCAGAGGAACAGGGCCCCTGTTTAGAGAAGGAATACTTGTTCTGTGACTTGGACAACCACCGTTCTAGTTCCCCTTCACTGACTTCTCTTCAGGCTCCAGTCTCGCCATACAGCAAAAGACACTTATACTTAGAAGCCAGGCTGTTTGTTCTGGAGAGTTAACATTACTAAACAATGCAGGGATGCAGAGATTAGGAGGGAACAGCAGCCAGCCATCCCTTTCAGTTGTGTGCAGTGCTGTGACACTGACCTATTGTCAGAGGGCCTTTTAGTGTGTAGTCAGTGTCATTATTCATACCCAGTAACCATGTGCTGTGCATGTATATATCTTGTAGAGGAGCAGCTGAATCCCTCTGCAGGAAGTCCCGCCCCCATTCTGCCTATATGTTGGAAATCGGAAATTGCGACATGCACAACGCCAGTAATGATGCCTATAACATGAAGAGCCTTTGACAAGGCACCCATTGAGAAGAGTCTCCGGAAAGGAGATCTGTGAAGAATTGTGAAGATGAGAAAAAGAGAGGCTGGTGACGTCACAAGAAATGAGCGTGACACACTGAGAAGAGTGGCTGAAGAAGAGAATGCATAGATCTTATAGAATCTGATGGCGAAGTAAAGAATCGAGAATACTTTCACATATGGAATGAAGACTGCACGTGTGAAGAAGCACTGCAGAAAATGCAAGCCATTTTATAACTGTACAGATGTTGTAACGCAAGTAGACTACGTAATCGTAAAGGCTGGCTATACGTAGTGAATAGACTGCAGTCGGTTGCAGGTGGTACCGCCATCATATAGATTCTTTGTATTCGATGTCATAATTTCTAGTAAGCTTAACCCATGGAGAAAGGAGGATTGATGGCTATGCATGTGTCACAGCAAAGAAATAAGCTGCAGCTCGGAGATGGACCAAGGAAGGCTGTTTGGCCTGGTGTCAAAGGCTGAGGTAGCCAAAACTGGTTATCAGTCCTGGAAGAACAGTGCATGTGAGATGCTGAGGCATCCCTTGTTAAGTTGCAAAGAGAGAACACCATGAGTGCCAAGTTTCTTTATTCAAGACAATTAAATGCTATTATATGGGCAGATTCACGGTCTCCTGTCATGTGAGTCCAGGATGGAAATAGAAGTGGGCATGCCGACCTGAACCTTGATAAGAACATGCTCACACTACCTTATATTCCCAGAGAAGAGAAGTTACTGCAAGGCCAAGTTCAAAGACAATCTGGTTGGCACCCGGCATGAGCGATGAGAGTTGGTGGGCTAATTGGGTGAGGAGGCATGGTGAAGTCCACCCACCAGCACTTGGGGTACCAGCTTACGTGCTTCTAGTGAGTCGAATATTCTAGCAGGGTACAAGCGTACCAACCAAGTGTAGAGGGCCATATAACAAAAGGCCTTATAGTTTGAGAGTCAATGATATGCTGTGTACTTAATAACTGTTGAATAGGACTTGCACTAGGTGTGGGCATAAGTTGTCCTCCTGACTGTAGAGACCCAATCACAATCCAATCCCTTATAGAAAGTATACTTACATATTCCCCTTGAACCAACCACAATCTGAGGTAGGTTTTCTTAGTTTGCCACGTAGTATGATGTCACATATGATGAGTTTTTGTTATAAAAGAAGTATTTTTTAAGAAATGCATTGAGATTAAGCTGTGCGACATCAGTTGATGTCAGTTGTAACTCCCTGTTTTAACAATTGAAAATAAAACAGACATTTTGCCAACTTCCTGATTCGGTCTTATTATTTGGTGTCAGAGTTATCCTGCATCCCCTCCATCGTACAATGTGTTACCTCGATTAAAAGGACTATAAGGATTCACTTGGTAGCATGTCGGATGCTTGGAAGCAAAAACCATCGACCAGTAGACTCCAGTGTTTTGGACGATCGGGCACCGTCCGCCACCTAGATGGAAGATCGCAGATTTCCTGTGGAAAACGGCAGATATAGAATTCTTGCATAAAAATGGAGACGGTGGCCAGGGTCCCTCTGACAAAATCCCTACCTGGTTTCCATAGGCGCTTTGCGGACGGAAGGCGAAAGTGATCGGTTGGAGGTAGTCGATACCAAAGGTCTCGAGCTGAATGAACGAACGAACGAACAAACAAACGGTGAGTTGACTAAGGAGAATGGCAAACTGAGGGGATGGGATTGTGGTAATTTAGAAAGTAACAGGGAAAGTAATGAGATATTTATTTTGTGTAACAAAGAGAGAGAGCCCGAGATTCCTAACCCAAGGGGTTTTAAAAGAAATGATTATACACTTCAGTTGAGGTCAAATAGGCTACGTACAGGACAGGTACGTATAAGATAACAATTTAAACTCTGTAATCAGGGTATTATTAGGGGAGGAAATGAAGAGTGGTCACTAAGGATTAATGTGAAGAGTCGCCAGGTCCGTCTGTGTATTTGTGGGAAGTCCAGGTGTCGAAGAGCAACAATTGTGTAAGGAAAATTCAGAAAAGGTCAAGGAGCCATAGTGTCTATCTAGAGAAACTGTTGGTTCCGACTCCGAGGTAGATTGAGATTATTGAGCAGCGATTGTTGGATCGTGCTCATATTTGTTGTATTTCACAAAAGTATTTTTGTAAAACATTGGTAAGTATTGACAGTCAATTGGCCTCATCACATTGGGAGATATTACTCCTCTGATGCATTTATGTAAGACACTGCCGAAATACATGCCCAACCTTAAACAGTACAGTGCGGAAGGCACAACAGATAAGATGTTCATGCCATTGCCTCAAAGGGATCATTGTCGAAAGCATCATTGCAACACAGGACCACATACTTGCACGCTGCGTGCACGAGAAAGAAATTGGAGAAAAGTTTAGCTATTTTAGAGCTTTGGAAATGTACCAGGAAGAAAGAGGATCCGCCACCTGAGGAGTGGATGCTTAACCAGTGTAAGGAGCAAGGTGTCGAGCCTTCTGCTCCCCTTGCCTCGCCTGAGGTAAAAGGCGATAGTACGGAAGATGTAGGATTGAATCCATTAAAGGAACTGAAAGCAGAAACGGGGTATAGTAATCCAATATCCGAACCGCCTGCTAATAGCAGCAATGATAGTGCAGGAGACTAAGAGAAAAGAGGAGATCTTTAAAATCTTGCAAAACAAGGAAGAGAAAAATGAGCGATCAAATGCATCGACAGCCACAGAACGAGAGATCAAGAGATGGAAAGGAGAGAAGAATAAAGCTGACAAAGTAATGCTTGTACAGAATGAATGGATGGGAGGACAGATATTACTCAAACTAGATGGTAAAAGCATTGAGGAAGTCAGGCAAAGGGAAGATCAAGACAAACAGGATTGAAAGACAGAATGAGAAAAGAGATGTATCAGGAGGAGAAACAAAAGAAGGATGAAAGGGCAGAAGAGCAAAGAAAGGGTGATAATAGGCAGGGAGCAATAGAATATCGAGATAGACAAGAACGGAAAAGAGAAGAGGAGGACGCACAAAAATTAAGGGACACAAGAATACAGAGACGAAAAGAAGAAGAAAAGAGCAGGGGCAAGGAGAGAGGAGATAAGACCAGAAGAGGAAAGGGTTAGATGGGAACCGAGAAAGCAAAGAGAGTTAGATGAATAGATAGAACAAAAGAGGAGACAACGGGAGCGCGATATTGACTGCATTCAAAAGAAGTTAATGGAGCCAAGTCCAGCGATACAATGGGGTAGTATAGAGGAGTTCTCCTCCCGTTACAGGGAGCAATGTCAGGGCCATCTAGAGTAGCCCTAGAAGAGAACTTTGATTTAGGAAGCATCGGAGACAGGATTGATAAAGTCTATCAAGAGTTAAAAGGTAGTAAATCAAGAAGCCGAGGGAAGGGAGGTCAAACACTGGTCTTCCAATCACGAAGCAAAGAAAGTAATCCATTCAGTCTTGAGCATAGAGCCATGTCTTTAGGTAGACTGACTGTCACGGTTCGACCGTGGAAGGTATGGCAAAGATGGAGGCTCCATTGAGGCACTGCATTGCTGGTTCAGTGTTCTAGCCTTCCCAGCCCTTTTGTTTATATTGCGCCCACGCCCCCTGCCCTTCGCGTTGCAACTCGCTTGATTCAGTCCTCCCGGACCGTTCTTTCTTGTTGCAGTGCTACTCGTCTTCCAAGTTTTTCTTCCTCTCCGGGCAGGTACTCTGTATTCTGCCCAGTCCCTCTCTGTATCCCTCTCTCTTTGCTGCCCGTCTGGTTCCTCCTGTTTCTCTCGGGTTTCCTTCCCTTTCCTATTTTCAGCTCCACCTCTTTTGTTGCTCGGAGCTGGTGCCTTCTTTTCATATCCGCCTTTTCAGCTCATTTTCTGTTCTTGCTTTCATCCTGCTCCAGCTCCCTTCTTTCTGTTCTTTTTGCAGTAGCGGGCTGCTCAATTCTTTCCTATTCTGTCTTCCTCCTCTTTCTCTGTCAACTGTTCGTTTAGGCGGTCCCTGTTCGCTTCCCCTTGCCTTATCTCCTTTTTCTTCCTGTCACCCTCTCCGACTTGTTTATCTAACTCTTCCGTTCTTACTCCTCTATCACTCTCTTGGCTTCCCTTTTCCTAGGCTCCTCTTTCTCGTCCTCTCTTACCTGTACTTGCCTGTTTTCTCCCACTGGCTCTTCTCGTGACCATTCTGCTTTTGGCCTTCTCTGCCCTCTGCGTTGGGTTCTCGCACAGCTTCCTCTTCAGTTCTGACAACCATATTCTCCATCCTT
Organism: Ambystoma mexicanum; assembly: GCF_040938575.1. Lineage (NCBI taxonomy): Eukaryota > Metazoa > Chordata > Amphibia > Caudata > Ambystomatidae > Ambystoma > Ambystoma mexicanum. Next base: position 320,375,407 of record NC_090935.1, read on the forward strand.
AACAACTTGCAAAGTCATCCAAATAGGAATTACAGTGTTTCGCCTTTCTTCCTCCTGTGCCTTCAGTATAGACAGTTTAACCAGCCTCTCCAGCCATTGTTCCAATTACTTCCACTACTTGTGCAGACCAGCTATTCCAGTCTCCTATAACACAGGTTTTTATGCCTTAACCGGCTTTTTCCCTGTATTCTGGGGCAAGCTCCTCTGGGTCAGCCTGGCTGCTGTCACTACCACAGTGAAGGTGGCCTCGGACAGAGCTTGTCCCTATGTCTACGAGCAAAAGAAAGGAAAGAAGGCTTCGAAGACAGAAGGAGACCAGGAGACCCGCAAGAAAGACAAGAGAAGATGACTGAAGACATCCTTCCAAGACAACTCCTCAGAAGATCCAGGTGAGGCGATTCAGGGGGAGGAAGTCACAGACTCTGACAGCTTGCAACGCCAACAGGCAAACATGGCCTCCTTAGAACAATATCAGGAGATGGTAAATGCCATACATGGGCTCCAGGCTGAGAGTCTCCGGACTGAGAATGTGAACCTAAGGCAACAGGTTGCGGCACGAGATGACTCACGCAGAGATCTCCCCTCCACCCCCCCTTACATTCTCCTTTGGGAAGTACAATGGCAACCCCAAACCTCTGAAGGAATTTCTGGATGCCTGTATGGTATACTTCACCTTTATACCTAAGCATACACACTGGATAGAGCAAAGGAAGATTACTGGTGTCCAACTTGGTTGGAAATGCCCTAGCTTGGGCCACCCCGGTAATCACCCAGGCTGATCCTGTTATTAATGATTTCACTCAGTTCACACAACTATTGTGAACCAGATTTGGTTGACCGGAGGTCCAGTATACCTCTTATGAAGCCCTCTTAGACATTTGTCAGGATGTCCAGACCTATGTATCTGCATTCAAATTGGCAACAGAAGCAGACTGGCTGGACTTGGCCCAACAGACACACTTTCGCCGAGGCTTGCATGAGGATTTAAAGGACGAGCTAGCGAAAGTCGCTCGAACCACCTCGTTTAGGGAGCTGGTGTCTTTGACCCTCCAGTTAGAATATCGGCTGCAGGAATGAAGACAGGAAAGGAGAAGAACCATATTCCCTTCTGCAATAGGAACTCCTGCAGCGAATCCTCCTAGCCGCTCCCAGACTGATGAACCCATGCAAATAGATACGGCAAGAGGTCCTCGGACTCAAGAAGAGCGAAAATGACGCAAGGATCAGGGCCTCTGTATGTACTGCGGATTGTCGAAGCATTTGCTTCGTAATTGCCCTGAAGTAACCCCTAGGCTTTCGGGAAACACGCCACCCCAGGCTTGAGCAGGGAAAAGTCCCGGGCAGAGATAGTAGGTCCCTGCAACCTTTCTCAACATAACAAGGACTCTGAAGACCATCTTCTCATGGTATTTACAGTCAGTCTTACTTTTGAATCAACACCTACGGTGGAGATCCTGGCTATGCTGGATTGCAGAGCCGCAGGGAACTTCATAGTCATTCAGTGGGTGCAAGAGCAACACATACCTTTCTGTCAAAAGAACAGTCCTTTACCAGTTGAAGGAGTAGATGGTACACCTCTTACATCCGGACCCATCATTCACGAAACAGGCCCAGCAATAAATGTCCATGTTTCAACACCAAGAGCAAATAACCTTCGATATTATTAGAGCCACTCACTTTCTGGTGGTTTTGGGCATACCTTGGCTGCGTCGTCATAATCCCTTGATCGATTGGTCAGCAAACACCATTTGCTTCCTTTCACCATTTTGTGCCCTGAACTGTTTGCCACAAGCCATTCCAGTCTCAGGAGACGGAATCAGAGTTCCGATATCTGCCTCCGTTCTCCACACCGTGCCTCCTCATTAACAGCAATATGCTGACATCTTCAAGGACTAGCTACCCCGTTCTTTGCCACCTCATTGTGCAGAAGACTGTACTATAGAGCTTAAACCAGGGGCTTCCGTGCCTTTTGGTCTCTACCGGAAAGAAGAACGCTTAAGGAATACTTAGACGCCAATCTCCAAAACGGACTCATCCAGGAATCCCATTCATCTGCGGGGAACTCAATGTTTTTCATCCCGAAGAAGGGCACCACAGAACTGAGACCATGTAATGATTATCGCGGATTGAACAGTATGACTATACGAGACCGATACCCCATTCCCGTGATAAAGGAGGTACTGGAGGCAGTAGAAGGGGCAAACATCTTCACTAAATTGGATCCACGTGGAGCCTACCACTTGCTGAGAATTAGAGAAGGCGACGAGTGGAAGACGGCCTTCAGGACCCCTCTGGGGCACTTTGAATATAGGATAATGCCCTTGGGACTGGTAAATGCCCCTGCCGTGTTCCAAAGATTCGTGGAAAAGATATCATTGGACCTGTTGTAAGCCTCTGTAGTGGTTTAATTAGATAACATCTTGGCCTTCTCTTCATCCCTCTCTGAACATCGTCTTCATGTTTTGGAAGTCCTGCAAATACTGCGAAAGCACCAATTACTGGTGAAACCAGAAAAGTGTACCTTTGAGGTCACCTCTGTGTCCTACTTGGGTTTCATTCTCTCTAAGGAGTGAGTACAAATGGATCCTGAGAAGGTCAGGGCTGTGTTACAATGGCCGAACCCCAGGAACCCAAAGGATATCCAGTCGTTTTTGGGGTTACCAAACATTTATCGGAGATTTATCCCTAACTTCTCAGATACGGTTCTACCTATTACCAGGCTGCCTAAAAAAGTAAAGAGGTTCGAATGGAATATGGAAGCTGACCAGGCCTTTCAGCGGCTTAAGGAAGCCTTTACCACCGCACCCATCCTGACCCAACCCAACCAATCCCTTCCTTTTGTAGTAGAAACTGACGCTTCTGGAGGGGCGATAGGAGCGGCGCTGTTACAGACAGGCAAGGATGGTGAAGAACACCCGTTGGCATACTATTCCAGGACACTCACTGCTGGCGAGACTTCTCCGTCTGTTTCACCGTCTCCATCCGGGTAAGCCCGGGGCAGTCCCGATTAAGAGCAGGCATGCAGTCACGGATCGACCATGGAAGGTATGGCAAATATGGAGGCTCCATTGAGCCACCGCATTGCTGGTTCAGCGTTCTAGCCTTCCCAGCCCTTTTGTTTCTGTACCCCTCTCTTTTTGCTGCCCTTCTGGTTTCTACCCTTTCTCTCAGGTTTCCTTCCTTTTCCTATTTTCAGCTCCACCTCTTTTGTTGCTCGGAGCTGGTGCCTTCTTTTCCTATCTGCCTTTTCGGCTCGTTTTCAGTTCTTGCTTTCATCCCGCTCCCTTCTTTCTGTCCTTTTCGCGATAGCGGCTTGCTCAATTCTTTCCTATTCGGTCTTCCTCCTCTTTCTCTGTCGAACTTTCATTTAGGCTGTCCCGGTTTGCTTCCCCTTGCCTTATCTCCTTTTCTTCCCATCACTCTCTCTGACTTGTTTATCTAACTCTTCTGTTCTTATTCCGCTAGCACTCTCTCTTTCTCTTGGCTTCCCTTTTCCTAGGCTCCTCTCTCGTGTCAATGGTTCAATCTGACACAGACATCTTGCGACTCTTGGCAAGCGATAAACCCAGTCGCCTTCATTATATTATGTCAAAGAACACAGTAAAAGTTCTAGGAAAACCACAGTGCCATGTTCCTAGTGGGCAGGTGGATAGCTCACTTGATAAGCAGTAGCCATCGGTATGGGACAAGACTGTTCTTTGTAAGCTTAAATCCAGATAGGTGTGACTCTGCCCCTTTATTCTTTTTAGGTTTATACATTTAGTATCAATAAATTGGGTTGTAATAACAGCCACTGTCACAGTGCATAGAAGCAGGAGGACTACATGAAAACCTCAAATCATCATCTATGGCACATGGACCCATTGACTTGCGGGTAAGGAGATAAGCAGCCCCATGTTCAGCTTTGGGACATAACTTCCAGCACCATGGAGCATCATAGTCTCAAGACAAAGGCTTACCTACTGGAGCACCTTCCACACCCTCTGTTGGCTGCTTAAGGTTGAATGATCCATCTCCCAACTTAATATATTTCAAAAGAAGAAAAATCTATACGAGGGAGTAATATTTATTTTAGACAGAGGAGGAACATATAAATAAAGCCACAGTTCCAGGATTTTGAGGTACACTTCTATGTAGCTAAATCCAAGATTGATTAAGTTACAACTCCCCTGATACATACAACAAGCTCAATTAACTACAGTGCAAGTACATTTCTGGCATCCATTACATGAAGTACTATTTATTGAAAGTGTATGGTGGTCATTCCATGCTCAACTGTGTTCATTGTGTTATCGGAACTGTTTTAGGAATTTTTGATGTGTCACTAATTTTTTGTCTTCTTGTTTCACATTTTCTAACAAGTGACAGCAACTAGAAGCAGCCCGCTGGGGCATATTTGGTCCTTTGCACATCCGTAAAACAGGGCTCCATTAGAAACCATGAGGTACATTCATCATAGTATGACACATTAGAAACAAAAATGCATTATTTGTGAAGAGGAAATAACTTCATGTCTACAAATAAAAACACAACACCACATCTAATTTTCAGTGTCGTTTACTTGCAGATATAACTTATAAAAATGAATGGGGATAATAAAAGATACAACACCTTTATACACTGTGAAGGCAATATTCCATCTAATTAAGACATAGCTGCTTGGGCCAGAGATTTCCTGAGTAATAAAACTGAATTGTGAATTCTATGTCTTTAGATGCCAAATATGAACTTCTGAGCTCAGCGATACAATGCACTTTGGCCCTATCTCGGTACACAAGCACAGCATAATATTCTTTCAACTAATAAGTAAAAACAACTCATAGGTACAATCAGTGAAAAAGAAAACAATATGAAAAAAGCAATTTTATTCTTTATATTGTACAAGCCATAAAACTGCTTTTGGCACGAGTTTGGTCACCCTAGTAAATTATCTTTTATACAGAAGAATACCCATGAATATCTAAATGTACAGATATCTATTCCATTAAGTATATTTATTCAGTGCTTTGAACAGAAAACCATTCATCATTATTTGTGCGCAAGTAACATTTAAATAAAAAATAACTAAAATAACCATATCAAAATGTCAGGTTCATTATGAATAATAACCTCACAACTGCTCATTTATCCAAACAAGCATGAACAGAGGGATATTTGCAGATTTGTACTTTTGTTCAGTGTATAAAACCTGTGAGGTAAAACCACAGACCCATGTTCATCTTTCAAAAGAGAATACAAGTATTTAAAAGAGGCTCCAGCATGTAAAGGAGGCATCCCTTTGTGGGCCATTTAAACATCACACAAAACTGAAGGAAAGACAGCTCACTAGGATCAAAACCCAAACGAGCTATAGAGGAATGTTTCATTACATAAAAAAGCTAGCTTAGCTATTTCAATTCTGTCTCGGCTGGCGCAAGTGCGACTATCAACCAGGTTTAATTGAAGAGATCACTGGCACAGTACACCAGAGTTAAATGTCCCCATAATCCACTGTGCTCCATTTCCTAACGCGAGCTATGAAATAGTGAAGTGCTTAAACCTGTTCAAGCACTCGACTATTACTCTGCTGTGAATATAATATTTTCCCCTTTCACTAATTTCAAGTAACTTGCAAGATGGATGTCACAAATTACTTTATGCTTGGGGCATAAAGTGTACATAAATTGAACTTTAATTAAAACCAAAACGTTCCTCCTAGCTAGCCCTTCACAAGCCAGTTTACACATATATAATCTCTGCCATGTAATAATGACTAGAAATAAAGGGGGTGTTTCAGCATTATTTATTTCCAATCAGCATAATTATGTTAAAAAATAGAACAGAACTTGAAAAATGATTGTTAGCCATTCCATTAGAAAAAGTGCCCAGCTTTTAAAGTGCCTGCCTAAGAACCAAACCCTAGGACTGTATGATGAATACCACAGGGGCAATGTGCAAGTCTTGGAAGCAAGACCACGCAGAGCAACTGGAGGTACGAATCCCGGATCCACGTTTAGAAACTGAACTCTGGTATTAACCACGTTATAAAAAAACAATTAATATTAAATTAACATTTTGTCACTACTTTTCCACCATAAAAGCAGGATTACTTTGTGCAGAAGAAATCATCATCTCCCCAACATCTCAGAGAAATATTTGTAAGCACACACCCAACTATGCTTTTGAGTTCATGAAATATGCTGAACAATTCCATTAATAGAAATATGGAGAGAGAAAAAATGGTTGGACCATTCGGTTCTATTTTTCAGATATGTGTGGAAAGGCTCTTTGGCTAAGGCCTTGGAATAAAAAAAAGAAAACACAATTTTGACCGAATAAATTCCTTATTTTTTTTTACTAACCATGTTACTCACTCAGGCTCAAACAATACACTTTTACAAGACTCTTTCGGTAAGCATGGAAGGCATATCAAATAGGTTGATGTATTACTTGGTGCAGTGTGATGTGAAATCCTTGAATGATCACCTCCACCGCCATCCCTACATTGTAAAGGAGCCAACAGTAGTGAAAAAAGGAAAAACAAAAGATCAACAATCATTGGCAGATATCTATGTGTTGACTGTGACTTTTAAATGCTGAATCTGAAAAGGCAATTTTTTTCCTTTCGTTTTGCATAATTATACGTGGGGTAGAACCCACCCCCACTGTTGCCATACTTTATATATTACCCTAACCTTCCCCACTCATAAAATTGTGGCAAAATCTGCAAAGAAAATTGAGACATTTTCAGATTCTGCATTTTCGGGGTCACAGTGCTTGTATGATTCCCATTGGCAGCCATTTTGCAATATCAATGGCTTTGTAGCAGCTTACGACATCCCTGTCCTATATAGGACATTAAGCAGTATCCCACCAAATAAAAGCTGTTTTTGCTGGTAAGGACACCATGCACATCCTGCCAAATCTCTCATTTACAGTGGTTCTCAAACCTTTGTTGTTCAGATAGGGGCTGTAAGCAGCTTCCACAGCATTTCCCTTTCCTGTGAGGTAGTGGTGGAAGGGGTACATTTCGCACTGTCTGGATTACAATTGCTCCATTGTCACCACTTTTCTGACTGGTATCAGTTAATATTGTCAATAAACTGAGTTCTTTCATGCAGCCAGTATTTAATATTTAGATTTCTGTAGGCTACCATCTACAGTCAATTAAAATAAAGTTTTAATGTACAAAGTTGAGTATGCATTACCAATACTGTCTTTGTCCCGTTTACTCAAATGCCACATTCATCCAGTTTTTGGTCCTTCCAAGGAAGTATCACAAAAAGTAAAAGATTGTAAGCCTTTGCTCAATGAGCGCCCACTGATCAAGATCATATTTAACAGAGGTGTATGTTCAGAAGATCGGTTCATACAGCTGTTTATGTCTGAAAAATCTTTATTTTTATAAAATGGCGGGAACCTACTGATAAACATTAAAGCATTCCATTCTGTGGCATCAATCGCAAAACAGTTTACTTGCGTTGATGGAAGGAGGAAGTCAATTTGGTAAAGAGCTTTATTTTTGTGTCTCAAAAAACCCTGCTGATTTTAAACCACCTTAGTGTATGTGTGCGTGCCCAAAAAAGTTCTTAGTCACTCTGGCAATGGCAATTATCAAATAGACAGAATGCTGGGACATGTAACAACTGAAGCACCACAGTGCCAAAGTACTCTGCAGTGCACTGTTGGCATTGAAAGAAATGGACCAATTGATGAAATATTTTTATGAAAGAAAGATCTGGGCTAAAAGGTTGTTTTACTGAAGAAAAGTGCAATATTCTGAAGGAGGCTGGCGCGGAGCAACAAAATGGTCCATTAAGCACATGAAAAGAACGTTAGTTTAGTTGAAAGTCTGCGTCCTGAAGAAACAGGAAATACAAATTATACAGTATGCTGCGCTGTGCAGCTCTGCAAGTAAACACTGGCCAGAGATATCTAATAGGTTATGGGTTAGCCTTGTGCTTTAAGCACCGCTGTAACAAGGGTCTGGCACAAAGGTACATTTCGACAATAGTTTAATAACTTGGTATAGGCTACTGATGAGATAAAGACTACAATCAACTGAAAATTAAGCAGTGTGCCCACATATGTTCCTTGGCAAAATTCTCATAGCATGGTCTAAGACCAAACTCTCCGTCCTCAAAAGACAGAGCAACTGACCAGGGAGGGGCCACCTACTGAATGTATTTTAGGGCAAGCGGATACAGAACATAATGGAAGATAAAGTCTTTCACATCAAGGAGGCATGCTAACCCCTCTCTCTATATTTACGTTCCAGGCTGATTATCACTATAGATGAGAATAGAAACAGGGAGGCAGTATAAATGACTGGCAGAGAACTTGTGATATAATACTTGGAAATTGTATCCTTTTAGATTTGGACTGTGCACTTTTAATAACATATTTAAATGTACATGTAAATATTTAGCAGCCATATCAATTGCATGTTTTCAATACTGCGAAAGTACATGCGAAACAGGCAAAATAGTGTTATATTAATGTATGTCAACTAGCACTGGGGAAATCTATTCCAGCCAATCATACTGCGTAGAACACAGACTATATTTGAGGCAGTTGTAGTAATGAGGTTCCTTTAAGCGACTGGACGCTTATGACATGAGGCTGCAAGTTGAACAAAAGGAGGCGTCACGCCATGGACCAGGCAGTGCACGTGTGGAGCCCAGAGTTTAAAGCTGGTGTCCCTTGTGCTCTTTGTGCAATCCTGCATTGCGTGTCTGAGGCACGGGAAGCCTCATTATACTGGTGACGAGATAGTCGTTTAGTGATGGAGGGGTACCCCCTCCCACCGACAGACCAGACAACGGCACCTGGCCACAATGAAAGATGCTCAGACATTACTCGCTCCAGCGGGTGATCAGACCGATCAGCCCTTACTCACGCACAGTGAGTGAGAGGGTTGGGCTGAATCCAGAGCAGAACAGGCATGCAACTACACTTGGGGTTGCGGCTCCACACCGGAGTACTTGTGCACCTCTGAGAAGAAAAAGAAAAAAGGAAAAGACAATCTATTTCTTTTCCATACTTTTGAGTTGCCAGCTGTCTAGACCATTCAGCTTTAAATGCGGGACAGCAGGCGCGGGCGCCTGCCTGCATACCTCTCAACACTGTGTGGCTGCTCCCTAGTGGGAGTGCTCGTGCCATCACCAAGGCAAGTCCTTTGCCAGCTTTGGGCCATTTAGATAGGCTGCACAATGGCGATGATGTGGCCACAGCTCCTGCATCCAGACAACAGGATTTGCTGGCCCTCCAGGTAGAATTCGATGTCACCGGGGCCCCATCCAGTTTAGGCCAGCGATGGACGTTGTGGCTGGAAAGACTTGTCATGTACTACGATGGAGGTAAATGACCATCCCATGTGGTCAAGGCTTCTATATTTGGTGAGGCCAGCAGTATACAACTTATTTAAAATACTAGACCCTGCGGATAATTCATTTTCTGCCGCCAAGAATGTGCTGAGCATATATTTCATACCAATGGTGAATCTGGATTACAAACAGTTTGTCATGTGCTCGGCTAAGCAAAAGGAAGTTGAATCCCTAGATGCATTTCACGGCCGACTCAGACATTTGGCTGCTTCATGTGCAAGGAACAATGAGGAAGATGGCAGCTAATACAGGGCTGCTTATCTAGCAAGATGAGACTACAAATACGGAAGGAGCCTGGTACTGTATTAGCCCGGATCCCTGAGATGGGCCGGTCTCACGAACTGACAGAGGTGAGGCTTTCCAAAATGGATGCAGCCATGAAAACAATCAAATTGGAAGAGGCACGTGCAGTCAACAGGCATGAACCATGGAGGCCTGTCAAGTAACCCACGCGGTCTAAGAAGGAGAAAGGGAAAGCAACACCGCCATTATGCCTTCAGTGCTGATAGGACTTGCCACATTCTATGGCTAGTCCAGCCAAGGGACACACAGGTGGGAGATACGGCGTCACAAATCATTTTGCAAGGGTGTGCTGTGCTCTGGTGCCTGCCACAATATCACATTCGACAAAACTGCCACCGCCAGCTCTGAGACAGTCACCTAAAGTGGCGCAGATTGACCCAGTAACAGACCAGACGGAATATCTTGCTATGGATGATGACGAGGAGGACGTGGTTTTCATTTCAAGTATAAAGGAGATGAACAAGAAGAAACGCCAGCCCAGTTGTGTGGTGAGTGTTAATGGAGCTAGTGTCCTTGTGCTAGTGGACACGGGGGCCTCATTCAATGTAATGTCACTAAAGTCAGCGGCAACACACTTTTGGGCTGTCCTGCTGTGGAAGCCTTAGGAATTCTGAGATTGCTTTTGCGATATACCAGGAAATAGGTACGCTCAAGGGCGAGCCAATCCGTTTACATATCGATTAATCTGTGCAACCTGTTGCTAAAACACCAGAGAATCCCATTCCACCTAAGACCAGGTAGAGTGAGAACTGGACAATTTGGTTCGGTTTGATATAATTTAACCAGTAGAGGGCCCCACACAGTGTGTCTCGCCAATTGTGGTGGCTCGCAAACCAAAGCAGCCGGACTCAGTGTGTATCTCTGTGGACATGCACCTCCCCAATAAGGCCAGAACGCGGGAAATTCACATTACTCCTACCATTGATGACATTGTCGCAGATTTCGAAGGGGCTGCTTTCTTTTCTAAACTGGACCTGAGGGCAGGGTACCATCAGCTGGTCCTGCATTGAGTAATAAAGGTATATAACACATTTTACCACACACTGAGGCGTCTACCGCTACAAGACAATTAGCTTTGGAGTCTCTTCCGTGGCTGAAGCCTTCCAAAATGCAGTGCAAGGAGTTTTGGCTGGCATCCCTGGTACCTTAAAACATCAGTGACGACGTCCTAGTGTTTGCAAAGACAGAGAGCGAATACTTGGTAAGACTGGAGAAAGTGTTTGATCGAACCAGATCCCTGGGACTGACACTACACGAAGACAAATGTGAGTTTCTTAGGAGACGCCTTGAGTTTTTGGTATTCGTATTCCATCAAGGGGGTGTCTCAGTTGACCCAGCTAAAGTGAAAGACATTTGAGATGCAAAGGCCCCAGAGAATGTCTCAGAAGTCTGTAGTTTCTTGGGTATGGTGGCATACTGTTGGTGCTTTATCAAACACTGTGCCACCCTATCGAAGACATTGAGGAGCCTTACAAAAAAGGACATGCCATGGAGGTGGTATCCATTCGAACAATCAACAATCGAGGGCATTAAGTCAGCTCTTACCGCAGTCACCATGATGGCATTTTTTTACCTGGATAAAGAGTTGTAAGTGGTGGTGGAAGCAAGCCCATTTGGTTTCGGAGCGGTGCCTACTCAATCAGACAAAAATGGTCATTTCTAGCCAGTAGCTTTTGCGAGCAGAGTATTATCCGCAGCTCAACAGGGTACTCACAAATTGAGAGAAAAGCGTTAGCAGTGCTGTGGGGTTGCAGGCATTTTCGTTTGTATATCCATGGGAGGCCTGTGACCGTTATAACTGATCACAAACCTTTGATCCCAATTATGGCTGGGTCCTCTTCGAAACCACCAGGGAGAATCGAGAAATGGATGCTGTCAGTGCTAGAATATATTGTAAGTGTGTATATCGCCCAAGTGACAGGACAAAGAGGGGCTACCCAAGGAGGCCTACAATCTGTTTCCATGATGGCCCTCTTGGCTGTATTGTTATTCTGATACATGGCCTGTTTTATACCAAAATACTGGAGATTATGACCTGGCCCTGGGTACGAAGCCACAATTCCCCTGATTTCAGAGCATACAGGGTGATAATATCCTAGTGCTAGGTTCAAAGACCTTGCTTTCTTTGGGCCTGTTAACTTGTGCTACAGGCATTTGCCACCTAGAACAGAATTTAAGACGGTGGCATTATTGCTTAATTAAAACTGGTTGAACATTTCTTTTAAAGGGCATAGGTTTTCACTTTCTTAATAATTTCTTCTATACATTCCCACTAACAGAACACATATGCTACAGTTCTAAACGCCTTGCAAACACATCTATCAGCATTGCCTTATGGTACTTACTAGCTTACAGAGTGCTTTCTCTTGTGGTAAATATTCAAGTGTTGTACAACAAAAATAAAATCTCAATACAAACAAAATACTCAGTTGTCACCTAATAGGGCTTTAAAACCCCATATTGTGTATACATCTGCGGGGGTTTCAACTAATCATTTATTATTTGGCTGACATGGCTATATCACTTTGGAAAGTGATGAGCTGATCCTGTTCACCGAATCATGTCAATGTGGATTGTGATCATCCTAGCAAATAAGCAAAGGAAAGCCATTGTTTACACTCTCAATTTCATTGCACTCTATGTTCTACCATCATCACCTTCATCACCAAATATATCAGTTTTTCCTTCTCAATATGGCGATTGTCTTTTCTATTATCCTCAGATTGACTTTTGCTTCTGATAGGATCCAAATGATCTCAGGAGCTTCACCTGATAGAAATGCACTTTTCTTAATTGTAGTGAGGTTTTTAGATGTATGCAGGTTGTAACCATTCAGGAGCTTGGCAGTAGAGGGTTTCAGCAGGCCCCCACCTTATAGTGTGTAATGAGCAGCTAATTATTGTTTGAAGCTCATACCATTGACTGACTGTCAGCCTCAAAATTGATCGAGGACAGACAATAGATGGGGGTGGTGTGATGTGGTGAACAGGTGCCCATCACCAGGCTAGGAAAGTGTCAGCCAGATTGATGACTGAAAAAGTGCTGTTAAGTGCCACTGCTTTTGGTACCCTAATCAAAGTATTTTGAACAGATACCTTATTTAAGGATTGGTTGGCATCACTATACATTTTAAAGTTAGACCATATATGTCAATCCATCCTAATTACAGACAAAAATGCTCCCAAAATATAGCAAGCTTGCACTGTACATAAAGGTTATGCTAGCTTTTGCTCATCCGTGCCCCGTATATACTGATGGGACACATTATTATCGATCAAAATCTAATTCTGGTGGGTTAGATGGTTTATAAGCCAATGTAGAGAGTTTGCAAGAGAGGTTCAAGTATTTACACAATGTCATATGCAACCAGAACACACATAATGCCAACGCATAAGAAGAACCGTTTTAAATACTCCAAAAATAGCAAATGGCACTCTTTTCCACTTACTTTAACATACAAGTCTTGGAGTGTTTTTGTATGGAAACAAAATTCAAACTGCTTGGGTGTGCCTGTGATTCTATACACACACACAAACACCCACACATATTTAAGGAAGACTATGTGTATTTGCACATGACAATAGCTAGCTATGCTAAATGTATTTCAAGTGGTGACGAAATAACAGCCACAGAGCCTAGATTCCACTCACTTTGTTAATTCAGGACAAATAAGAACACACTTTCAGGAGTGCATCATTAGAGGACAATAGCATTAACAATAATGCCGACAATTTCAAGCTTTTCAATAAAGCAAACCTTCTTTCCCAAACATTGATGATAAAAGCTTGAGTGAGACTAACTTTACTAGTTTACTGGTAATTGAATGCCTTTTTCCAGGAATGCCCTACCCATTCAACATCTAACGCAACATTTCATTTATTTCTCTGCCATTACAAAGGTAACATATTAAAATAGTGTCTTTCTTAAAAACACTGACTTCAATAAGGTTAAAATAAATATTATATTGTGAACAGGAGAAAGTACTACAATTAAAATAAGTGGAAGGCTATAAGATTTGTGGTAGAAGAGGGAAGGTAAGTCTGCACTGCAAAAACCGACCAAATTCAGCAGTTGTTTTTGAGAAAAGTATTGTAACATAGCATAACTAAGATAAATATTGTAAACTGTATCAGAGCTAAAAAATGTAGACGAGGCACAAGAAGGATTCAGTTATGCTGGTGCTATGAGACTTGAGCGAGACAAAAGAATGCATCTGAAATTCAATGAGTGTATTTGACGCCTTTATGAGACAAAGGACCAGTGGGTACACCACGCAGGCAGGCAGACAGTAAGGTTTTACTGTTTTGAGACAGTCAATTACGCTAGAAAATGCATATGGCATAGCCCACGGTCTACATATTACAATGAAAGTGATACCACCTACCAAAAGGCCTTACCACCAGCTGTGCAGAATCAATGTATAGCGCAGAGGGCCTAAGGAGTATTACAAACTTGGCATTGTGTCCGCTATATCAGCGTCAAGATGCCCGACTCGGGCAAACATTCACGCTTCACAAATCAAACAACATAACATGATCTGTCACATCAATTGGAATTAAACGTTTGGTGAAATCAAGTACTCTACAGAAAAGACATAGATCACATCACATAATACAATTATCTGCATTGCGTGATCCACTCAACACTAGCCCATAATTCCACGAATAAAAGATACCCTTCATTGTAAACAAAGAATTTATGGTCATTTGTTTTACAATTCCTATATAACACTATAAAGTGCCCTGTGTACTTGTTCTAAGAAACGTACAATATATTACATTTTAACTAAAGTTTTGTACCTCCCTGCTACTTGCTTCTCATAGAACTGGTTGCATTGACCACCAGAACTAAAAGGAACACTTGCACTAAAACCTATGGCAACTATAGAAGGGTTGTAGGTGTAAAAACACATAATTAACTATTAACTTCAACTTAGCTCATGAAGTTGGATTTCTCTTGTTGCCAGCCAAGAAAACCTTTTTTATAGTACTTGGTAAGTGGCCTGCCACATATATTTCTCCCTCTAATTGTCGCTAGGTTTCATTGCTTTGGCACAAACCTCCGTTTTGGTGCATGGCATACAGGATACAAGGAGACATGATACACATTTACATTTCAATTACTCAAACCTTTTTGAGTTACATAAGCAGTCATGTGCTTTTCTTTAGCTCCAGATCAGGATTTCCAAACGTTACTTTAGTCCATCTGCTGATGGAGTGAACAACATTTCAGCCTAAGATAAATATAATTTAAGTTTGAAATGTAACATGATTGACGCATTCTTGTTACAGTAATCTACTTTTATATCTGCGGCACAAAACATTGTAGAACCAGCTTCAAATGATGCTAAGGTCACAAAATTCATCATCCCTTTTTGCCAAGTCATCCTCCGCTTCCAGGCCCCTCCATGTGCTGGTTGGTATGACAGGCTTTGGCTTGAAAGAGTTTCTGTGCAATAAAGCAAATGGATACAGTGACGATGAACGGATGGCCTGCCTCATCTTGAGGACCATGTCGCTTGGCCGAGAAGCTTGGCGAAGGACAGGATGCTTTTCTTCCACTTTCTCCTGTAGGATCTGTAATTCTTCCACAATTTCAAATATTTTAGACATAGTAGAAACTGTGCCGCCACCAAGGATCTGTGCTTCAGGTATCCATCGAAGGCAGCGTTGTGCCCACACTCGAATTTCTGGTCCTTCAATGTGTGGTAGGATGAGGCCATGGAGGTCAAGGGGTTTGCAATGCCAGCTGTCGTAAAACCAACGGGAGTTATCTGGTACCTCATCAGGTGAGCTTATTAATTTACTAATTCTTTTTCCAAGCAGGTTCTTGATAAAAGGGCCAGTCTCATCCTTAAAGAATCCTTTTTTCAATGACGTCTTATTTTGAGTGAGTGGTAGTGACAGTTGTCTCTGATGCTGGAAAGAAAGGTGGAAATAATTATTGGAGAAAGATATAGTTGGCTACACGTCTAACAATACTGCAAGCTGATCTGAAAGCAATATGAATAAATAGGAAAGATACATTTAAAGTTCAATTCTACAGCTGTCTAGGACACCAAGACCACCAAGTTCATCCATTGAAATATGTTTTTATGCATTAACATAATTATGTCATATTTGTTAAAAAACTGTAACCATAAACTAAGTACCAGTATTTAATAATTGTAGTAGTTTCACACAAATGCTAAGAAAGCCAAAAACGTCCGAAATGTGGCATGCACACATTCCCTACCTCATATATTGGTCTCATCAGTATGAATTTCCCAAACTATCTTTATCGTTGCTAGTTTTGAATTTTTTATTCAACCATTACACATATTATATCTGTTCTTTATGGCTCATGTAGGAAACCGTTAGCTCATAATCATGTAAGTAAATGCTGGCCGCTTCTTTAACATGGTACTTGCAAAACTCTGACCCTATCCCTCTCCCTTTCAAAGTACACTAATAATGAGTCTTAGGACCTCTGCTCTTCATCGTCGGTACCTCTGCCGTAGACTGTTCTTTCAATACCATCTCTTTGCTGACTACACTAAAATCGTTTTCTACTTCACCCCATCTATTTCTTAACAGATTCCCAAATGTCTCACTGCGGTCCGTCAACAGATGGCTCTCCTCTGCCCAATGTTGAACTCATTAAAAACAGAAGTTCTTTTTCTCATGGCTTCCAACGCCATCCCTATCGTACTCTCATCCATCTGCTTCTTGGCTGAACATCTTGCTCCCCTCTCTGAGTGCTTCTTGCAACCTTCGGGCCTTCTTTGATAGCAACCTGCGACAGTAACAAGTCATTGCCATCAATGCTGTTTGTAGTAACCTTTTCAACATTTGGAAAATTCATCAATTTCTTAATCCCAACACTTATCTCCACCCTTGCGCTCAGCAAACTTGACTACAGCATGCATCGGCTCCTTGTCCTTCCAATCTACTCTTATCTCATTAGACAAAGTCCTCAACTTCCCTACCTGCAACCTAGCCAGTCCCTCCCCCACTACTACCTACCAATCGATGCAATGCTGGTTTATTCTCCATGCACAACGGCTCCCTTTTATATTTCCTTTCCTAAACTAACAAGCTATCAATGGTCTTGGCCCTCAGCGCCTGCCTGACCATATATCATCTACTCACCATGTCGGATTCTTCTCATGTACACTCACCAACACTGTCACATACTTTCCTGTGCCTATTCTCTCTTCTATTCTTTCTCCCTACTTGTCCCACTCACTCCACTGAAACCCACTGCTCATCACAAAAAAAGCCAGTCCGACTGTGGGTCTTTTCATAGTTTGACTAAAACTCGAGGGAGCACCCTGCACCATCTCATCATCCTCCTAACCTCACCCAACCAATCCCGACAGTGCTGTGGAATAATAGAATTGAGAGTTTCTTTTCTCAGAAGTCTTCTGGGAGAGAGTTTTAAGGGGACAGCAAACCTTAATTCTAAGGGTTGCAAAATATATTGTAGATATATGGTCGTTATTGGGAGAATCAAAACAAATTTTAAGGTGAACAATAAGAATTACTTGAAGAAATTCTGATGTTGGGGTTTTATTTTTAGATCTTATAAATCATGTTGAAATAATGGTTTTATTGAATTGTGAAAGGCTTGCTATAAACTAAATCTCTTGCTTCGCATAGGCTGACATATAGTGGTTGGTGTTGACTGTTACATGACTTGTTTTCCAAATCAAAAAAGGGACTTTGACGTAGCGTGTTTGTAATACTATATTTATTTTATTTATTCGGATTTGTATCGCACACAACAGCTCGGGAGCATCGTGGCGCTTGTTACAGTAGTGGGTGACACGTAGTTACATAGGTAGCAGTAAAAGAGGTCACAACTTGGTTACATCGATAGCAGAAGCACAGCTTAGTTACATTGGTGGCAAACAGGCAACAATATGTACTCATTGAAGAACAGACATTTTGTAGCGCAACTAGTAAAAGGTGGGAGAGGGAACCGTCGGGATCCTCAAGATTTTAATTAAACAGAGCAGTTTTAAGCTTTTTACGAAATACATAGAGGGCCGTTTCTGCTCTAAGTGAAGTGGGGAGCACATTCCATAGTTTGGGTGCTAGATGGAACAAGTTACTTACCTGTAACTGTTGTTCTCCAGCATGGGTCTGGCGTGGATTCACATGCTCATGAATATTCCCCGTCGTCAGGCTGGGAATCCACGGTAAAGAAAAAATCTGTTTCAGTTTCGTTTCTGAACTGTCTTTCTACTAGTAACCAATCACTGGTCTCTGGATCATACTGCCCAGAGCCAATGACTGCCCTCTACCTAAGCCCCTCCCCTGGCAGCCATCTTCAGATTTGGTAGCACGGAAAGTGGCAGTAGGACCAAGTGAAGAGCCGCAGAGGGGTAGGAGGGAGGGTTCGTATGTGAATCCATGCCAGACCCATGCTGGAGAACAACAGTTACAGGTAAGTAACTTGTTCATTCTCCAGCATGGGGTCTGGCATGGATTCATATGCTCATGAATATAAGAATACATAGCAGTACACACATGCACAACCACGGGAGTGGCAAGGCTCAACATTAAGCATTTCATCACTCAACATTAAGCACCTCAGGCCCACCTTCAGGCGAACAGGTTGCGCAGCACTACCTTACCGACTCTGGACTCCTCCCTGGAATCCCTGTCGACGCAGTACAATCTCGTGAAGGTGTACATCGACCTCCATGTAGCAGCCCTGCAGATGTCCAGCAGGGGCACACCAGATAGGAACGCCGTGGTGGCAGCGATCGCTCTGGTCGAATGGGCTCTTGGACGGCCGGGCAACGGTCAGTTTGCCAACTGGTGACAGTGCATGATGCAGCCGGAGAGCCATATGGAAATGGAAGCCTTCGAGAGGGCCTTCCCTTGGTTCACAGGTCCAAAGTTCACAAACAACTGTGATGTCTTCCGAAAACTCTTCGTGCGGTCCACGTAGAACTTCAGCGCTCTGGCTACATCCAGTGAGTGCAAAGTCCTCTCGGCCGGCGACGAAGGCGACGGGAAGAAAACCGGTAACACCAAGGGCTCGTTGAGATGGAAGTCCGACGGCACCTTGGGCATGAAGGAGGGGTGTGTCCTCAGCACCACCCTCATCTCGTGGAAAGTCAGGTATGGAGGTTTACAGGAGAGGGCCTGGATCTCTCCCACTCGTCGTGAAGAGGTGATGGCCACAAGAAACCCAGTCTTCCACAAGAGGAACTTCAACGGTGCAGAATGCAGAGGCTCGAATGGCGGCCCGATGAGCCTGCTCAGCACCACGTTGAGCTCCCACGCCGGGGCTGGAGCCTTCACCGGCGGGAATGATCGGAACAATCCTTTCATAAACCCCTTCACCAGACGATGGGACCACAGAGATGATCGTCCTGGAGTTCTGGTGTAGCGGGAGATCGCCGCTAGATGTATCCCCGCCTTGGCCAGCGACAGTAGGTACGGCAGCATCTGGGGGACCGTAATCCGCAGAGGGTTAATCTTCTGTGCACCTCTTCCACTTATGTCCATAGCACTTGAGAGTCGAGGACGCCCTGGCCTTTCGCAAGTACCTCCTTGCAGTCCGCCGCAATATTGTACCCTCCAAACTCTAGTGCTGCAGGAGCCAGGCCTGCAAGTTCAGTAACCCCGGGTCATGGCGGAGGATGGCGCTCCTTCTCTGGCGAGGAGATCCGCGTCCGTCAGCAGTTCGACTGAGGGGGACACCGACATGTCCAGAAAGTCCGGGAACCAGATCTGTCTTGGCCACGCCGGTGCGATGAGGATCATCCTGCACCGGGGTGGTCTGAGTTGGTTGATGAGTCGCAGCAGCAACGGCAACGGAGGGAACGCATACAGGAACAGATCGTCCCAGGGGAATGAGAATGCATCGCCCATGCACCCCGGCTGGGGAAACCTGCTGGCGAACCTCCGACACTTGGTGTTCATTGCCATCGCGAATAGATCGATCTGGGGATTGCCCCATCGTTGGAACAGCAGATCCACTTGATCCTGTCGTAGTTCCCACTTGTGGAACGAGCGCAGCTCCCTGCTGAGCGAGTCCGCAATGGTGTTCTTTATTCCTGCCAGGTGGAAGGGTACCAGAAACATCCCTTGGGCGACGGCCCAGTGCCACAGATCCTGCGCCTCCTTGGATAGGGCTAGGGATCTTGTACCTCCCTGCTTCCGGATGTAGAACATCATGGTGGTGTTGTTGGTGAAGATCCTCACCACCTTGCCCTTGAGGGACGGAAAGAACGACCTGAGGGCCCAGAACACGACTCGGAGCTCCAGTACATTGATATGGAGTGACCTCTCCTCCGGGAGCCAAAGGCCTCTTGTGTGGAGATCTCCAGTGTGCGCTCCCCATCCCTCCAGGGAGGCGTCCGTTGTCACCGTCTCCTGATGTGCCGGGGTCTGAAAGTCCATACCCGCCGCCAGATGCGCGTGGGTGCCCCACCACCGGATCGCTTGGCGGAAGGTCTCATTGAGCGAGATCCTGTCTTCGAAGCTGCCCACCCCTTGCATCCAACGGGCATCGAGGAATTCTTGCAGCGGTCGCATCTGCAGTCTGCACAGGCGCACTAGGAAGATGCACAAGGACATCATGCCGAGCAGGGACTTCATGGACCTCACCCTGGCCACGTCCATGGTCAACAGCCGCTACACCTTTCCCATGATGGCCTTCGTCCTTTCCTCCAACAGGGAAGCCAATGGCGCCACTGTATCGGATTTGGTGCCATGAAACAGTGCGACTTGCGATGGAACCAGGTGGGATTTGGCGAAGTTGATGGAGAATTCCAGATCCGTGAGCAGCTGGACGGTCTTCGCTGTGTGCCCGACGGCGTGATCTCTTGTCTTTGCTCGGATGAGTCAATCGTCCAGGTAGGGGTAGACATGGATTCCCTGCAGGCGCAGCCACTGGTGCTAGGCATTTGGCAAATACCCTGGGCACGGACTTCAGTCTGAAGGGAAGGGCCTTGAATTGGTAGTGCTGACCTTGGACTACGAATCTAAGAAACTTTCAGTGTCCTTTTAGAATGGGGATGTGGAAGTAGGCATCCTCCAAGTAAAGTGACGATAGGAACTCGCCTTCCTCCAGCTGTCCCAGCACGTGCTGTGACCATCCGGAACTTCTGGGCCTTGATGTACTTGTTTAAATGACGAAGGTCCAGGATGGGTCGCCAACCGCCGGTCTTCTTTCTTACGAGGAGTACAGGAGCCCCGGAGCCCCTTTGGGACAAGCTCGATGGCTCCTTTCTTCAGCATTGCCCTTACTTCCAGCAGCAGTTGTGGGACATGGTTTTCCTTCCTGGCCACGGGTGGAATGTGGGGGCACTTCTTTAAAAACTTGTGTGCCCGCGGGCCAGGGCATCCAGCACCCATCGGTCGGTGGAGATGTACTCCCACATGCTCATGAACTTCGCCAGCCGGCCTCCCACCGGGGTGCTCAGGTGGGGGCCCACCGCTACGGCCGGTTCAGTCCTGCATGGCGACAACGAGCTCCTCCTGACTTGCCGCGTCCTCTGTAGGCCTCCTGCGACGAGGAGCGGGCCGCCTGGCGGTATGTTGAGGGGCTGCCGCCGAATCCTTTGGAGGCACCTTGCTTGCCTCCGGAGTTCCGAAAGGGCGGCCATCGTTGCTGCAAAACCCCAAAGACCCGGCCCGTCTCTGTGTCGGCCTTGATGGCCTGCAATGATTCGTCCACTGCCTTGCCAAACAGGTTATTCCCGTCAAAGGACATGTCCAAAACTCTGGTTTGCACGTCCTGGCGGAAATCGGTCGCCTTTAGCCAACCACGCCGTCTAAGGCAAACACTATTGCCCAACTGACGGAAGCCGGTGTCCGCAATGTTCGTGGCCACCTTTATGGCGTGGTCCGAACCCACCTCGCCTTCCTGGAGGATCTCCAGGGCCTCAGCCCTCTTGTCGTCCGGGAGGAAGTCCTGCAGAGGAGCTATCTTAAACCAAAGCTCCCTGTCGTAACGGGCCACTATCGCTAGGGCGTTGGCCGCTTTAATCGTCGTCGTCACCGACGAGATGAGCCGTCGCCCCATGGCGTCCAATTTCTTCCCCTCGCCGTCCGGGGGGGGAGGTTCAAATCGAAGCCGTAGCCCCCGCCGCCTTCCTCTTGGCCACCACTGAGACGACCGGCACAGAGGGGAGGAATCCGGGACCCGGTACTACTTCTTGTACCGGTCTCTCTTGGCAGGGGTCGTGGACGGGTTCTTCAAGAGCAATAGCCTCTCGACCCAGATGTCGTCAAGTAACGGGACCGAGAGGACGTCTTCTTTTTGGCCTCACACCGTTGATAGAGGAACCCTTCTATCTTCTCTTCTTCGGGGCAGAGCTCGAAGAGCTCGGATGCCCTGGCAATCATGGCGTGAAAGGAGCCAATTTCGTCAGGCGGGGAGGCCCGAGGAGGTGGTGATGGAAGGTCCAACCCGTCGTCACCACCGTCGTTATCCGTCCCCGTCGTGGCCGTCTCTGTACCCGTGTCCTCCCTAGGATCAGGGGAAGGAGATGAAGGCTTTGAGGGCCGCGAAGGCTGGAGGGGTGGGGGGGATGAACTCTCCTCCGCTTGACTGGAGGGCTCCCCAACGGGCCAGGATCCACTGGATCGTCCGTTGGGGGTAAGGGCAACCTCGTCCTTATCTCCGTACATAAGGCCTGGATCGCCATTAAGATGGTTCCCGAGTTGTCCCGTGGCTCGGGTACTGGCTGCGACGGGCCTGACGGTTGGGGAGTGGAATCCTTTGCCTCCACGGGAACTTCGTCGGCACCACCGTTGCTCTCTTTGTCCACCTCGTCGGGATCCCTCCTTTGGGACCAGACCTCCTCAAACTCCTTGTTGAGGATCTTCACAACTCCAGCCAGCTCCTCTTCAGAGGCTGTATCCGTGTCCGTGATGGCCACCGCCCCCCCTCTTTTTCCACAGGGGTTCTCACGGAGGTCTTATCCATGGGCTGAAAAGAGGATTCCCTCCGCGGTGGCAAGGAAACTCTGGGCCCCCGAGGTCATCTCCACTGGGGGAGCCTCCCTCGAGGCCTTAGCCGGGTGAATCGGGGCCTTCACGACTTTTGGCGCGGATGAGGCCTTCACCTTGGGGGGAGGGTCACTGCCTCACTCCCCCCTCGGTTGCTTTCGTCGGGATCGACCGGGGCTTCTCCAGAAGCTCACCCGGGTTCTCCGACTTTCTCTTCCCTGAGCCATAGCGTTGGCTTGTGGTTGATGGAGTCGGTGAAAGTGCACCCTGCCTGGCAGCCGAGGAGCCCAACCGTTCCGCGGGGACTGGGAGTGCTGACTCGCGGTGCTTAGCCTTCTGTTGGGCCACCGTCGCCAGAGCGCCCTCAAAGGACTTAGAAGACCGCTCTGACCTCTTCTTCTTCTCACCTACCGCTGGGCTCTTCCCTTACAGCCAGTTGGTGAGGCAGATCCGCCAATCCCTCATGGTCCGTTCCGACATGTTCTTGCAAAACGCACAGTCCTTTTCCAGGTGCATTTTGTCTTCGTGAAGGCAGTAGGGACATCTAGAATGCTCGTCCTCCTTGAACACATTCTGCAATCCGCATCCAGGGCAGTTCCTGAACAGCTTGGATCCGGGCGTCGAGCTTCCTTTGTCCTGGGCCATGTCCACGGGGTAGGCCTCAAGGTCTTCTGGAATCCTCCAAGAAGCGTAACTCGACGAAAACTTCACCCTTGAGGGTCGTAGAAAATTCCAAAACGGGTCCCCGTTGATCGGAAGTAGAAACGGTGGCGCTTGAGGCTCGATTGACAGAAAAAATTAGATTAAATTCTTTGAAAAATCGCAAAACGCAGTAAAAGCTCGAGAGCTATAGCACGAGGACTCCCAACACTTGAACGTGTGGTAAAAATCTGAAGAGGGCTGCCAGGGGAGGGGCTTAGGTAGAGGGCAGTCATTGGCTGGGGGCAGTATGACCCAGAGACCAGTGATTGGTTACTAGTAGAAAGACAGTTCAGAAACGAAACTGAAACAGATTTTTTCTTTACCGAGGATTCCCAGCCTGACGACGGAATATTCATGAGCATGTGAATCCATGCCAGACACCATGCTGGAGAAATGGGAAGCCTATTCCTCCAGCTTTAGTTCTGTAGATGCGTTGGATGGTGAGTTGGTTAGTGTAGCAGGTTCTAGTGGGCCTAGTTGAGGTGGGTCTAGATAGCGTGTCTGAAAGGTAGGATGGTGCAGTGAGGTTGATGCATTTGTGTGCAGTGGTAAGAATTTTAAATGTGATGCGGTCTTTGACTGGAAGCCAGTGAGTGGATTTTCTTGCTTGGGAGATGTGATCTCTTTTAGGTATGCTTAGGGCTGCTCTTAGTGCATTATTTTGAGTGGTTTGGAGTCTATGTTTTATGTGGATGAGTGTCACGACCCTCAGCCCTGACCCCACTGGCAAGCCCATTGGCCAGGTGGAATCAGGGCTTGGATCAGTAATAAGGCCTGGTATCCACTTCTCAGGCCCTCTTGGGGCCAGGCTCATCAGTAAGGAAAGACATCTGCTTGAGAAACTACTTTATTTAGGCTTTCAGCCAACATGGAGGCATCCACATAGCTTGGTTCCTAGAACCAAGCTATGCGGTCTAGTGTTTTGGGTGTGGTGGCCTAGGGACTACTTTACCTGGACTACTTTACAGTGGCTATTTAAACCACACCCGAACAAGACAACACACTTCGCGTTACTTTGCTACTAGCAACGTGACGCTCACCGTGTCCAGCTTTCTCACAAGTCTGGTGAATTCCGGACCTGCAGAAAAACCAAGAACATCGTTAGCAGCAGAATCTTACCTGCATTCATCATCCTTCACTGCTCGCAGCTCCTGGGCAGCTCTGTTGGTGGAGTTCATCACCCGGATCGAAGGACCTGAGAAAAGGAGAAAGACATCATTAAAGGAGGTAGTGGAGAGATTACAACCACAAAGCGCTTAAAGACTTATCTGGTTGGTTGCTTTTCGGCCGGCATAACTCACTGCGACCTACAAAAAGAGAAAAGCACAGGTCAGTGAGGAAAAGACATCGCTGCGCTATGCAAAGTGCCTCCTTACCACATCATAGCGCTATAACAGAGAAAAGGCATGCAAGAATTACGACGCCATCAATTGCAATAAGACCTACCTTAAAGACACTACAAGGGCAGCAGTCAGTGAAGTAACTGGACCGCCCACAAAAGACTACGCGCCCCTGCCCAGAGAGCAGGACGGAGAGCCCACCGATTCGACAATCCCATCGACACCGAGACCTCATCAGGGAATCATTGGAAAGGGCACCAACGACCAACTGGCTGGGTGGCGTCCCCGTGGATACCAGGTGAGCCTTACAATGAGCCCGCAAGTAAAGCATTACAATAATCAAGGTTTGCCCCTATGGCAGCTCTAGCTATAGAGACAGTTGTCCTTTGTTAAGAAGGGTTTGATGGCATTAATGAGTTTGGTATTTAGAGCAGAGGCAGAAACAATAGTGCCGACTTGCTTGTTCATAGAGTGGCATCTAGATGAACCCCTAATGTCTTAACCGATGATAGTACTGGAATGATGCAGTTGTCGATATTGAAATTGGCGTAGAGACAGTCTAAGTTGGCTAGGGTGGATTTCTGGCCAAGGATAAGGATCTCAGTCTTATCCCCGTTAAGGCAAAGGCCTTTGGTGGCCATCCACGCCTGTATGGTGGCGTCGATTTTTTGAAGGGTGGTGGCGTCTTGGGTGTATAAACCGGTTAGAGGAAGGAGCACTTGGGTGTCGTCAGCATAGTTTGTGTATTGCAATCCCAAGTGCATCCAGTCTATGAAAGAGAGGCTTAGTGAAAAGATTGTAGAGCATGGGGGCAGTACAAGATCCCTGAGGTACGCCACAGTGAATAATGGTGGGAGTTGCATTGGCTGTGTTGGAAAGGACTTTCATCGCTCTCCCTTCTAAGAAGGAGGTGATCCAGGTAGCTACATGCTCGGAAAAGTGAGCATCATGTGTGAGGTGTGTGGTGAGTGTTTTGTGATCCACAAGACCGAACGCCGCCGATAGGTCGAGAAGGAGGAGGAGGAGGGCGGGCTTGCCATTGTCTAGAATTTGTGTTATTTGATTTTTTAGATCTAACAGTGCGGTTTCCGTTCCGTGCCCTTTTGTGGAAACCTGACTGCCTTTTACCTAGGATGGAATTGGTTTCTAGATAAAGTTGGATCTGGATGTGAGCGGCTTTGTCTAGTAGTTTGAGCAGAAATGGGACGGTTGTTATGGGCCGGTAGGTGTTGGGTTGGGCAGGGTCCAGTGTAGGCTTTTTTAAAAGGGGGCGCCCCCATGCCTCCTTAAGGCTGTTAGGGACAATGCCTGATTTAAAAGAAGAGTTAATGAAAGCGGTAAGGAGAGGGGCCAGTGGCTCGGCACAATCCTTAATAATGTTGGGGGGGGGGCATATATCGCCCTTACATAGCGATGGTTTGAGATGTTTAAGAATGTCAATGACTTCTGTTTCAGAGATGTCTTTAAATGCAAATTTGGGGAAGTTGATAGTTTTGCTGTTGGGCAGGGACAGGGCTGGCTGGTCTTTGTTCTGATTGAGAAGGGTTTGGTAATGTTTTCGAATTTTGTTTTGAAGCATGTCAATTTTGTTTAGCATAGCAGTTTGTATGCTGTTACACCATGCTTCATCTTTAATGATTTCGTCCGAACAGATCAGCGGGTCTGTGAGTTAATTAAAGATAGTGAAGAGTTCTTTGTATTGGGAGTTGGCTTGGGATATTCGGTTATTGTAGGCTTTAGATTTGGCTATAAAGATGGCTTCTTTGTATTTTTTGGCACTATTTTTTTAAACTTTCTTTAGCTCTGTCACAAGGGTTTGCCTGCCAATTTTTTAGCGCCTGGCGTTTGTCGTTACGTAGGTGTTGGAGCTCATCCGTGAACCAGGAGTTTGAGTGTAAAGACTTTTTTTCTCCTTCTTTTCTTCTAGTGGGGCAACGGGGTTGACTGCATGAGTGATAGTGTCCTTGAAAATATCAGCTAGGACATTTGGGTTTTACGAGAAGGGAGGTGCAAGGCTGAGGATGTTGAGATAGGGACGGAGGGTGTCTGCTGTGAGCTTTTTAGCACTTCTTGCTACAGTACTGTACCCATTACTATCCCTACTGTGTACTGTACCCATGGTCCTTCAAGCATTGGAGTCCTCAGTTTGTTTTATTTCTGACCTGAGGTTGCATGACGCATGTAGTAAAAGGATAAAATGTGTGAAGGTGTATGTTGTCTATGTACCTTCTACTCCCAATGAAAGGAGCAAGGGTGGGCGCATGAGAATCTAAGCAGATATAAGCATCAGAAAGACGTTTACAGATAAGTATTTGAGGCTTGTGGATCTGCTTAGAATCAAATGCATTGCATGGACTAGCAAGCAGTACCAGGAGAA
Organism: Ambystoma mexicanum; assembly: GCF_040938575.1. Classification (NCBI taxonomy): domain Eukaryota; kingdom Metazoa; phylum Chordata; class Amphibia; order Caudata; family Ambystomatidae; genus Ambystoma; species Ambystoma mexicanum. Next base: position 320,402,450 of record NC_090935.1, read on the forward strand.
GGAAGTTGGTTGTAAGAAGGAATAGGCAAATAAATGTTTTAATACTGCCTGACCAATCTCGGAGTCACTTCTTGCTTGTGTATCCACGCAGTAATGTTGAGTGAATGTGTGAACTGTGAAGTACAGACTGCCTCTGAAGGAACATTTTCAATGAAGGCCAATGTGGCACCTGTACTACATGTAGAGTGTGCTCTAGGTGTAAATTGTAGTTCCTTGTTGGATAACTTGTAACATTTCTGTATGCATTTTACTTTCCTTTTAGAAATGGCTGCCTTGGTAACAGGGTCCCCTTTTTTCCCCAGCAACTAAGGACACAAAGAACTGGTCTGTTTTCCTGAATGGCTTTGTCTTGTTGAGGTAGTACACAACAGCTCTCCTAACATCTAATGTATGGAGGAGTCTTTTTCCAGAGTTTTGCGGGTCCTGAAAGAATGATGGCAGTTCAATAGATTGGTTGACATGGAATTGGAAAATGAACTTTGGTGCAAAACGTGGGTGAGTTCTTAAGAGCACCTTGTTTTTATGTATTGTGACGAAAGGTTCGATAATGGACAAAGCCTGGAGCTCACTTACCCTTCTTATGGAAGTCCTATCGATAAGAAAAGCTTCCTTGTAAGCAAGATCTTTGAGGCTTGCCTTATGCATGGACCATGAGCTTAGACAATTATTAAATCCCAACCCGGGTGTGGGTATGCAATAGGAGCATTTCGTCTTTTGACCCCTTCCATGAAGGCTTTCACGACTGGAATTCTCCATCATGAAACCTTGCTCTGTGATGTTGTGTATGCTGAAAGCGCAGCTAGATGGACTTTGAAGGAATTAAAGGTCAGACCAAGTAGATAGTGTACCAAGTTAGATGGTGAACAGTCAATTCAGCTTACATTTGACTTTCTAAACCATACTACAAATCTTTTCCATTTGTTAAAGTAGCAGTGTCTAGTGTTTGGATTACATGCTTCTTTTATTATTTCCATGCATATGGTAGATACATTAAAATGCCTGAACTCTATGACCTCAGCAGCCAAGCTGCTAAGCGGGTTGTCTGAGGATATGGATAAAGGATTTTTATTCTTTTTTAATTCTTTTTATTTGCATTTCTTCAGCCAAACATAACAAAGAAGAAGAAAACTAACAGCCATGACTTACAGGAAAGGAGAGGGAGAAAATAATCACATCTCGTACACTTTCCCGTCTCCCGAGTTGTTTACACATTTTCAGTCAATGTTTCCTGCACACGTTATTGCTTCAAACTCTCAATGTGTGCATCTATTGTCTTCCTTCAAGTCCATCTCAACCCATGCTGACTTATTAGCACTCAGCTGTGCCGCGCACATAGGCCCTAACTGTTAAACAAACAATAAACTGTGCATGCTATTCCCGTCCTGCACCCCCTCCCATCTGCTGTTTCCTCAGCCCTACTTCGACTATGAATCCTTCCCTGCTTAATACTACACCTAACATCTCTTGTACTTATATCTTCCATGCTGTGTCATCATTGATGACCCCCCTTTTTTTCACCTGCGCACTGCCCTATGCCACACCACTGTTTCTGCCTCCAGGCATTTCCTCAGGTCTCCCCCACCATGCCTCTATTCGTGGACCTCCCGTGGTCTTCCATTCCAATGCAATCCTGTGCTGTGCCAAAATGCAGATGGGGTCTTTCATTTTAGCTATATGTGCCTCCGTGTGCCACCGCGGAAACGCTCCCAGCAAGCATGCCTCTGGTGGCCTTTCATGAATTTTTATCCCCCCCCTATTGAGACCCTATTTGCGACAGCCTGCCAGAACCCCCTGACTACCATGCATGTGTAGCATATCTGCTGACTCGCTCGTGCATCTTGGACATCTTTGTTTCCTCGCACCCGGGAACCATGAAATGGTGTGTGGAGTCATGTATTCCCCATGCGTAATCAGTAGCTGTATCTGCTTAAACCTGGCATTTCTGGACACCTTCTGTGTATACAACATCACGCTAGCCCATTCCCCATCTGTAAAGGTTCGGCCCATGTCCTCCTCCCACTTGGCCTTACCTGTCCACTGAGCGAGTCCAGTATCATGTCAGAGCCTGGAGATTACATGGGCCCCCCTCCGTTAAATCATAAAGGGAGTCCAACAGGGCAATCCCTGCAATTCCCATCTTTATGTTCGGCCATCTGGCTACATCAAACTTAGTCCCCTTATGGTGTGTCAGGAACGGACCCTTTGGTATGTCAAAGCTCTCTAGCAGTTCTAGAAAGCTCGGCAGTACACCGTTGTGGCACAGGACCCCCGGAGTGAACACCCTATTTGGCGCCCAATGGTGTCTAATGCTGTAGACCTCCTCTTGGTTCCTCCCACATAATGCCACCAGAGATAAGTTAACAAGAGTACAGGTCCTGCTTGCCCACCTTCATCCATAGTCTTTGCCACAGTTTCCGTCTCAGTGCCACCAGCGCGGACGTCTCCATCCGGCCAACGTCCTTTATCCAGAGCACTTCTCTCAGGTAAAATGGTGCGACTTCATCTCGCAGTAGACCAGTGTCTTAGGAGGCTTCATCCGCTAGCCAGGTCATAATGAACTGCAATTGACATGCAAGGTATTATGCTTCGAAATGCTGCAGCCTGATACCCCCGTCCCTGTAGTCGCCACCAGGTGAATCCCCGTACTGCCGAACCCAATTAGCACACTAATGATCCCGGGATCGCATAGAGTATGTTTACAAAATAATACAGTAGGCGCAGCTGCACTACCATCTTGAGCAGCGCTGTTTGATCTAACATTGATAGTGAGAGTCTCTGCAAAAATCTATAGATCTCTCCACACTGTGGAGCTCCCATATTGTATTTGCCTTGTGCTCCTTGTCAGGGTCATGATAAATGTCCACCTCAAAATACCGGAAGGTCTCCACCGCCCACTGCATCCCCAAATACGATTGGTGCTGGCGTTCCAGGACCGCCAGCTCAGCAAGTGGGAACATTCTCCACTTGTCTTTTCTTCTAGTTATACCAGATAGATCTGAAAAGCCATCCAATACGTCTATTATGTATGGCAGATTCATTTCCGGATTCTGCATGTAGAGCAACATATCGTCTGCATACAGTGAGACCACGTGCCTGTCCCCTCTATCGATATGCCCTCTTCCGTGTAGTCCGTCCTGAGGAAGGCCGCAAGGTGTCCAATGGCAGGATGAACAGCATGGGGGATAGCAGGCATCCCTGTTTGATCCCCTTACCCAATTCCCATGCTTCTGAGACAGGTCTTCCAGTCCCCACTCAAGCCAATGGTGGTCCTTCCCCAAAACCTTGCAGCACAACATGCAACCAGTCCCACCTCACTGAGTCAAATGCCTTTATCGCGTCCAACAATGCCACTGCGTATTCCACCTCTGCCCCCTTGGTTTTGTTCACTACGTGATGCAGTCTGCGCACGTTCCAGGACGTGTTCCTCCCAGGGACGTAGCCCGTTTGGTCAGGGTATATCAAGGTGCTGATCACACATCGCAGTCTGTTTGCCAACATTGCTGCAACAATTTTACTATCTTGGTTGATCATCGAGAGTGGTCTGTATGAACCACACTCAAGCGGCCGCTTCCCTGACTTGAGTATTGGCACTATGATGGACTCTCAGAGGCTCGCTGGTAGCACGCCCACCTCAAACGCCTACTCCAGCATCCTCAGGAGGTGTGGCGCAAGGTCTCCCACAAACGTACTGTAGAATTCCACTGGGAACCCATCCACACCCAGCGTTTTACAAGAGGGAAGCGAAAGTATGGTTGCTTGCAGCTCCTTTTCCGTGAATGGCACATCAATCATCTCCACCTGCTGCTGCCCCAAATGTGGCAGCTCAATTTCCATCCACACATATCCTAAATCCCTGGCACAGCTCTTCTCACCAGCATCAAATAAGCACTGATAGAACCGGCCAAAGACTGAATCAATCTAGCTCTGGACTTTCCATTCTTCCCCACACTTACCTTTGATGGAGCTAATCATCCCTCTCTTCTCCTCCGCGAGGAACAGCCAGGCCAACAGTCTTTCATATTTCTCTCTGTTTTCATGGAGTCTCTCTATATATTTGTTGTAATCATGTTTGCCCAATCACTCTCAGGCTGCTATGCAGACCTGCCTAAGCGCAATTAGCTGCTTCTCGCACCCAACTGATTGCCCCCCTCCGCCTACCAGTGCCTCCATCTGCACTTTCATGCGGGAGATAGTACGCAGCAGGCCCCCCTTCTATCCCACCTATCTTGACAAGTGCCTCGCCCCTCATCACAGCCTTAAAGGATTTCCATATGGGCCCTGCACTTTACACACTCCCCAAATTTTGTTTAAAGAATCCCACCATCTTGTCTCCCATGTGGACTCATCAAGCAACGCCTCCGCTCTCAATTTCCACGTCGGAACTGGGGCAGAGGGGGGGCACAGGGTTCTCTGCATTGTCACAGTGAGGGGCACACAGTCTGAGAGCACACTTGCCCTGTAGTCATTAGCAACACATTCACCCAGGGTTTAAGCACCCCATGCAGACATGAATAGTAGGAGTAGCCTCTCCCATCCCTGTGTAGCTGTCTCCATATATCACACAATCCCAAGCATTCCCACTTAACCCCACTGATTACCTCCCCTAACCCCCAAACATCCCCAACAAATGGCCAACGGCTCCTAGACTGTTCAGCCGCTTCTCACACTTGATGGGTGTTCTACTCCCCTTGCCAGTGTCACACACAGCAGCAGGATGCCTCTAACTGGAAGCCCTAAAAAAAAAGAAAAAACAAGCTAATGTCGGGTGTCTACAGCACCCACCAGTGGGTCGCCATCTCATGGTTCCAAGTTCAGGGCGTCTCCTTCCCATCTTTCTGGTGAGGCACGCTGTCTCCTCCTCCTGCCATTTGTTGATTGTGTGTCACCCTACTGCATGTTCCTTACGGGCCAGGTTCATCCGCATCATCACAGCCTGTCATGGGGGCTGCTCCAGCCTCCCCTGGAGGGGGGCCACACCTATTGTGTCCATCCATGCATGCGTCACTTCCATGCTCTCAAAAGAAGTTAGTGGTGCCGTTGTGCAGTACCCTCAGCTTGGGGGGATATATTAGCTCCGAGCTGGGGGTAAACACGCTGGGCTCGAGATTGGGCAAAGCGGTAAATGCAGCAGTAACCGCGTTACCGCTGCATTTAAGGGCTACCGCCCACCTCCTGATGAGGGCTACAGCCCAACTCCTGATGAGGACCATGGTCTTAAGTATCTCTGACCGTAGAGGCTCTAGGACTCCACAAACCTGTTCTTCCACCTGGTCCAATTGCGCTCTACTAAAGCTGTCCAGAAAGGGCGGTAGTGTTTGTGATGCGCATTTGAAAGGCGGATGAAGTTGCTACTTTTTACTCTCTTTGTCTGACAGGGCTTCAGACGTGGCTAAGAGGGTGACCACACTTTTGCATGTGTTAGTAATTATCAGGGAATCCGCTTTTAACAGCCCCTTAATAAAAGAGAGGCCACTAGATGCATGCTTGAAGCGTTCTATAACCAGATTGACAGCTCTGGTTTGTATTGGTTTCTACTGAAGGAGACGGTAATAACCAGCTGTAAACTGATTGTAAGAGGATATTCTGACAGACTTGTTTTTTCTCATTGAGAATGTCGTCAACATAGTCAGTGTCCTCTTCGGACTCCTGTGACCTATGTGAAAGACGTTATTATGCTTTCTTTAGAAGATTATTATATAGCGACTGGTCATCAATGGGCGAGGATTAAATGGGATCATTGGTGAGGTCAGGAGATGGAACTGCATAATTGTCAGGGTCTGTGCCAGGATCATCATCTAGAAAAACCTCATCCTCTTCATCTGAATATGAACTGAGTGTTTTAGATGGAGGTTCTTCCTCCTCTTGAACTATATGTTTATGCTTTATAGTATATTTCTCTACGAATTCCATAAAGAAAGTCATTTTGCTGAGGGTGGTCTCAAATCTGTCCGTAGTCCAAGCATTACCAGAAAGGGTGTCTTGAAGGAGGAAGAGTAGCTCTTCCTCTTGAATACTGTGCTCTAGCACCTTGAAGCGTATGTTGTGCAAGATGGAATTACAAATAAAGATCTCAGACCAAATAATCAGACAGACTCAAGGAATATGGCAATGTACTACTTTATTCTTATTTAATAAAGCAGGGAGAACTGAAAGGCATCGGACTGATGCATGAACACTCACACCTTAGCTTGATTACATAGAGGTTTAAACCGCAATATGGGTCATCTATGATGTCATTTTATGTGGCAAATTATAAAACCTATTGAAGGAAGGGATTGGTTAAGGGAACATATCTACATTTCGCATATATACCAATTAATACATCATTGGCTGCCCCTTATCTGTAGGACACGCCTTGAATTATCTCTAAATGTGTATAGTACAGATTATATCGGACACAATATCAGCATATTGGTCTATGCAACATTGTATGTTAGGTTGCTCCTTATTCCCACTGATTGGTTGGCATGCTATCCCAACCTTGGACTTTCGGCTCTTTAGCAGCACGTACGTGAAATGACACCTAGGTGCTTTGAATTATGTCAGATTACTCCCCATTCTCCCAATTAATCCCTCATCCTTCATAGGTTGGCCATAAGCCAAAGTCTACTGTCTGTAGTTGATCTTGCAGCCTGCTCAATGTCCTGGAACATTTGTGGGAGTGTGAGCACACCACTATCTTCATCTGAGGCTCTAATGAATAGCCCTCATCTTCGACTGAGTCACATGTGAAGAGACCATCAATTTGTCAGTTTCAGCCTCTTATTTACTGTTATTTGATTACATTATGTAGGGTGCTGTTGCTCCTCTTGGCCTCTAGAGACTTGCTCACTGTACCTTACATAGACTTTATACACTTTTAATTGTCCAATACTTTGGCCGTTGCAGATGTTTTCTTTTCTTTAATCTAAGAGAAATGTGCCCTTTGTTCATAGCTTATCCTGGCGTTAACTCCCCTTGTTATTGATATTGATATTGATATTTTATTTCTATCGCGCTCGTACACAAGTGTTTCAGAGCGTGACAAGGCAAGGGAGGGGAACAGGGGAGAACAAAACAGTGATCTTACTAGGCCCAGTGACAGTGAGAACGCGCACGTGCATGGGAGAGGGAGAGGGGAAAAGTGCATGGAATGGGGGAGAAGTGGACAGTGCGAAGCAGAGGAGAAACAGATAAATAATAAATAAATAAATAATAAAGCCACAAACATGGTAGTGCAGCCAGCAAGTTGCAAGTGCTAGGTTTAAGGCAGCAGACAGGGTAGGTCTGATAAGTGCAGGAAGAAAAAAGTGAGGGGCTGTATGGGTACAGATACAGACCCCAGTGCAAGGGGTGGCCTGGAGGCAGTGCGGGAGGGTGGCAGGGTGAGCAGGTACCTGGGCCCAGAGGACAGAGGGTGGCCAGGTGCACGGTGCCAAGAGAGAATAGATCAGCAGGGGAGAGGGGGAGCGAAGGCAGAAGAAAAGAGGAAGGTCTTGAAGTGCTTCCGGAACCAGAGATGGTTCTCCTCAAGTTTTAGAGTGGCAGGGAGGCTATTCCAGAGGGAGGCCCCAGCCGAAGACAGATCTACCCCCCAGCTTGTTTCTTTGAAAAACGACTGACCCTGAGGGAGTTGGAGGTAGAGGAGCGAAGAGCTCGAGAGGGGAGGTATTTGTTGAGGGAGGTATTTTGGACCCAGGCCCCAGAAAGCCTTGTGGACAATGCAGAGGGTTTTGAATTTAATCCTTGCATCCACTAGGAGCCAAGGGAGAGATTTCAGAGCTGGAGAGATACGATCCCAGGGCTTGAGGCCAAGGACAAGTCTTGCAGTCCTGTTCTGGATTAGTTGCAAAGGGCGGACGGTAGAGGCAGGTAGATTTAGAAAGAGGCTGTTACAATAGTCCAAGCTAGAGAGAACCAGAGCTTGGGATACCATGAGCTTCTGGGAGAAGGAGAGGGCTTGAGGCCAAGGACAAGTCTCGCAGTCCTGTTCTGGATTAGTTGCAGAGGGCGGAGAGTAGGGCCAGGTAGATTTAGAAAGAGGCTGTTACAATAGTCCAGGCTAGAGAGAACCAGAGCTTGGGATACCATGACCTTCTGGGAGAACGAGAGGAAAGGCAGAGTACCTCTGAGGAGGTGCAGTAGGAAATTTGACTTTTTAGAGCCCTCAGAGATGTGGGCAGAGAAGGAAAGGGTGGAGTCAAAGATGACCTAGAAGAACTATCACTGTTCTTTCTGCTCGTTACTCCCATGTGGCAGGGAGGCTGATCCACAGGGAGGCCCCAGCCGAAGACAGATCTACCCCCAGCTTGTTTCTTTGAAAAACGACTGACCCTGAGGGAGTTAGAGGTAGAGGAGCGAAGAGCTCAAGAGGGGAGTTATTTGCGGAGGGACAGCAGCTCCAGGGATTAAAAAGCTCCGAAAATGGCAGCACGATGAAAATGACAAATTAAACCATTGTTGCCAACAATTTTATGCAAATTTCATTGTTTTTTTTTACTTCTTTTTGTGCCTTGCAATTATTCCTTAAATGGCATCCTTGATCCTAGGCCAACAAAGTCTTCCTGTTCTGCACCCGGAGCTTTCCAACCTCTCCTGATTTTGCAGCCTTGGTCTGTCTCTGAGGTAGCTTGGTTGAATTCAACATGAGCCAGCGTCCATTTTCCCATCATGGCCGTCCTTGTCACGTTATATATTCCACTATAGCAAGCCTCTATATGTTTCTTTTCTACCTTGCATTACTGAGTATTTACAGTTATTGACCAGTAAGATACTTCATCTTTATATTCACAATTACTTTAGCCTTAGGTATGTATTTCTCTTGGTGCTTCAGTTGCATTGTCACTCTTAAGTATTTTAACATTATTTCAGTATAGGGTCATATATCCTCTTTATGACATGATTCTGCCCTTGTTTGTTTTCACTTTAACATTCCATGATGTCCATAGGTGGGTGCTGAAATCCTTCCATGCAGCATCCTTCCACATTTTTAGTGCGAGGGCACATTCTGTATGGCTGTCTGAGTGAATAACATCTCTTACACACTCAATGCGGTATAGGCATTATACATGCTGTCCCACATATAGCCTTCTCCTGCTGTTCTAGTACGGTGGCCGTGAGGGGGTGGGAGCTAGGGTAAATGTATCAACCTGCTCCTCTACAATATCCAGTGGTTGAGTTTTGTTTTTTAGTGGATCCACTAAAGATGAGGGGGCCCCTGTATATCCTGACGTTGGTGATTGAAGAGGTGCCAATACAGTTTTGTTTGCGCCCGACTGGATGTTTCTTTTGTGATGATGCCCCCTGCGCCGGCCCCATGCTGTGTGTTTGTTTTATAGGTCTGCCTTTGTCAGCAGAGGATTTCTCCATAGAGGGTGAGACGCCTGCTGTTCGGAGGTTGGGACTGGGCTCCGGGAAACTTTTAATTCCCGATTGGATGTCTCCTTAGCTCCACTAATGAAGCCGGGACTGCCCTGTTCTGCCTCGGATTCCTCCAAACCCGCGGACTCCGTCGATGCCTCAGCTTGCATCGCGTGTAAGCTGCCTAGCGCTTAGAGCATCAACCTTTTAGTGTCATCGGTTTGAAGCGCTTTCACACTCGACATTTGTTCTCCTGGTGGTCTCTCAGAAGACAATGGTTACACACCCTGTGTGTCCCCTTCCAGGGAAGTTTCCTATTACAAGAGGGGCAGAATTTAAAGGGCATTATCTCTATTACAAGCACCAGGGGACAAAGAGATGAAGCGTATTATGGGGGAAATATGTGGAGACAATTTCTAAAAATGCACTGTGTTTTTCCTGCACTCTCCCTAATGTGTAGGCTGAAGCCTGAAGAATTGTAGGCTGTCGGCGAGGCTCTGAATCCTCGGCGCTGCCGAAGTTCATAGGCTGCATCGAGTGAATGTTTCGAGCGTGGTCGCTGAAGACTGCAATATTATTATTACTGAATATATATATATATATATATATATATATATATATATATATATATATATATATATATATATATATATATATATATATATATATATATATATATATATATATATATATATATATATATATATATGTATATATATATATTTGTTAGGCAGAAACCTGTGCAGTTCCCTCTGGGACCACTGCAAAAGATTTAAGACTACAGGTGTTTCGCAGTAAACCCACTTGGTAGCAGTCTGCACCACACAGATTCACTTGGTAGCTGTGACTGAGCAGTCAGACTTCCCTCAAGAAGAGTTAGGCAGTATACAGAGTATGCACAATAGGTCAAAAGAACACAGTAGAACAAGTAAATACTGACCAGAGCTTGGTGCAAAAGAGATATAATTATTTATTTAAAACCACATCTAGAAAAACACACAGGCACTAATGTTAAGCAGTTCAAAAACACAGTCACTAAAAGATATACACTACACTCCCTTAGAAGAATATTAGACAAGTCTTAAGTAAAGCCCCACTTATTTTCAGACAGCGGTGAGCGCTTAACGCAGATGGCATTCTAATGATTTGTTTTAAAAGGGAGAGAAAAGCAGAGTATCATTTGAAACAGATCCCAACACTTTCAACAAGAACACAACAAGAGAGGAAGGCAAGAGTTCAGAAGGCCGGATCCACTTTAAGAGGATCAGAACGAAATGTGTTCAAGGTCACACGGTTGAAGTGCACAACAGTCTTGCAAAGGTTCAGAAAGAGTTGGACCAAAAGAAAGGGACCAGTTAGAGGGTCAAGGCGGCCAGCCCAGTCCAGAAGGTTAAGGGATTATTATTACCTTGTAGCAATCTTTAGAAAGGGAGGCCTGGCGGACACAGTACCTTAAAGTGGTGAGAATACTCCAGCGGGGCAGTTGTTCCTGGCAGCGGATGCAAGTCGTTGCTTTGTCCGGGGGAAGAGAGGACTTCGTCGGGGAGGAAGACAGGAGTCCGTTGCACTGCCAGGGAAGAAACCAGCCACGGAGTTCTCAGGTAAAAGGAGCGGTCCTTTTATTCGCGGTCCAGTGGTAAGTGGCTATCCGGTTGCCGGGGTGCTTGGCACGGGCAATTCGACCACAAGACGTCCTGGGATGCGAGGAAAAGAAGGTAAACTGGTTGTGCCCACCAGTCAGGGGAAGAAGCCTCTCCAACCGGGAGATCTCTGTCGTCGGGAAGTGGTGAGTCGGTTCCGCAGGGCTCCACCGGTGGTGTCGTCGTCGTGGTAGGTCGGCTCAGCTTCTCCCTGATCGGATTCTCAGGTCCTGTGGTGACTTCTGAAGTTCCAGTCCCCAAAGCCCTGCTTTTATGCAGCACGCCCCCATTCACTCAGCCTAGCTGTCACTCAAACATGCTAAGTGGTGAGCCGGCCAATCAGGATGGAGTGCGACTTGAGTTCCCTAGGCAACGCAGTCCAGGATGCCTAAACCCCCTCCCACACCACCTGTGGTACCCAGACAGAGTCAATCAAACATGCTAAGTGGTGAGCCGGCCGGCTCACCACTTGTGCCAATCACATAAGAGTGTGACTTGAGTTACCACGGTAACTCAGTCCAGGGTGCCTAAACCCCCTCCTACACCCCCTGTGGTACCCAGACAGAGTGGCACCACTTTTAGAGGCTTCTGTGGAGAAGCCCGCCAAAAGTGGAACAAAGGGCTCGACTTGGATTGGAGTCACAGAAGAGAACGCAAACGCCATTTTAGAATCGAGTTCTGGCAAAAGATACCAACCGGCCAATTAATTATAAAATAAATAAACCGGCGGTATGTTCGAGGCTATGAGAATTAAATAATTAAAGTTGGTAGCCTCGAACAATGGGAAAATCCCATAGGGATATATTCGCGGTCGAATATAAAAAGTAGTATCCACTGCCACCAGCCAAAACTCGATCAGGGGGGACGGAGGCATGCCCCCTCGACTAACAGACCCCGGGGCAATCGAATTGCCCCGACCAGTACATCCACAATATGATGGTTTGTACGTAAAGTCAATGGTGACTTTACATGCCCTGGGAGACAGTAGTCAGTCCCAGGGTATGGAGTCTATGGTGGGGTGTCACTATGACACCCCTGTGTCACTGCACGGAGGGTGATGTGTAACACACATAGTAAAAACACATGAGACCCTATGGAGTAAAGGACCCAATAGCCCATAAAACACATTAACAGTCAAAGGAACACCATAAATCATGTCCAAGAGTGGGAGAAAAAGAGTCTCATTCTTGGCAGGAGAAAAAAACAAACTCCAGAAATCCAGCAAAGCTGCTGGGGGACTCACTAGGTTAGGAAATTCAGCCTAAAGAGAGAATTCTCCCTAACAATATTCAGTAAAAAAAACTTTGTTAAAGGGACGGTATGGTTCCAAGTAAAACAGAAAACCCCCTGAAATTCACTAGTTATGGTAAGCTAAGCAACCATAACTCGTGGCACCACCGTTCATTTCTAAGACTAACAACCAGAACATCAAAGATGACATCACAAATGTCATTGATGACATCACTGACTGTGCGTATATCCGCGGACAACATCAACACTACCCAAAAATTCAGGGGGTATGTTGTATTGTTCTAACATGCCATATAAACACTGAACAAGTTCAAAAAGCAGCACATGAACACATTATATGTAATAATAAATAAGAAGTGGAACCTATATATGTAACACATCAACCATACATTTAAATAGCATATGTACTGAAATGGAATATACCAAAACAAAAAAGATATGCCTCCAACATAATTACCTCACAGAAACTGCACAGCAAGAAGCAACAGCAGACCTACACAACAGTAACAACAAAACTTACTAGAAACTAGTAAGTAAACTTCATTTTTCTCATATATTTCTAAACTTTTTATATTAGGTACACTAAAAGTAATACATTTCTTTTTACACAGAAATGTGCAGTACTTTGGAATGGCTTGAAGAACATTTCCCACGTGATGAAACGAGTGAAGAAGGTGATACTGACGGTAGACACTTCTCTATATAAGGCAATTAATAAGCATTACTTTATGTGTACTTAACACATTTTCTTTTTTTAACAGAAACAGTGAAAATAATATAGCAAAAGAGACATTAGAAAATGCTCTGCAGTGCATGGAACAAAAAACGAATATGCTTATGGAAAATTCCAATCTTTTGAAACATTTTGTGGAGGACCCCACATAAAAGAAAAATTAAATATCATTGTCCCACATGTACCTGTCCCCCCTCTCCACGCCCCAGTCAAGTATCCACAAACCCTCACTACCAAGAAAAACGTTATGATAAAACTTCCATCCCTTCATCCCCTCCCATCCATCCTTTCCAAACCCTACTTCACCTGTATTTGTGTCAGTTTCTGCTTCCCCCTCTCTTTCATAAATCTTATATTTGTATATAATACAAAAATTATTATGTGTGTTTTAATTAAGCCCTCTGTGTCTTTCTTTTTAAAAAAAGGCAGTTGAGGTGTCCTCGGACAGCGCGAATGTCTACAATTAACCAAAATGGAGGTGTCCTAAGGACACTATACCTGTCCGTACTGTCCGCAATCAAGATGGAATTGTTCTTAGAACACACTCGATGTCCGGGATGTCCGCAATTAATTAAAATGGAGGTGTACTAAGGACACAATACCTGTTTGTAATTAAAATGGGAGTGTCCGTACTGTCCGTGGAACTTTTATGCACCACACCCATAGGTCCTACGGACATTGCGCCTGTCCGTAACTGTCTGTTGCACGTGTGTCACACTTTTAATTAGTTTGAGGACCTGAACACTGTCCGTAGAACACCCGCGCGCATGCGCACAACCGTCCCTGCACATTTGGTGTCCTGTGGACAGCCGTCCCATTCGTGAACGTGTCTGCGACGTGATCATGTGACCGCACCCTCGCTGAGCATGTGTCCTGATTTGCGGACACTGTCCGGGTCCCCGAACATTTTAAAAGTACTTTTCTGGACAATCCAAAGAATTTTACAGTAAAAGGTCACCATTGCACATGTCCCAGACAATGTCCCTGGTGATCTACATACTATTTGGAACTTTTTGAGCCTTTTTTTGGTGTTCGATCTGTCCTCGGACAGCGCAGGTGTCCGCGGAGCGCACCTGCACCCCTATAAAAGTCCACACCCTAGAGCTCATCCTCATTCTGTCTTTCTACTATTGCAGATTGACCTGCTTCTGCTGCCTTTGCTGCTCTTGCCGCGATTGCTTCATCAAACTTGATGGCATCCATGACTGATGCTGCTCCTGTTGGTGCTACTTCTGCCTCAGCACCACCCCCTCCACGACCACCACCTCCCCAAGGGCCTGCAGAGGGGAACAGGCGTGAGGATGTAGAGGAGACGGATGAAAAGGATGAGGTAGTGGAACTCTCTACTACCAGCACTCACTGTGAGTCTTGGGTGTGGCGGTTGTTTACCACTCTTGGTGGAGTGCCAAAAGCATGTGCGAATAAGGTCACCTGCAATCAGTGCCACATGGTGCTGAGTCGTGGGAGGCCTGGTTCATGCAGCTTTGGTACGACATCAATGAAGCGAAACCTAAAGTCGTTCCACGGTGGGGCTATTCGCAAGGTTGTACTTTGTGATAAACGTAGTAGGTTGAGTTCCTCTACAACATCCTCTGTTTCCGCTCCTATCACCACAAGAGACACTCCTGTGGGACAGCGCATCCCTCCAGCTGCCTCACAGGCCATTAATGATGCTGTTGACCCTTACCTTTCAAGGATCACAATATTGTGTATGTACTGCGACGCAGTACTCTGCAGGGGGGAGAATCTTCAGAGTGCTTTCGAGACTTCAATCAAGAAGCACTAGAAGATCTGCCCACTACCTGATTAAGGACCACCCTACAGCTTCCTCTCTCCACCTGCCCTTTCTTATCCCCGTGGTTGGTGTCCCTTCCTTACCCTCCTTTCGCCTCCTTTCCTTGTGTGTCATGTTTAAAAAACCAAAAAAATATAAAACAACAAAAAACAAAAAAAAAGGCTCTTTTCAGAGCCGCCTTTCACAATTTAAAAACAGAAGTGACAAATAAATAGTGCTGGGCTCTGTGCATTTTTTAGAAGTCTGCGGACATTTATTTTTTTGAGTGCTGCCCTATCATAACCCTTGCACTTTTCTATGGGAGGAAGTGGTGGTGTCATGATCTCTGCTTCCAAAAGATCAGGACTTGCCCGACTCCCTTGGAAGCAGACCCAT
This sequence comes from Ambystoma mexicanum, assembly GCF_040938575.1. Classification (NCBI taxonomy): domain Eukaryota; kingdom Metazoa; phylum Chordata; class Amphibia; order Caudata; family Ambystomatidae; genus Ambystoma; species Ambystoma mexicanum. The sequence continues at coordinate 320,417,583 of NC_090935.1, forward strand.
AACCCCGGTTCCGAGTGCCAGCCAGTCCCAATTGGGACCTTTTGGACCCTGTCCTGGCGCCAGTGGCACCAGGCTCATAAAGATGCCCAGTCCCAGCGGTGGAAGCGCCGGGCTCATAATGCTTGGGTGGACTTACCTGCAGCAGACCATGCTGCTTACTTACCTGCCAGTTGAACCCCTGATCCTCTTCTGTTTGGGACTACTTTTCCTGTTGGGTGGGGCAGGAGCCACTCCCTAGGTTCAGAACACTGGAACTCTTCTGGAAAGCAGGAACTCTTTTCTTACCTAGGCGTGGCTGTGGAAGGAGACACCTAAGCACTACAGGAGGCTATTTAAACCACACCCGATGGATGAATCTTGCTGTGTTATTCTGCATTCTCTGCAGCAGAACGCTCATCGTGTCTTCTGCTTCTGATCCTGGGCCTAAGGGAACAAAGGCTTACCATCCTGTAATCCAGTCTTCAGCAGCACCTGTAAAGACAAAGAAAGAACAGGTTAGCACTACGGTCTTCAGTGGCAGCGCATCTCTTACCTGGTCCATCGGCTGCCACCAACGCCTCGCGCTGCATTCCGGCATCTGAAAGACAAAGGCTTACCTACTCTTCGCATGCTCCGGAGGTCTTCGCACTGCATTCCGGCATCTGAAAGACAAAAGCTTACCAGCTCTTCGCACGCTCCGGAGGCCTTCGGCGCTGCATCCCGCATCTGAAAGACAAAAGAAGGTGCGTTTAAAGACATTGGGCAACTTTATTACTCACATGCCATTACTCCTTCCCACGCCGAATCCAGTGGGTATTCCAGCACCCTTCAGCTTCTCTAAAGCTCCGAACTTGTACCTGCAAGATAAAAGGGACAGTTAGTGCGCATCGTGAAGCAGGCTACAAGCGCTTACTTACGTGCTTCCAGGCGCTTCTATTCCTCACGCGGGTTCGATCCTCAACTCTCATCAGCCCGCCATCCGCCATCGCCGGAACCCTGCAAAACAAGAGATATCATTACAAAAGACTTAAGACATTTGAAGTGCCCAGAACTTATCGTTCGTGCAGTTAACGACGGACAGCAGTCCTCTGAGGTCAAGAGGCCTGCACCTTTATCCAGTGAAGAAACTGGTTACGGCACCCTGCCCCGAGGCAGATGGAGAGCTCGGCGTTCACTTACCTAAGACATCTTACTCTTCGAGTCAGACATACAGTGCACAGAGGTCCAGCCCAAAGAGCCAACCGTGTGTTACACATCACCTTTGAAGATACGGCATTCACCCAGTCAAGACCGGCGCCTCTGCGGGAATCTGGTGAGCGTTACAGGTGGGTCTGAAAAGAGCCTTTTGGTGGTGTTTTCTGTGTTTGAAAAACTTCAAATGGTCAAGACCTACTCCAAAATGGATTGCTGTAATTCCAAAAAAGGTTGCAATGCATTTTGTACATTTCTCAGAAAAATCTGATTGCCAGCATAAGTAAGATGGACTCCATCTCTGCGAAAAATGTATGTGCTACGAAACATAATATTTTCATTGTGAAACGAGGACATGCCAACATCTCTTAAAAAGACACAAACAGCCTTATTGACATTGCGCCTCGCTTTCTCTATTTGTGGACCAAACGAAGAAGAACGCAGCCACATTTGTCTCTGCGCAATACGAGAAAAAATTACTTGGGAATTTGGAAACCTCCCAAGTCCTCCTTTCAAGGCAAATGGCAAAGAAATTCCAGACACATGTCCTAAACAGTTCAGTCCACAATGAATTACAATTATGTCTGGATGATGCTGTGTCTCCAAAGTAGCACAGGGAGGTACCAAGTCCAGCCACTTCATTCCACACACTCCATGCCAGTGCACTTCCACATGAGGGAATCCAAAATGTGCAGCTACTCCACAGCGTTCTGCATGCACCTCCAACCAATGTATCCATGAGTCTCCAAAAATCCAGATAATCTGTTTTCTGAAACACACAGCCATAGCTATCTGTTCTTCTCTCAGGAAAAATACTTTCTCACAAACTCTCTCCTTACACAACACACCCAGTAAACTTTATTGACCAATCCCTTGCTCTACTCTTTCTCATTTGCCTGCCTCTCCACCCCAAAATCCTTGTAATACGTGGTGTCCGCGGACAACCGCCATGCCTGCGGACATATCGAAAATCTGAGCGTGATGAATTTAAATTTAAATAGTGTGCCCCACTAGGTTGGCTCTTGACAGACACCTGTTATTTTGTATTTTTTTTCCTTACTTTACTCCTAAAATCTTCACATAAACTTCTCCAAAGCAACCCTTACGTTCCAAAACAGCATGGCATTTCCCATAAAAGATAAAGAAATGCCATCTTCTTTAAAATAAACAGCATTACTGGAATCAATATTCTCATTATTACAGAAGAACATACCAGCTCTAAGCATGAAAGCAACCATGCCTCGGTTGATTGCACACCTAGCAAGGTTTTGCTGAGGACAAAAAACAGAACTATTGTTCCATATTGCCCTAAGTACTAAACCAGAAAAAATAACTTTGGCACTTGGAAGGACATTTATTACTGCTTGAACCAAGTGTTCCAAATCTGCCAACAAAGTAGGAGCACTGACATAGCCCAAATGCAAAGCACTACAGTGCAAAACTACTACATGGGGACTGTTCATCCTACCATATCTTCACAAACTTGTACAATTCCCTGTACATTGCAATCAGGCACAGTGCTCCACACCACCTCCACTCCTTTAATATCCAAATTGTTTGCCACATTTCTGCATTGAGCATACTGATGTAAACCATGCACAAACATATCTCCAACCACCAACACCCTGACTTTCTCCACCTCTGCAATCTTCACTACACACAGCCTCTTTCAACACAAATACACAACCTCAACACCTGATTGGGTAATCCCTACCATCCCCTTTCCATGCTGGATTTGCTGGAAAACCCCGGATGTAGCACGCCCTGTCCGCGGACAGACACGGTGTCCGCGGAGCGTGTAACTCTTAGACAGCCTTTATCATTTCCACTTCATTCTCTCTGCCATTCCCTCATTGGATACAGCTAAGCAGTCACACAACCATCCACCAATCACAACCAAGAACTCTACATCTAACTCCATCATAGTTCAGCACTACAATTGTACTGTTGATCACTGAGTACAAGTCTCATATTATTGGACAGCACCTACTACAAAAATTACTGTACAAGTCTCCAAGATTTCTACTTGCAGCTGCATGCATATCCACATGCATGAATACAAACGACAGGTATGCATATTTTATGCACAGTACATAAACAGAGTAACTGCCACTTAACCTGTATATCCTATAAATTGATCTTACTGTTATTGTTCCCATCTGCTATAATCAACTGTCACTTCCAAACCTGTCTGCTATCTAAATCCTTTTTCTTTTTTTTACACACACAGCTATCCAAAAAAGTATAATTTAATATTAAAATATGGGAGAAATAACATTATAATTGTAGAAAAACACTTAGTAGTGCATTATATAAAAATAATATAAAAACTGCCATCAACAAAGCCACAAAAATCTCAAGAGAAACATTACTATTTGACAAACCTAAGATTGGATCATTAGAACAAAAGATAAATTGATCACAACTTACAGCACTGAAGCCAAAAAAATAAAACGTATCCTATCGGAATATTGGAATATCTTACTCACCGATTCAAGCCTGCAAAAACACTTAAATAACGCACCAAATATTTGCTTTCGGAGGGCACCAACAATCAGGAACCTAATTAGCCCTAGTTTTCTAAGTCCGATTCCGACCATTAAAAAAGCATTTTTTCAAACCACAATCATGGGCACACTCAAATGTGGACACTGCAAATTATGTCCATTTATGTACCAAGGAAAGAAAGAAATCAACCTACTGAATGGCAAAACAAAACAAATCAACCAATTGATCAATTGCAATTCCACTTTTGTGATTTATGGCATAGAATGCATTTGTAAAAAACTCTACATTGGGAGTACTATATGAAAGTTGAAGGTGAGGCTTTTTCAACACATCAGAGCAATCAAACACAAGGACCTTAGATCACCCCTGTCTGTTCATGTCATCAATGAGCAGCCTGACTTTGACACTTCACTGCTAAAAATCTTTGGCTTGGAGAAAATGTCCTCCCACCCTAGGGGAGGTAACAAGGAGGAAACATTGTGCAAACATAAGAGCAAATGGATTTGTATTTTGGACGTATGCGCTTCTGGATTGAACTGTGATTCAGGGATGTTCAACTGGTTATAATTAATAATATTTGAATGTTCAATAATATGTCAAAAAACGTTTTTGTAGGTCACTACATAACATGCTACTCTTAGAAGACAACTCTTTGCTTTTCATTCTTGCCTTTTCATTCTTGCCCTTTCCTTCTTTCATTTAACATAGTCAACACTTGGGGCATATATCTTGTCCTTTAAAACCAACTATTGGATAACAGTGCCTAGATCTTGTCATTTAAGGCCAACTATTATTTAAAAAAAACAACTTTGATCCTCCTATTGACCAACCAGCGAGAACCCTTAATGGCACATAGCCTTAAGAATAGAGAAAATTATCCTATAATAACAAAAACTCACATTAGCAGTCATTAATTTCACCGCACGGAGCCTTTACATTGTAACTTTTATTATCATCATAATAATGAGTATAGTAGATGGCATGGTGCAACTTGGGTTCACTGAAAGTACCCCCTATGCTCCAATATGGCCCCCGGGATTGTGGCGGGCCGCCCGGCGGGATGAGGTCATCGTGTCACGCATTTTCACGTTACGTGCAGCGAGGTGACTTCATCGCGCCGGCCTGCACGCTTTAAATAGCGCATTTTAACAATGCAGTGTTGCGAAAGCACCCGAGGAGGCTTATCAAGGCCATATCCAATGGTTTTGAAGAAGGACCAACCTGTTTTTGGGTAAGACATATTTGATTTAACCATGAGTTACTTAGAGCCTTTTTAACTTTAGCTGAACCAAGCTTTTTTTCTCCTTAAAGCCAAAGCTCTAAAGGAAAACCTTTTTGAATACTTTTTCCTTTCTTTTTTCCAGCCCTCTTCTCTTCCCTACAGCTTTATGTAAAAGACCAAATATTGAAATCTGATTTAACAGAAGGGATCAGCATATACAGTTTTGACTCAAGATGTTATTTTAGGAAAATTATAAGCAAACAGTTATACCTAATGGGTGAGTCACCATCATTCAAAATAACTTTAACAAACAAAGAAAATAGCACTTTGTTATTTTATTATAAAATAGCAGATAAGGGAAACACTAACTTTAACCCTGTTTCCTTTCTTCTTTTTTTCTATTTTTCTTTCCACGGACCAAATACCATTTACTTTTCTCCTGATGAATCATTGCAACTAGCAATGGGGAAACACGTGTTGAGACTTTTGTAATTGAGAGAACAACAACATTTAATTCTTGACCTGTACCTGTGTGAAAGATACAATGAATTCAATTTATTCCTGAAAACAAGAGTTAAAACCACAAATATACTAGTGTGAAGATAACACTTTGCCAATAAATTTGATTTGATTCACCAATTTTGACTCACTGCATAAGTATCCATTCATTTGATGATTTAAGGAGCTGGCGCATTTGAGTGACTTTTCTCATATACCAACCATTTAAGCATTTATCTTGTGTAGTAGCCACACACTTTTATGGGAAAACTCATGCTGACAACTTCGCAACTTTTATGAAGCAGAAATAACTCATTTACCTTTACCATCACAATTGATGTCGCCAACGTTCAGCTTAGATTGGCTTCAAACGGAGTTTTCTCATTATAAAATTACAAATAGACAGGATAAGTTCATGCATCTTTACACACTCACACAGATAGACACCATCATTAAAAAGCTCCCAGCTGAAATAACACCACTGCCTGTACATCACATCTTTCTGCTTTATTACCCACACCTTCACAAATGCATACATTCCATGCTTTTCTATACAGTTTCTGCCATTTACCCTATAAAAATAGCAAATTGAGTATATGATTATTTCTTCTATCTCCTTACATCCAATAACACAGCCTTAAGAAACCAAGTGAGTTTCATACGCTTAGTATTATACTCATTTGCAAAACATGTTGAACCAACAGATTGTAAGTAAAATATAAAGGCTACACATAGTCAAAGGAAACTGCATGCACACAGTATGTTCAGTTATCAAACAACAATACTACTTCAAAAAGATAAAAATCAACGTCTAAATTAACAACAGTGCTATAAACAGACAAAATTACTAACGTTTTTCTTTTACAATTGCAGTGAAGACCACTCTCCTGAAAAGCAGCAGCATCTGAATTACAAACAAGAACTCAGAAGAAACCTGCTCCTTCCAAACAAAAAAATTAAGTACAATACTACCATAATGTTCTAACTGTTACTCAAACACACTGTGGGGTTGATTCATGGAATTTGTGCGCCATTCTGCCCACGAATCCCTATTTGTTAAACAGGGATTTGCGGGCAGAATGGCACACAAATCCCTATTTTTTGGCGCACAAATTCCATAAATCAGCCCCTAGAATATTAGTATTGCAGAATAAAGAACTGTTTTAATTCTATAACATTAGATTTAGTATTAGCGTTTCTCCTCACCATTAGCTAACTTTGTATTATCATCTGAACCCCAGTATAGTAACACACAAATACAAGAATAGCCTTCACAAACAGTTGTAGATGCCCATTGCACAATCACACACCTCTACAAACATCCTTACCATCATACTCAGACACTCATGCACACACCACACATACATTGCAGAACAGCCCAACCCATACCTTCTTTTTTTTTCCAACAGACCCCAAAGAATGCCTACCAAAAAGCAAGTCCGTAGAAAGCAACGCAGAAGTAGAGCAAATGAAAATAAAAGTGTCCAAAATAAGCATCCATCTCTCGCTAAATTTGTACAAAAAATTCAAACAAAAGATCTAATAGAGTCATTAAGCGAAACAAAAAAAGCTTCCAGTACAAAAACTTTGCCTCCTCTTTCAAAATGTAAAACGAAACAGAAAGTGATTAATAAGAATTCAGCTACCATTACTGCTGACACTGCTCCTATAAATCCTGATGTAGTGGTAAGTAACCATACCAAAAAAAGTATTTTACAAAAAATGTTCCGCCACAGAGTCATTCAGAATCTTATAAAAACGGGAGAGAAATCATGCACAACCCTTAAAACCTACCGTAGAAAATTAATCTTAGAAGCTCTCATAGAAAGTGCAATCCTTTTCAAAAGGAAGTTATTTATTTTAGTGTTAAACAGAATGAAACCACTAACAAACCTAATTACTAAACTACAAAAAAGACTTCTCAATAAATGGAATGTCAACAAAAATAACTTCTTAAATATCTGTGGAGGTGAATGGAGTCGCACCACGAGTACAGAACCATATTTCAATGAAGAAGCATACAAACAAAAGCAAATGGACACAATTGCCATACATAGCAGTGGATGAGGGTATGAAAAACTTAATACCATAATGGAACAAGAAATACTGCTTACAAAAATATCCCCAGAAAACTCAGTATCACCTCTCCATCCGACTGAACCAAAACGTCCAGTGTACAAATGGCCGTGCACGTCAACGTGTAACATTGACAAAAAATCTTTCAAATCTTTACGCCAGTTTCTCAATCAGTATGTGAAAGGCAAAAACAAATTCTAAACGAAACTACTACAAAATATGGATACCTGTCCAGTGCGCAAATACACAGGACTACAAGAACATTCATTAGCCTGCATTTCAGGACCTAATTGCAAAAGCACCTTCCAACATATAATTCAACTTTAAGACATCTAGTCCATAAACTGTACTATGCTAAAAGTCCAGCTTTAGCATTAGGCAATTTAAATAACAATCTTCTTCATGGTACAGCCAAAGACCTACTCGAAGAAATAGAGCATATCCAAAGAAAATATTTTGGAAGTGAAAGCCACTAACAAAATGCAATAGCTTTACAACAGACTAGGAACAATTCTACAAATGGCAACCTTCTACTACACACATAAAAAAAAGGAATACTAAAATTTAAAAGTACATCCGCTGAAGTACCAAACCATGTGTTTGTGTTGCCGCAGAACATTTTTCAAAAGTAGCGCAAAAACTGTAGACATAACATACAAAATAGAAGACAATGAAGATTCCAAATGGTTTGAATTATCCCTCTACCTTATAGCAATAATACGAAATAAATGACCCCTTAATACTTTGCAGTTACTGCACTGCAAAACTTGACAACAACCAAACTCCTTCACGTGCTATCACAAATAACTTGGAATTATATCCACTACCAAAACTGTTGCAACAACTGAATTTATATGAGAGCATCATAATTCAAACAGTGCATTCATTTCAAGCAATAATACGCCTTCAACCAAAAGCAGCAAAATTACCACCCTCTGAATTAGTGAAAGGCATTTGAGTCAAGGTAGTTTATTTACCATTAGATCTGAAAGAAAATGTACACACTCTGGGAGTGCAACGTCCAATAGATCAATCTTTAATTGTCTTAGTAAATGGTGTACCTACAAAAGACAAAAAAATGTGGCAACAACTCGTAGACTTACATAAAGTTGGACAAGCCTTGCAATATCTAAAAGACAATAATTAATACTACAAAGAAATTAATGTTGAAGAAAACCTGAGGGAAACCACTGAAATAATTCAAGAGTCACCAAAAACTGGTCAATGTGAACTTCTAGATCCTGCTACAGTATCCAATATTTTAGACCATTATACAACTCATCCATTACACTCTAAAGACACCATAGATGATGCACTAGAAACATACCAATTACGACAAACCAAAGGATCACCAATCAGCATATGGGAAAAAAGTATAGAAGCACGTGCTTTTCCTCTACTCTTTCCTACTGGGGAAGGAGGAAGGTACCATGATAGACCCACTCAGATAATAGCATCACAATACCGCTCGTTACGAATGTATTCTGAATGTATTCTGAAGATCCACATTTTGTCTAAATCTGGGAATACATATTACACCTACTCTTTGAAAGTGAAATAGCAACTCTATGCTACGGAGTAAGTTGCTACGGAGTTGCACAAACATTGAAATCAGGTACCCATTTTCAAAATATGTCAGCTACGCAATTACTACAAAAAGTGCAAAAAAAGATGAGGTTCTACAATCAAGCATTACAAATCTGTTAGCAAACATGCGTGGTACTCTAGAATACTGGTTCTGACATCACAGAGATGTACGTTGTATGATAAGAAACCTTCGCCCACCCACTTGGTTTGTTACATTAAGTTGTGCAGAATATGCATGGGAAGATTTACATGATTTCCTACGCATATCAAACAAAAACAAAACAAACATATATATACTAACACCTGGAGAACTTTGCTCTCTAGATCCTGTTAATGTTTCAAGATATTTCCAACATCGTTTCATTGCTATGCTACACTTTATAATAAAACTGTTCCTCCCCTCAGAGAAGTGCAACACTTCTTTTGGAGAAAAGAATACCAAGCCAGAGGAGCACCACATATCCACATGCTTTTATGGATTAAAGATGCTCCTAAATTTAGTCAGGACAGTGATTCCACTGTTTTACAGTTTATCGAAAAATATGTCACTTGTGAAATTCCTTCACAAACAACAAATAGTGATCTTCATGCACACATTTTATAATTTCAAAGACACAAATGTGGTAAATATTGTCATCACAAACATAAAAACAAAGGGAAATACTACACCAAATTCCACTTTGGTTTCCCTAGACCAGTTACAGCAACAGGTCAAGTAAACAACTTTATGTCTTCAGTTAGACATAGTGTTAAAGGTAAATCACCTAAGAACACATACTACATAAAAAGAACAGAATAAGCAAAATATATCAATAATTACAATGCAATCATTGCCCTCTTAGGGAATGCAAACATAGATGTGCAGTACATTGCAGACAATTCCACTGCAGTTGCACAATATGTTACAGCCTACTTAACCAAAGCAGAAAAAACAGAGCTTCAAGACCTCTGGGATGATCTATCACCTGATAAAACACTGTCTCAGAAATTGTACAGTTTAGGCATAAAAATGCTCCCTCATAGAGAATGTGGCTGCTATGAAGCTGCAGACCGTTTAACCGGTACTGCTTTGTATGGAAAATCTGAAAATATAGTATGGCTAAGTCTTGGTCCTGCTAAATCTAGAAAAAGAGTTCTCAAATCATATGAGGACATAGAAACAATAGCCAAAAATTATCCCAACAGCCAAGACATTTTGAAAAACAATTTACTTAACACATACTACCCAAACAGGAGTACCACTTTGGAAACCATGTGTCTATACCACATATCCCAAAACTTCACATAGAAAAATGATATAAAACCAGATGAAAACAAAGGTAGATACAAAGTGACAAATTGTGAAGCTTAATTAATAATATCAAATTGTCATTAGAAACTCCTCAACATAAAGAACTATATTACATGTCCCTACTACAACTTTTTAAACCATGGAGAAAAGAAAAAGAGTAACTAGATATCTATGACTGCTATGAAGACGCTTTCAAAGCAAATGAAAGCACTATAACAGTACAAAACAATGTTTCAAAACGAACAGCAACACGAAGAACTCAAGGCCCAACTAGATAAGGACACTCCCAACAGTAGTCAACCTTCTGTAATAGGATGCCAAGAACCACTGGGACAGCCACTAATAGCAAATGAGGCAGAATTAGCTATGACAGAAGTAGAAAACACCAAGTGTCACTATGAAGAAGATACAGAAGACTTAACTGTACTACAATCAAAACTTAACAATGAGCAGCGTAGCATTTTTCAAGAAGTAACAAAAGAAATTGCACATGGTGTACAACATGAATATAAAGAATGTACCTGCCAAAATTACAAACCTATACTACTATATGTCAGCGGTCAAGCTGGTTCAGGAATAATCATCAGCAAGTTCCTTCAACAACTGACATACAACAAACGGTCAGCTGTTGTAACTGCCCCCACAGGTTTAGCTGCCTACAACATAGGCGGTGTCACTTTACACGATTACTAATCCTTCCAGTAGAACACCAAAACAAATTATAATATTACAAACTTTCTACAGAAGCTGCAATGGAACTACACAGAGTTTTGAAACAAATGAAAATGCTACTAATAGATGAAGTGAGCATGGTCTCCAACCTAATGTTGGCTTTGATTCACCTCAGATTACAAGAATTACTCAAAACAAACTATGAAGAACTCTTTGGAGGAAAACACATTATTGTTTTCGGAGATCTTCTTCAATTGACACCAGTGAAAGGTGAACCTATTTTTAAAACCTTAGGGCACAAACTCTGCCGTAAAACTGTTGGCAGCATAGGAAATGTCAACCTTTGGCAACATTTCCAATATAGAGAATTAACAGGAAACATGCGCCAGTCTGCAGACCGCACATATGCCAACATCTAAGAAGTATTAGAGTTGGTGTACTATCTCAAGAAGCACAATCAATCTTAGAAACCCGGCACATCCATGCACTGTATGGCCATAACTCATGTGCTACTGATATCATGGAAAAATTACCACACAAAAATGTTAATTGTATGTCCTTGATGCCAACTTTTGCAAGTTGTTCAAAATTCAATGAAACATTGTTGAAAAAAGAAATGCAACCAATAATTGAAATTTGCTCCACAAACAAACTGGACGTATATAGTATGACACTACTCATGTGTCAACAAGCCACACTAAGACTAAATACCTTAGAAAACTCTATCTCCAACACAGCTGGTTTGGAGAAAATATTAAAATGATCTTTAAACTGTAGAGTAATGCTTAAACTTAACCTTGACGTGGAGCAAGGACTAGTTAATGGAGCACTTGGTACAGTTGTTGGCTTTCAAACACACCCAGGTGACAACAACATTCAGTTTGTCAATATTCTCTTTGACAAACTATCAGAAGTAAAAAGGATAGGACGCTCAACAGCTCAATTCCTTCTTTTCAAAGACATGTATGTACGCAGAGAACAGTTTTCTCTAACTCTACCATACGCAGTCACAATTCACAAGGTCTTACCCTAGATAAAGCATTGATAGATATTGGGAACAGTCTTTGAAGAAGGCATGAGCTACGTAGCACTATCACGCTTACGTACACTTGACGGCCTATTTCTAATCAACTTTGATGCAAGTAAAGTAAAAGTCTAAGCATTTTAGAATACAATAGACTACGTTCACTGTACACCCCCATCTAAAAACCTATCCTGTTCCAAAGAAGAATCTACTACTCAAAGTAACTCAGGTACTTCTTCAAAGAAGCAACACACACTCCGAAGAAATGACTTGGGACACATAACTATCAGGTTCATTAAAATTTTCAAATATAACTGGTGTAAATTGCTACGCAAATGTAGCAATAAATATTCTATTCCAATTGCCACCAATTATGGACATTTACTTACACAATACAGACCAATTGTGTTTGCAAATGTCAGTCCTTCATAGAAATGCAACCAACAATCCTGACAACACATACAGTGTTCATGGAATAAGACAAGAATTGGACTACTGTGCTGGAATGGTGAAATTCACTATAAACTCACAAGAAGATCAACGAGAATTTCTAATGTACTTACTACAAGTACTGGGAAACAAAAACATACCTATGAATTAAATCTTCCAGATTTCATACATGTGGAAACATACATGCACTCTCTGCAACCATGTGACACAGGAACAAATCCCTAATGAACGCTTTGTGTATGTATCCATACCTAACTGTGAATCTATTCCATTTCAGCAACTTGTACAAAATGCAAACCATGGCAATTATGTAGTACCTGCAATTCAGATAATCGCTCCACCTTACAAATACAAACACATAGTAAATACGTAATACTAATGCTTTTACGTTACAATGAAGATGGTACCAAAAACAACTACAAGCTGACTGGATTCACACATGATCAAGTATCACTCGGTAAGAAAGCCTTTACAACAATAGGTATAATCTACCACGCAGGAGCCACAACCAATGTTAAAAAATATATAAAAAAGAATTGTGGATGGTTCGAATGTAATGATAGTACCATTACTCTAAAGCAGAGATTACCAGCAAATCTTATAAACGCTTATTTAATATTCTTAAAACCAACATTTAATAACTAATCTGTGCATAAACATTAATAAAACTTCAATTAGAAAACTATAAAAAGTTAGAATACGCCAACAGGTATCTAACTGCCTCAAAAAATCTGCAACAAGCTAACAGATAGAACATTAGCCAGAAACATCAAATAAACCCTGAAAACAAAGAAAGAAATATATTGTATCATAACAAAAAAAGTTTTTTTTAATCCAG